>NW_027507811.1:11122474-11583845 GCF_037356315.1 Lithobates pipiens | reverse complement strand
ATTGGAGCTCAACTTGAAACGGTCATATTTCCTGAACCATACATGGTATCGATTCACTTTTTTCGGCTCCATGTAGTCGAGGGTCTTGGAGTATGCATGCAAAGTTTGGGGCCCATAGGACCTAAAACGGGGGAGCAATCGGGTCCCAAACATGGCCAGTTTTCACATAGGAACCAATGCTAAAATTTGATGTCCTGGGGTACCGTTTTTGGGAAGTCAGTACAGGTCGGCCTTAGGTTATTGGGGCTCCAAATTTGCACCATAGGTGCTAAAGAGTCTCCCCTGCAAGTGTGCAAAGTTTTGGCTGGTTTTCACCACGTGGTTCCCCAGAAACAGGAGCTCAATGTCAGTCACTTTGATCACATTTTGCTTCTAGCTGGCCAGAGATCTGTCTGGCATGACCCCCCCACTCGGCACCCCCCCCTCAGGGGGGGGGTGCCGAGGTGGGGGGTCCACCCGCAACTCGATGGTACACCAGTATAGAAGGTTTCCCTGTAATGGGAGTTCAAAAGTTGGTTCAATTGGAGCTCAACTTGAAACGGTCATATTTCCTGAACCATACATGGTATCGATTCACTTTTTTCGGCTCCATGTAGTCGAGGGTCTTGGGAGTATGCATGCAAAGTTTGGGGCCCATAGGACCTAAAACGGGGGAGCAATCGGGTCCCAAACATGGCCAGTTTTCACATAGGAACCAATGCTAAAATTTGATGTCCTGGGGTACCGTTTTTGGGAAGTCAGTACAGGTCAGCCTTAGGTTATTGGGGCTCCAAATTTGCACCATAGGTGCTAAAGAGTCTCCCCTGCAAGTGTGCAAAGTTTTGGCTGGTTTTCACCACGTGGTTCCCCAGAAACAGGAGCTCAATGTCAGTCACTTTGATCACATTTTGCTTCTAGCTGGCCAGAGATCTGTCTGGCATGACCCCCCCACTCGGCACCCCCCCCCCTCAGGGGGGGGGTGCCGAGGTGGGGGGTCCACCCGCAACTCGATGGTACACCAGTATAGAAGGTTTCCCTGTAATGGGAGTTCAAAGTTCAAAAGTTGGTTCAATTGGAGCTCAACTTGAAACGGTCATATTTCCTGAACCATACATGGTATCGATTCACTTTTTTCGGCTCCATGTAGTCGAGGGTCTTGGGAGTATGCATGAAAAGTTTGGGGCCCATAGGACCTAAAACGGGGGAGCAATCGGGTCCCAAACATGGCCAGTTTTCACATAGGAACCAATGCTAAAATTTGATGTCCTGGGGTACCGTTTTTGGGAAGTCAGTACAGGTCGGCCTTAGGTTATTGGGGCTCCAAATTTGCACCATAGGTGCTAAAGAGTCTCCCCTGCAAGTGTGCAAAGTTTTGGCTGGTTTTCACCACGTGGTTCCCCAGAAACAGGAGCTCAATGTCAGTCACTTTGATCACATTTTGCTTCTAGCTGGCCAGAGATCTGTCTGGCATGACCCCCCCACTCGGCACCCCCCCCCCCTCAGGGGGGGGGTGCCGAGGTGGGGGGTCCACCCGCAACTCGATGGTACACCAGTATAGAAGGTTTCCCTGTAATGGGAGTTCAAAGTTCAAAAGTTGGTTCAATTGGAGCTCAACTTGAAACGGTCATATTTCCTGAACCATACATGGTATCGATTCACTTTTTCGGCTCCATGTAGTCGAGGGTCTTGGGAGTATGCATGCAAAGTTTGGGGCCCATAGGACCTAAAACGGGGGAGCAATCGGGTCCCAAACATGGCCAGTTTTCACATAGGAACCAATGCTAAAATTTGATGTCCTGGGGTACCGTTTTTGGGAAGTCAGTACAGGTCGGCCTTAGGTTATTGGGGCTCCAAATTTGCACCATAGGTGCTAAAGAGTCTCCCCTGCAAGTGTGCAAAGTTTTGGCTGGTTTTCACCACGTGGTTCCCCAGAAACAGGAGCTCAATGTCAGTCACTTTGATCACATTTTGCTTCTAGCTGGCCAGAGATCTGTCTGGCATGACCCCCCCACTCGGCACCCCCCCCCTCAGGGGGGGGGTGCCGAGGTGGGGGGTCCACCCGCAACTCGATGGTACACCAGTATAGAAGGTTTCCCTGTAATGGGAGTTCAAAGTTCAAAAGTTGGTTCAATTGGAGCTCAACTTGAAACGGTCATATTTCCTGAACCATACATGGTATCGATTCACTTTTTTCGGCTCCATGTAGTCGAGGGTCTTGGGAGTATGCATGCAAAGTTTGGGGCCCATAGGACCTAAAACGGGGGAGCAATCGGGTCCCAAACATGGCCAGTTTTCACATAGGAACCAATGCTAAAATTTGATGTCCTGGGGTACCGTTTTTGGGAAGTCAGTACAGGTCGGCCTTAGGTTATTGGGGCTCCAAATTTGCACCATAGGTGCTAAAGAGTCTCCCCTGCAAGTGTGCAAAGTTTTGGCTGGTTTTCACCACGTGGTTCCCCAGAAACAGGAGCTCAATGTCAGTCACTTTGATCACATTTTGCTTCTAGCTGGCCAGAGATCTGTCTGGCATGACCCCCCCACTCGGCACCCCCCCCCCTCAGGGGGGGGTGCCGAGGTGGGGGGTCCACCCGCAACTCGATGGTACACCAGTATAGAAGGTTTCCCTGTAATGGGAGTTCAAAGTTCAAAAGTTGGTTCAATTGGAGCTCAACTTGAAACGGTCATATTTCCTGAACCATACATGGTATCGATTCACTTTTTCGGCTCCATGTAGTCGAGGGTCTTGGGAGTATGCATGCAAAGTTTGGGGCCCATAGGACCTAAAACGGGGGAGCAATCGGGTCCCAAACATGGCCAGTTTTCACATAGGAACCAATGCTAAAATTTGATGTCCTGGGGTACCGTTTTTGGGAAGTCAGTACAGGTCGGCCTTAGGTTATTGGGGCTCCAAATTTGCACCATAGGTGCTAAAGAGTCTCCCCTGCAAGTGTGCAAAGTTTTGGCTGGTTTTCACCACGTGGTTCCCCAGAAACAGGAGCTCAATGTCAGTCACTTTGATCACATTTTGCTTCTAGCTGGCCAGAGATCTGTCTGGCATGACCCCCCCACTCGGCACCCCCCCCCCTCAGGGGGGGGGTGCCGAGGTGGGGGTCCACCCGCAACTCGATGGTACACCAGTATAGAAGGTTTCCCTGTAATGGGAGTTCAAAGTTCAAAAGTTGGTTCAATTGGAGCTCAACTTGAAACGGTCATATTTCCTGAACCATACATGGTATCGATTCACTTTTTTCGGCTCCATGTAGTCGAGGGTCTTGGGAGTATGCATGCAAAGTTTGGGGCCCATAGGACCTAAAACGGGGGAGCAATCGGGTCCCAAACATGGCCAGTTTTCACATAGGAACCAATGCTAAAATTTGATGTCCTGGGGTACCGTTTTTGGGAAGTCAGTACAGGTCGGCCTTAGGTTATTGGGGCTCCAAATTTGCACCATAGGTGCTAAAGAGTCTCCCCTGCAAGTGTGCAAAGTTTTGGCTGGTTTTCACCACGTGGTTCCCCAGAAACAGGAGCTCAATGTCAGTCACTTTGATCACATTTTGCTTCTAGCTGGCCAGAGATCTGTCTGGCATGACCCCCCCACTCGGCACCCCCCCCTCAGGGGGGGGTGCCGAGGTGGGGGGTCCACCCGCAACTCGATGGTACACCAGTATAGAAGGTTTCCCTGTAATGGGAGTTCAAAGTTCAAAAGTTGGTTCAATTGGAGCTCAACTTGAAACGGTCATATTTCCTGAACCATACATGGTATCGATTCACTTTTTTCGGCTCCATGTAGTCGAGGGTCTTGGGAGTATGCATGCAAAGTTTGGGGCCCATAGGACCTAAAACGGGGGAGCAATCGGGTCCCAAACATGGCCAGTTTTCACATAGGAACCAATGCTAAAATTTGATGTCCTGGGGTACCGTTTTTGGGAAGTCAGTACAGGTCGGCCTTAGGTTATTGGGGCTCCAAATTTGCACCATAGGTGCTAAAGAGTCTCCCCTGCAAGTGTGCAAAGTTTTGGCTGGTTTTCACCACGTGGTTCCCCAGAAACAGGAGCTCAATGTCAGTCACTTTGATCACATTTTGCTTCTAGCTGGCCAGAGATCTGTCTGGCATGACCCCCCCACTCGGCACCCCCCCCCTCAGGGGGGGGGTGCCGAGGTGGGGGGTCCACCCGCAACTCGATGGTACACCAGTATAGAAGGTTTCCCTGTAATGGGAGTTCAAAAGTTGGTTCAATTGGAGCTCAACTTGAAACGGTCATATTTCCTGAACCATACATGGTATCGATTCACTTTTTTCGGCTCCATGTAGTCGAGGGTCTTGGGAGTATGCATGCAAAGTTTGGGGCCCATAGGACCTAAAACGGGGGAGCAATCGGGTCCCAAACATGGCCAGTTTTCACATAGGAACCAATGCTAAAATTTGATGTCCTGGGGTACCGTTTTTGGGAAGTCAGTACAGGTCAGCCTTAGGTTATTGGGGCTCCAAATTTGCACCATAGGTGCTAAAGAGTCTCCCCTGCAAGTGTGCAAAGTTTTGGCTGGTTTTCACCACGTGGTTCCCCAGAAACAGGAGCTCAATGTCAGTCACTTTGATCACATTTTGCTTCTAGCTGGCCAGAGATCTGTCTGGCATGACCCCCCCACTCGGCACCCCCCCCCCTCAGGGGGGGGGTGCCGAGGTGGGGGGTCCACCCGCAACTCGATGGTACACCAGTATAGAAGGTTTCCCTGTAATGGGAGTTCAAAGTTCAAAAGTTGGTTCAATTGGAGCTCAACTTGAAACGGTCATATTTCCTGAACCATACATGGTATCGATTCACTTTTTTCGGCTCCATGTAGTCGAGGGTCTTGGGAGTATGCATGCAAAGTTTGGGGCCCATAGGACCTAAAACGGGGGAGCAATCGGGTCCCAAACATGGCCAGTTTTCACATAGGAACCAATGCTAAAATTTGATGTCCTGGGGTACCGTTTTTGGGAAGTCAGTACAGGTCGGCCTTAGGTTATTGGGGCTCCAAATTTGCACCATAGGTGCTAAAGAGTCTCCCCTGCATGTGTGCAAAGTTTTGGCTGGTTTTCACCACGTGGTTCCCCAGAAACAGGAGCTCAATGTCAGTCACTTTGATCACATTTTGCTTCTAGCTGGCCAGAGATCTGTCTGGCATGACCCCCCCACTCGGCACCCCCCCCCTCAGGGGGGGGGTGCCGAGGTGGGGGGTCCACCCGCAACTCGATGGTACACCAGTATAGAAGGTTTCCCTGTAATGGGAGTTCAAAGTTCAAAAGTTGGTTCAATTGGAGCTCAACTTGAAACGGTCATATTTCCTGAACCATACATGGTATCGATTCACTTTTTTCGGCTCCATGTAGTCGAGGGTCTTGGGAGTATGCATGAAAAGTTTGGGGCCCATAGGACCTAAAACGGGGGAGCAATCGGGTCCCAAACATGGCCAGTTTTCACATAGGAACCAATGCTAAAATTTGATGTCCTGGGGTACCGTTTTTGGGAAGTCAGTACAGGTCGGCCTTAGGTTATTGGGGCTCCAAATTTGCACCATAGGTGCTAAAGAGTCTCCCCTGCAAGTGTGCAAAGTTTTGGCTGGTTTTCACCACGTGGTTCCCCAGAAACAGGAGCTCAATGTCAGTCACTTTGATCACATTTTGCTTCTAGCTGGCCAGAGATCTGTCTGGCATGACCCCCCCACTCGGCACCCCCCCCCCTCAGGGGGGGGGTGCCGAGGTGGGGGGTCCACCCGCAACTCGATGGTACACCAGTATAGAAGGTTTCCCTGTAATGGGAGTTCAAAGTTCAAAAGTTGGTTCAATTGGAGCTCAACTTGAAACGGTCATATTTCCTGAACCATACATGGTATCGATTCACTTTTTCGGCTCCATGTAGTCGAGGGTCTTGGGAGTATGCATGCAAAGTTTGGGGCCCATAGGACCTAAAACGGGGGAGCAATCGGGTCCCAAACATGGCCAGTTTTCACATAGGAACCAATGCTAAAATTTGATGTCCTGGGGTACCGTTTTTGGGAAGTCAGTACAGGTCGGCCTTAGGTTATTGGGGCTCCAAATTTGCACCATAGGTGCTAAAGAGTCTCCCCTGCAAGTGTGCAAAGTTTTGGCTGGTTTTCACCACGTGGTTCCCCAGAAACAGGAGCTCAATGTCAGTCACTTTGATCACATTTTGCTTCTAGCTGGCCAGAGATCTGTCTGGCATGACCCCCCCACTCGGCACCCCCCCCCCTCAGGGGGGGGGTGCCGAGGTGGGGGGTCCACCCGCAACTCGATGGTACACCAGTATAGAAGGTTTCCCTGTAATGGGAGTTCAAAGTTCAAAAGTTGGTTCAATTGGAGCTCAACTTGAAACGGTCATATTTCCTGAACCATACATGGTATCGATTCACTTTTTCGGCTCCATGTAGTCGAGGGTCTTGGGAGTATGCATGCAAAGTTTGGGGCCCATAGGACCTAAAACGGGGGAGCAATCGGGTCCCAAACATGGCCAGTTTTCACATAGGAACCAATGCTAAAATTTGATGTCCTGGGGTACCGTTTTTGGGAAGTCAGTACAGGTCGGCCTTAGGTTATTGGGGCTCCAAATTTGCACCATAGGTGCTAAAGAGTCTCCCCTGCAAGTGTGCAAAGTTTTGGCTGGTTTTCACCACGTGGTTCCCCAGAAACAGGAGCTCAATGTCAGTCACTTTGATCACATTTTGCTTCTAGCTGGCCAGAGATCTGTCTGGCATGACCCCCCCACTCGGCACCCCCCCCCTCAGGGGGGGGGTGCCGAGGTGGGGGGTCCACCCGCAACTCGATGGTACACCAGTATAGAAGGTTTCCCTGTAATGGGAGTTCAAAGTTCAAAAGTTGGTTCAATTGGAGCTCAACTTGAAACGGTCATATTTCCTGAACCATACATGGTATCGATTCACTTTTTTCGGCTCCATGTAGTCGAGGGTCTTGGGAGTATGCATGAAAAGTTTGGGGCCCATAGGACCTAAAACGGGGGAGCAATCGGGTCCCAAACATGGCCAGTTTTCACATAGGAACCAATGCTAAAATTTGATGTCCTGGGGTACCGTTTTTGGGAAGTCAGTACAGGTCGGCCTTAGGTTATTGGGGCTCCAAATTTGCACCATAGGTGCTAAAGAGTCTCCCCTGCAAGTGTGCAAAGTTTTGGCTGGTTTTCACCACGTGGTTCCCCAGAAACAGGAGCTCAATGTCAGTCACTTTGATCACATTTTGCTTCTAGCTGGCCAGAGATCTGTCTGGCATGACCCCCCCACTCGGCACCCCCCCCCCTCAGGGGGGGGGTGCCGAGGTGGGGGGTCCACCCGCAACTCGATGGTACACCAGTATAGAAGGTTTCCCTGTAATGGGAGTTCAAAGTTCAAAAGTTGGTTCAATTGGAGCTCAACTTGAAACGGTCATATTTCCTGAACCATACATGGTATCGATTCACTTTTTTCGGCTCCATGTAGTCGAGGGTCTTGGGAGTATGCATGCAAAGTTTGGGGCCCATAGGACCTAAAACGGGGGAGCAATCGGGTCCCAAACATGGCCAGTTTTCACATAGGAACCAATGCTAAAATTTGATGTCCTGGGGTACCGTTTTTGGGAAGTCAGTACAGGTCGGCCTTAGGTTATTGGGGCTCCAAATTTGCACCATAGGTGCTAAAGAGTCTCCCCTGCAAGTGTGCAAAGTTTTGGCTGGTTTTCACCACGTGGTTCCCCAGAAACAGGAGCTCAATGTCAGTCACTTTGATCACATTTTGCTTCTAGCTGGCCAGAGATCTGTCTGGCATGACCCCCCCGAGGTGGGGGGTCCACCCGCAACTCGATGGTACACCAGTATAGAAGGTTTCCCTGTAATGGGAGTTCAAAGTTCAAAAGTTGGTTCAATTGGAGCTCAACTTGAAACGGTCATATTTCCTGAACCATACATGGTATCGATTCACTTTTTTCGGCTCCATGTAGTCGAGGGTCTTGGGAGTATGCATGCAAAGTTTGGGGCCCATAGGACCTAAAACGGGGGAGCAATCGGGTCCCAAACATGGCCAGTTTTCACATAGGAACCAATGCTAAAATTTGATGTCCTGGGGTACCGTTTTTGGGAAGTCAGTACAGGTCGACCTTAGGTTATTGGGGCTCCAAATTTGCACCATAGGTGCTAAAGAGTCTCCCCTGCAAGTGTGCAAAGTTTTGGCTGGTTTTCACCACGTGGTTCCCCAGAAACAGGAGCTCAATGTCAGTCACTTTGATCACATTTTGCTTCTAGCTGGCCAGAGATCTGTCTGGCATGACCCCCCCACTCGGCACCCCCCCCCTCAGGGGGGGGTGCCGAGGTGGGGGGTCCACCCGCAACTCGATGGTACACCAGTATAGAAGGTTTCCCTGTAATGGGAGTTCAAAGTTCAAAAGTTGGTTCAATTGGAGCTCAACTTGAAACGGTCATATTTCCTGAACCATACATGGTATCGATTCACTTTTTTCGGCTCCATGTAGTCGAGGGTCTTGGGAGTATGCATGCAAAGTTTGGGGCCCATAGGACCTAAAACGGGGGAGCAATCGGGTCCCAAACATGGCCAGTTTTCACATAGGAACCAATGCTAAAATTTGATGTCCTGGGGTACCGTTTTTGGGAAGTCAGTACAGGTCGGCCTTAGGTTATTGGGGCTCCAAATTTGCACCATAGGTGCTAAAGAGTCTCCCCTGCAAGTGTGCAAAGTTTTGGCTGGTTTTCACCACGTGGTTCCCCAGAAACAGGAGCTCAATGTCAGTCACTTTGATCACATTTTGCTTCTAGCTGGCCAGAGATCTGTCTGGCATGACCCCCCCACTCGGCACCCCCCCCCTCAGGGGGGGGGTGCCGAGGTGGGGGGTCCACCCGCAACTCGATGGTACACCAGTATAGAAGGTTTCCCTGTAATGGGAGTTCAAAAGTTGGTTCAATTGGAGCTCAACTTGAAACGGTCATATTTCCTGAACCATACATGGTATCGATTCACTTTTTTCGGCTCCATGTAGTCGAGGGTCTTGGGAGTATGCATGCAAAGTTTGGGGCCCATAGGACCTAAAACGGGGGAGCAATCGGGTCCCAAACATGGCCAGTTTTCACATAGGAACCAATGCTAAAATTTGATGTCCTGGGGTACCGTTTTTGGGAAGTCAGTACAGGTCGGCCTTAGGTTATTGGGGCTCCAAATTTGCACCATAGGTGCTAAAGAGTCTCCCCTGCAAGTGTGCAAAGTTTTGGCTGGTTTTCACCACGTGGTTCCCCAGAAACAGGAGCTCAATGTCAGTCACTTTGATCACATTTTGCTTCTAGCTGGCCAGAGATCTGTCTGGCATGACCCCCCCACTCGGCACCCCCCCCCCTCAGGGGGGGGGTGCCGAGGTGGGGGGTCCACCCGCAACTCGATGGTACACCAGTATAGAAGGTTTCCCTGTAATGGGAGTTCAAAGTTCAAAAGTTGGTTCAATTGGAGCTCAACTTGAAACGGTCATATTTCCTGAACCATACATGGTATCGATTCACTTTTTTCGGCTCCATGTAGTCGAGGGTCTTGGGAGTATGCATGCAAAGTTTGGGGCCCATAGGACCTAAAACGGGGGAGCAATCGGGTCCCAAACATGGCCAGTTTTCACATAGGAACCAATGCTAAAATTTGATGTCCTGGGGTACCGTTTTTGGGAAGTCAGTACAGGTCGGCCTTAGGTTATTGGGGCTCCAAATTTGCACCATAGGTGCTAAAGAGTCTCCCCTGCAAGTGTGCAAAGTTTTGGCTGGTTTTCACCACGTGGTTCCCCAGAAACAGGAGCTCAATGTCAGTCACTTTGATCACATTTTGCTTCTAGCTGGCCAGAGATCTGTCTGGCATGACCCCCCCACTCGGCACCCCCCCCCCTCAGGGGGGGGGTGCCGAGGTGGGGGGTCCACCCGCAACTCGATGGTACACCAGTATAGAAGGTTTCCCTGTAATGGGAGTTCAAAGTTCAAAAGTTGGTTCAATTGGAGCTCAACTTGAAACGGTCATATTTCCTGAACCATACATGGTATCGATTCACTTTTTTCGGCTCCATGTAGTCGAGGGTCTTGGGAGTATGCATGAAAAGTTTGGGGCCCATAGGACCTAAAACGGGGGAGCAATCGGGTCCCAAACATGGCCAGTTTTCACATAGGAACCAATGCTAAAATTTGATGTCCTGGGGTACCGTTTTTGGGAAGTCAGTACAGGTCGGCCTTAGGTTATTGGGGCTCCAAATTTGCACCATAGGTGCTAAAGAGTCTCCCCTGCAAGTGTGCAAAGTTTTGGCTGGTTTTCACCACGTGGTTCCCCAGAAACAGGAGCTCAATGTCAGTCACTTTGATCACATTTTGCTTCTAGCTGGCCAGAGATCTGTCTGGCATGACCCCCCCACTCGGCACCCCCCCCCCCCTCAGGGGGGGGGTGCCGAGGTGGGGGGTCCACCCGCAACTCGATGGTACACCAGTATAGAAGGTTTCCCTGTAATGGGAGTTCAAAGTTCAAAAGTTGGTTCAATTGGAGCTCAACTTGAAACGGTCATATTTCCTGAACCATACATGGTATCGATTCACTTTTTCGGCTCCATGTAGTCGAGGGTCTTGGGAGTATGCATGCAAAGTTTGGGGCCCATAGGACCTAAAACGGGGGAGCAATCGGGTCCCAAACATGGCCAGTTTTCACATAGGAACCAATGCTAAAATTTGATGTCCTGGGGTACCGTTTTTGGGAAGTCAGTACAGGTCGGCCTTAGGTTATTGGGGCTCCAAATTTGCACCATAGGTGCTAAAGAGTCTCCCCTGCAAGTGTGCAAAGTTTTGGCTGGTTTTCACCACGTGGTTCCCCAGAAACAGGAGCTCTATGTCAGTCACTTTGATCACATTTTGCTTCTAGCTGGCCAGAGATCTGTCTGGCATGACCCCCCCACTCGGCACCCCCCCCCCCTCAGGGGGGGGGTGCCGAGGTGGGGGGTCCACCCGCAACTCGATGGTACACCAGTATAGAAGGTTTCCCTGTAATGGGAGTTCAAAGTTCAAAAGTTGGTTCAATTGGAGCTCAACTTGAAACGGTCATATTTCCTGAACCATACATGGTATCGATTCACTTTTTTCGGCTCCATGTAGTCGAGGGTCTTGGGAGTATGCATGAAAAGTTTGGGGCCCATAGGACCTAAAACGGGGGAGCAATCGGGTCCCAAACATGGCCAGTTTTCACATAGGAACCAATGCTAAAATTTGATGTCCTGGGGTACCGTTTTTGGGAAGTCAGTACAGGTCGGCCTTAGGTTATTGGGGCTCCAAATTTGCACCATAGGTGCTAAAGAGTCTCCCCTGCAAGTGTGCAAAGTTTTGGCTGGTTTTCACCACGTGGTTCCCCAGAAAAAGGAGCTCAATGTCAGTCACTTTGATCACATTTTGCTTCTAGCTGGCCAGAGATCTGTCTGGCATGACCCCCCCACTCGGCACCCCCCCCCCTCAGGGGGGGGGTGCCGAGGTGGGGGGTCCACCCGCAACTCGATGGTACACCAGTATAGAAGGTTTCCCTGTAATGGGAGTTCAAAGTTCAAAAGTTGGTTCAATTGGAGCTCAACTTGAAACGGTCATATTTCCTGAACCATACATGGTATCGATTCACTTTTTTCGGCTCCATGTAGTCGAGGGTCTTGGGAGTATGCATGAAAAGTTTGGGGCCCATAGGACCTAAAACGGGGGAGCAATCGGGTCCCAAACATGGCCAGTTTTCACATAGGAACCAATGCTAAAATTTGATGTCCTGGGGTACCGTTTTTGGGAAGTCAGTACAGGTCGGCCTTAGGTTATTGGGGCTCCAAATTTGCACCATAGGTGCTAAAGAGTCTCCCCTGCAAGTGTGCAAAGTTTTGGCTGGTTTTCACCACGTGGTTCCCCAGAAACAGGAGCTCAATGTCAGTCACTTTGATCACATTTTGCTTCTAGCTGGCCAGAGATCTGTCTGGCATGACCCCCCCACTCGGCACCCCCCCCCCTCAGGGGGGGGGTGCCGAGGTGGGGGGTCCACCCGCAACTCGATGGTACACCAGTATAGAAGGTTTCCCTGTAATGGGAGTTCAAAGTTCAAAAGTTGGTTCAATTGGAGCTCAACTTGAAACGGTCATATTTCCTGAACCATACATGGTATCGATTCACTTTTTTCGGCTCCATGTAGTCGAGGGTCTTGGGAGTATGCATGAAAAGTTTGGGGCCCATAGGACCTAAAACGGGGGAGCAATCGGGTCCCAAACATGGCCAGTTTTCACATAGGAACCAATGCTAAAATTTGATGTCCTGGGGTACCGTTTTTGGGAAGTCAGTACAGGTCGGCCTTAGGTTATTGGGGCTCCAAATTTGCACCATAGGTGCTAAAGAGTCTCCCCTGCAAGTGTGCAAAGTTTTGGCTGGTTTTCACCACGTGGTTCCCCAGAAACAGGAGCTCAATGTCAGTCACTTTGATCACATTTTGCTTCTAGCTGGCCAGAGATCTGTCTGGCATGACCCCCCCACTCGGCACCCCCCCCCCTCAGGGGGGGGGTGCCGAGGTGGGGGGTCCACCCGCAACTCGATGGTACACCAGTATAGAAGGTTTCCCTGTAATGGGAGTTCAAAGTTCAAAAGTTGGTTCAATTGGAGCTCAACTTGAAACGGTCATATTTCCTGAACCATACATGGTATCGATTCACTTTTTTCGGCTCCATGTAGTCGAGGGTCTTGGGAGTATGCATGAAAAGTTTGGGGCCCATAGGACCTAAAACGGGGGAGCAATCGGGTCCCAAACATGGCCAGTTTTCACATAGGAACCAATGCTAAAATTTGATGTCCTGGGGTACCGTTTTTGGGAAGTCAGTACAGGTCGGCCTTAGGTTATTGGGGCTCCAAATTTGCACCATAGGTGCTAAAGAGTCTCCCCTGCAAGTGTGCAAAGTTTTGGCTGGTTTTCACCACGTGGTTCCCCAGAAAAAGGAGCTCAATGTCAGTCACTTTGATCACATTTTGCTTCTAGCTGGCCAGAGATCTGTCTGGCATGACCCCCCCACTCGGCACCCCCCCCCCTCAGGGGGGGGGTGCCGAGGTGGGGGGTCCACCCGCAACTCGATGGTACACCAGTATAGAAGGTTTCCCTGTAATGGGAGTTCAAAGTTCAAAAGTTGGTTCAATTGGAGCTCAACTTGAAACGGTCATATTTCCTGAACCATACATGGTATCGATTCACTTTTTTCGGCTCCATGTAGTCGAGGGTCTTGGGAGTATGCATGAAAAGTTTGGGGCCCATAGGACCTAAAACGGGGGAGCAATCGGGTCCCAAACATGGCCAGTTTTCACATAGGAACCAATGCTAAAATTTGATGTCCTGGGGTACCGTTTTTGGGAAGTCAGTACAGGTCGGCCTTAGGTTATTGGGGCTCCAAATTTGCACCATAGGTGCTAAAGAGTCTCCCCTGCAAGTGTGCAAAGTTTTGGCTGGTTTTCACCACGTGGTTCCCCAGAAACAGGAGCTCAATGTCAGTCACTTTGATCACATTTTGCTTCTAGCTGGCCAGAGATCTGTCTGGCATGACCCCCCCACTCGGCACCCCCCCCCCTCAGGGGGGGGTGCCGAGGTGGGGGGTCCACCCGCAACTCGATGGTACACCAGTATAGAAGGTTTCCCTGTAATGGGAGTTCAAAGTTCAAAAGTTGGTTCAATTGGAGCTCAACTTGAAACGGTCATATTTCCTGAACCATACATGGTATCGATTCACTTTTTTCGGCTCCATGTAGTCGAGGGTCTTGGGAGTATGCATGAAAAGTTTGGGGCCCATAGGACCTAAAACGGGGGAGCAATCGGGTCCCAAACATGGCCAGTTTTCACATAGGAACCAATGCTAAAATTTGATGTCCTGGGGTACCGTTTTTGGGAAGTCAGTACAGGTCGGCCTTAGGTTATTGGGGCTCCAAATTTGCACCATAGGTGCTAAAGAGTCTCCCCTGCAAGTGTGCAAAGTTTTGGCTGGTTTTCACCACGTGGTTCCCCAGAAAAAGGAGCTCAATGTCAGTCACTTTGATCACATTTTGCTTCTAGCTGGCCAGAGATCTGTCTGGCATGACCCCCCCACTCGGCACCCCCCCCCCTCAGGGGGGGGGTGCCGAGGTGGGGGGTCCACCCGCAACTCGATGGTACACCAGTATAGAAGGTTTCCCTGTAATGGGAGTTCAAAGTTCAAAAGTTGGTTCAATTGGAGCTCAACTTGAAACGGTCATATTTCCTGAACCATACATGGTATCGATTCACTTTTTTCGGCTCCATGTAGTCGAGGGTCTTGGGAGTATGCATGAAAAGTTTGGGGCCCATAGGACCTAAAACGGGGGAGCAATCGGGTCCCAAACATGGCCAGTTTTCACATAGGAACCAATGCTAAAATTTGATGTCCTGGGGTACCGTTTTTGGGAAGTCAGTACAGGTCAGCCTTAGGTTATTGGGGCTCCAAATTTGCACCATAGGTGCTAAAGAGTCTCCCCTGCAAGTGTGCAAAGTTTTGGCTGGTTTTCACCACGTGGTTCCCCAGAAACAGGAGCTCAATGTCAGTCACTTTGATCACATTTTGCTTCTAGCTGGCCAGAGATCTGTCTGGCATGACCCCCCCACTCGGCACCCCCCCCCCTCAGGGGGGGGGTGCCGAGGTGGGGGGTCCACCCGCAACTCGATGGTACACCAGTATAGAAGGTTTCCCTGTAATGGGAGTTCAAAGTTCAAAAGTTGGTTCAATTGGAGCTCAACTTGAAACGGTCATATTTCCTGAACCATACATGGTATCGATTCACTTTTTCGGCTCCATGTAGTCGAGGGTCTTGGGAGTATGCATGCAAAGTTTGGGGCCCATAGGACCTAAAACGGGGGAACAATCGGGTCCCAAACATGGCCAGTTTTCACATAGGAACCAATGCTAAAATTTGATGTCCTGGGGTACCGTTTTTGGGAAGTCAGTACAGGTCGGCCTTAGGTTATTGGGGCTCCAAATTTGCACCATAGGTGCTAAAGAGTCTCCCCTGCAAGTGTGCAAAGTTTTGGCTGGTTTTCACCACGTGGTTCCCCAGAAACAGGAGCTCAATGTCAGTCACTTTGATCACATTTTGCTTCTAGCTGGCCAGAGATCTGTCTGGCATGACCCCCCCACTCGGCACCCCCCCCCCCTCAGGGGGGGGGTGCCGAGGTGGGGGGTCCACCCGCAACTCGATGGTACACCAGTATAGAAGGTTTCCCTGTAATGGGAGTTCAAAGTTCAAAAGTTGGTTCAATTGGAGCTCAACTTGAAACGGTCATATTTCCTGAACCATACATGGTATCGATTCACTTTTTTCGGCTCCATGTAGTCGAGGGTCTTGGGAGTATGCATGCAAAGTTTGGGGCCCATAGGACCTAAAACGGGGGAGCAATCGGGTCCCAAACATGGCCAGTTTTCACATAGGAACCAATGCTAAAATTTGATGTCCTGGGGTACCGTTTTTGGGAAGTCAGTACAGGTCGGCCTTAGGTTATTGGGGCTCCAAATTTGCACCATAGGTGCTAAAGAGTCTCCCCTGCAAGTGTGCAAAGTTTTGGCTGGTTTTCACCACGTGGTTCCCCAGAAACAGGAGCTCAATGTCAGTCACTTTGATCACATTTTGCTTCTAGCTGGCCAGAGATCTGTCTGGCATGACCCCCCCACTCGGCACCCCCCCCCTCAGGGGGGGGGTGCCGAGGTGGGGGGTCCACCCGCAACTCGATGGTACACCAGTATAGAAGGTTTCCCTGTAATGGGAGTTCAAAGTTCAAAAGTTGGTTCAATTGGAGCTCAACTTGAAACGGTCATATTTCCTGAACCATACATGGTATCGATTCACTTTTTTCGGCTCCATGTAGTCGAGGGTCTTGGGAGTATGCATGAAAAGTTTGGGGCCCATAGGACCTAAAACGGGGGAGCAATCGGGTCCCAAACATGGCCAGTTTTCACATAGGAACCAATGCTAAAATTTGATGTCCTGGGGTACCGTTTTTGGGAAGTCAGTACAGGTCGGCCTTAGGTTATTGGGGCTCCAAATTTGCACCATAGGTGCTAAAGAGTCTCCCCTGCAAGTGCGCAAAGTTTTGGCTGGTTTTCACCACGTGGTTCCCCAGAAACAGGAGCTCAATGTCAGTCACTTTGATCACATTTTGCTTCTAGCTGGCCAGAGATCTGTCTGGCATGACCCCCCCACTCGGCACCCCCCCCCTCAGGGGGGGGGTGCCGAGGTGGGGGGTCCACCCGCAACTCGATGGTACACCAGTATAGAAGGTTTCCCTGTAATGGGAGTTCAAAGTTCAAAAGTTGGTTCAATTGGAGCTCAACTTGAAACGGTCATATTTCCTGAACCATACATGGTATCGATTCACTTTTTTCGGCTCCATGTAGTCGAGGGTCTTGGGAGTATGCATGAAAAGTTTGGGGCCCATAGGACCTAAAACGGGGGAGCAATCGGGTCCCAAACATGGCCATTTTTCACATAGGAACCAATGCTAAAATTTGATGTCCTGGGGTACCGTTTTTGGGAAGTCAGTACAGGTCGGCCTTAGGTTATTGGGGCTCCAAATTTGCACCATAGGTGCTAAAGAGTCTCCCCTGCAAGTGTGCAAAGTTTTGGCTGGTTTTCACCACGTGGTTCCCCAGAAACAGGAGCTCAATGTCAGTCACTTTGATCACATTTTGCTTCTAGCTGGCCAGAGATCTGTCTGGCATGACCCCCCCACTCGGCACCCCCCCCCTCAGGGGGGGGGGTGCCGAGGTGGGGGGTCCACCCGCAACTCGATGGTACACCAGTATAGAAGGTTTCCCTGTAATGGGAGTTCAAAGTTCAAAAGTTGGTTCAATTGGAGCTCAACTTGAAACGGTCATATTTCCTGAACCATACATGGTATCGATTCACTTTTTTCGGCTCCATGTAGTCGAGGGTCTTGGGAGTATGCATGAAAAGTTTGGGGCCCATAGGACCTAAAACGGGGGAGCAATCGGGTCCCAAACATGGCCAGTTTTCACATAGGAACCAATGCTAAAATTTGATGTCCTGGGGTACCGTTTTTGGGAAGTCAGTACAGGTCGGCCTTAGGTTATTGGGGCTCCAAATTTGCACCATAGGTGCTAAAGAGTCTCCCCTGCAAGTGTGCAAAGTTTTGGCTGGTTTTCACCACGTGGTTCCCCAGAAACAGGAGCTCAATGTCAGTCACTTTGATCACATTTTGCTTCTAGCTGGCCAGAGATCTGTCTGGCATGACCCCCCCACTCGGCACCCCCCCCCCTCAGGGGGGGGGTGCCGAGGTGGGGGGTCCACCCGCAACTCGATGGTACACCAGTATAGAAGGTTTCCCTGTAATGGGAGTTCAAAGTTCAAAAGTTGGTTCAATTGGAGCTCAACTTGAAACGGTCATATTTCCTGAACCATACATGGTATCGATTCACTTTTTTCGGCTCCATGTAGTCGAGGGTCTTGGGAGTATGCATGAAAAGTTTGGGGCCCATAGGACCTAAAACGGGGGAGCAATCGGGTCCCAAACATGGCCAGTTTTCACATAGGAACCAATGCTAAAATTTGATGTCCTGGGGTACCGTTTTTGGGAAGTCAGTACAGGTCGGCCTTAGGTTATTGGGGCTCCAAATTTGCACCATAGGTGCTAAAGAGTCTCCCCTGCAAGTGTGCAAAGTTTTGGCTGGTTTTCACCACGTGGTTCCCCAGAAACAGGAGCTCAATGTCAGTCACTTTGATCACATTTTGCTTCTAGCTGGCCAGAGATCTGTCTGGCATGACCCCCCCGAGGTGGGGGGTCCACCCGCAACTCGATGGTACACCAGTATAGAAGGTTTCCCTGTAATGGGAGTTCAAAGTTCAAAAGTTGGTTCAATTGGAGCTCAACTTGAAACGGTCATATTTCCTGAACCATACATGGTATCGATTCACTTTTTTCGGCTCCATGTAGTCGAGGGTCTTGGGAGTATGCATGCAAAGTTTGGGGCCCATAGGACCTAAAACGGGGGAGCAATCGGGTCCCAAACATGGCCAGTTTTCACATAGGAACCAATGCTAAAATTTGATGTCCTGGGGTACCGTTTTTGGGAAGTCAGTACAGGTCGACCTTAGGTTATTGGGGCTCCAAATTTGCACCATAGGTGCTAAAGAGTCTCCCCTGCAAGTGTGCAAAGTTTTGGCTGGTTTTCACCACGTGGTTCCCCAGAAACAGGAGCTCAATGTCAGTCACTTTGATCACATTTTGCTTCTAGCTGGCCAGAGATCTGTCTGGCATGACCCCCCCACTCGGCACCCCCCCCCCTCAGGGGGGGGTGCCGAGGTGGGGGGTCCACCCGCAACTCGATGGTACACCAGTATAGAAGGTTTCCCTGTAATGGGAGTTCAAAGTTCAAAAGTTGGTTCAATTGGAGCTCAACTTGAAACGGTCATATTTCCTGAACCATACATGGTATCGATTCACTTTTTTCGGCTCCATGTAGTCGAGGGTCTTGGGAGTATGCATGCAAAGTTTGGGGCCCATAGGACCTAAAACGGGGGAGCAATCGGGTCCCAAACATGGCCAGTTTTCACATAGGAACCAATGCTAAAATTTGATGTCCTGGGGTACCGTTTTTGGGAAGTCAGTACAGGTCGGCCTTAGGTTATTGGGGCTCCAAATTTGCACCATAGGTGCTAAAGAGTCTCCCCTGCAAGTGTGCAAAGTTTTGGCTGGTTTTCACCACGTGGTTCCCCAGAAACAGGAGCTCAATGTCAGTCACTTTGATCACATTTTGCTTCTAGCTGGCCAGAGATCTGTCTGGCATGACCCCCCCACTCGGCACCCCCCCCCTCAGGGGGGGGGTGCCGAGGTGGGGGGTCCACCCGCAACTCGATGGTACACCAGTATAGAAGGTTTCCCTGTAATGGGAGTTCAAAAGTTGGTTCAATTGGAGCTCAACTTGAAACGGTCATATTTCCTGAACCATACATGGTATCGATTCACTTTTTTCGGCTCCATGTAGTCGAGGGTCTTGGGAGTATGCATGCAAAGTTTGGGGCCCATAGGACCTAAAACGGGGGAGCAATCGGGTCCCAAACATGGCCAGTTTTCACATAGGAACCAATGCTAAAATTTGATGTCCTGGGGTACCGTTTTTGGGAAGTCAGTACAGGTCGGCCTTAGGTTATTGGGGCTCCAAATTTGCACCATAGGTGCTAAAGAGTCTCCCCTGCAAGTGTGCAAAGTTTTGGCTGGTTTTCACCACGTGGTTCCCCAGAAACAGGAGCTCAATGTCAGTCACTTTGATCACATTTTGCTTCTAGCTGGCCAGAGATCTGTCTGGCATGACCCCCCCACTCGGCACCCCCCCCCTCAGGGGGGGGGTGCCGAGGTGGGGGGTCCACCCGCAACTCGATGGTACACCAGTATAGAAGGTTTCCCTGTATTGGGAGTTCAAAGTTCAAAAGTTGGTTCAATTGGAGCTCAACTTGAAACGGTCATATTTCCTGAACCATACATGGTATCGATTCACTTTTTTCGGCTCCATGTAGTCTAGGGTCTTGGGAGTATGCATGCAAAGTTTGGGGCCCATAGGACCTAAAACGGGGGAGCAATCGGGTCCCAAACATGGCCAGTTTTCACATAGGAACCAATGCTAAAATTTGATGTCCTGGGGTACCGTTTTTGGGAAGTCAGTACAGGTCGGCCTTAGGTTATTGGGGCTCCAAATTTGCACCATAGGTGCTAAAGAGTCTCCCCTGCAAGTGTGCAAAGTTTTGGCTGGTTTTCACCACGTGGTTCCCCAGAAACAGGAGCTCAATGTCAGTCACTTTGATCACATTTTGCTTCTAGCTGGCCAGAGATCTGTCTGGCATGACCCCCCCACTCGGCACCCCCCCCCTCAGGGGGGGGGTGCCGAGGTGGGGGGTCCACCCGCAACTCGATGGTACACCAGTATAGAAGGTTTCCCTGTAATGGGAGTTCAAAGTTCAAAAGTTGGTTCAATTGGAGCTCAACTTGAAACGGTCATATTTCCTGAACCATACATGGTATCGATTCACTTTTTCGGCTCCATGTAGTCGAGGGTCTTGGGAGTATGCATGCAAAGTTTGGGGCCCATAGGACCTAAAACGGGGGAGCAATCGGGTCCCAAACATGGCCAGTTTTCACATAGGAACCAATGCTAAAATTTGATGTCCTGGGGTACCGTTTTTGGGAAGTCAGTACAGGTCGGCCTTAGGTTATTGGGGCTCCAAATTTGCACCATAGGTGCTAAAGAGTCTCCCCTGCAAGTGTGCAAAGTTTTGGCTGGTTTTCACCACGTGGTTCCCCAGAAACAGGAGCTCAATGTCAGTCACTTTGATCACATTTTGCTTCTAGCTGGCCAGAGATCTGTCTGGCATGACCCCCCCACTCGGCACCCCCCCCCCCTCAGGGGGGGGGTGCCGAGGTGGGGGGTCCACCCGCAACTCGATGGTACACCAGTATAGAAGGTTTCCCTGTAATGGGAGTTCAAAGTTCAAAAGTTGGTTCAATTGGAGCTCAACTTGAAACGGTCATATTTCCTGAACCATACATGGTATCGATTCACTTTTTCGGCTCCATGTAGTCGAGGGTCTTGGGAGTATGCATGCAAAGTTTGGGGCCCATAGGACCTAAAACGGGGGAGCAATCGGGTCCCAAACATGGCCAGTTTTCACATAGGAACCAATGCTAAAATTTGATGTCCTGGGGTACCGTTTTTGGGAAGTCAGTACAGGTCGGCCTTAGGTTATTGGGGCTCCAAATTTGCACCATAGGTGCTAAAGAGTCTCCCCTGCAAGTGTGCAAAGTTTTGGCTGGTTTTCACCACGTGGTTCCCCAGAAACAGGAGCTCAATGTCAGTCACTTTGATCACATTTTGCTTCTAGCTGGCCAGAGATCTGTCTGGCATGACCCCCCCACTCGGCACCCCCCCCCCTCAGGGGGGGGGTGCCGAGGTGGGGGGTCCACCCGCAACTCGATGGTACACCAGTATAGAAGGTTTCCCTGTAATGGGAGTTCAAAGTTCAAAAGTTGGTTCAATTGGAGCTCAACTTGAAACGGTCATATTTCCTGAACCATACATGGTATCGATTCACTTTTTTCGGCTCCATGTAGTCGAGGGTCTTGGGAGTATGCATGCAAAGTTTGGGGCCCATGGGACCTAAAACGGGGGAGCAATCGGGTCCGAAAAACATGGTCAGTTTCACATAGGAACCAATGCTAAAATTTGATGTCCTGGGGTACCGTTTTTGGGAAGTCAGTACAGGTCAGCCTTAGGTTATTGGGGCTCCAAATTTGTACCATAGGTGCTAAAGAGTCTCCCCTGCAAGTGTGCAAGGTTTTGGCTGGTTTTCACCACGTGGTTCCCCAGAAACAGGAGCTCAATGTCAGTCACTTTGATCACATTTTGCTTCTAGCTGGCCAGAGATCTGTCTGGCATGACCCCCCCACCTCGGCACCCCCCCCCCCTCAGGGGGGGGGTGCCGAGGTGGGGGGTCCACCCGCAACTCGATGGTACACCAGTATAGAAGGTTTCCCTGTAATGGGAGTTCAAAGTTCAAAAGTTGGTTCAATTGGAGCTCAACTTGAAAGGTCATATTTCCTGAACCATAGATGGTATTGATTCACTTTTTTCGGCTCCATGTAGTCGAGGGTCTTGGGAGTATGCATGCAAAGTTTGGGGCCCATGGGACCTAAAACGGGGGAACAATCGGGTCCGAAAAACATGGTCAGTTTCACATAGGAACCAATGCTAAAATTTGATGTCCTGGGGTACCGTTTTTGGGAAGTCAGTACAGGTCAGCCTTAGGTTATTGGGGCTCCAAATTTGTACCATAGGTGCTAAAGAGTCTCCCCTGCAAGTGTGCAAAGTTTTGGCTGGTTTTCACCACGTGGTTCCCCAGAAACAGGAGCTCAATGTCAGTCACTTTGATCACATTTTGCTTCTAGCTGGCCAGAGATCTGTCTGGCATGACCCCCCCACCTCGGCACCCCCCCCCCTCAGGGGGGGGGGTGCCGAGGTGGTGGGTCCACCCGCAACTCGATGGTACACCAGTATAGAAGGTTTCCTTGTAATGGGAGTTCAAAGTTCAAAAGTTGTGTCAATTGGAGCTCAACTTGAAACGGTCATATTTCCTGAACCATAGATGGTATTGATTCACTTTTTTCGGCTCCATGTAGTCGAGGGTCTTGGGAGTATGCATGCAAAGTTTGGGGCCCATGGGACCTAAAACGGGGGAGCAATCGGGTCCGAAAAACATGGTCAGTTTCACATAGGAACCAATGCTAAAATTTGATGTCCTGGGGTACCGTTTTTGGGAAGTCAGTACAGGTCAGCCTTAGGTTATTGGGGCTCCAAATTTGTACCATAGGTGCTAAAGAGTCTCCCCTGCAAGTGTGCAAGGTTTTGGCTGGTTTTCACCACGTGGTTCCCCAGAAACAGGAGCTCAATGTCAGTCACTTTGATCACATTTTGCTTCTAGCTGGCCAGAGATCTGTCTGGCATGACCCCCCCACCTCGGCACCCCCCCCCCTCAGGGGGGGGGGTGCCGAGGTGGGGGGTCCACCCGCAAATCGATGGTACACCAGTATAGAAGGTTTCCCTGTAATGGGAGTTCAAAGTTCAAAAGTTGGTTCAATTGGAGCTCAACTTGAAAGGTCATATTTCCTGAACCATAGATGGTATTGATTCACTTTTTTCGGCTCCATGTAGTCGAGGGTCTTGGGAGTATGCATGCAAAGTTTGGGGCCCATGGGACCTAAAACGGGGGAACAATCGGGTCCGAAAAACATGGTCAGTTTCACATAGGAACCAATGCTAAAATTTGATGTCCTGGGGTACCGTTTTTGGGAAGTCAGTACAGGTCAGCCTTAGGTTATTGGGGCTCCAAATTTGTACCATAGGTGCTAAAGAGTCTCCCCTGCAAGTGTGCAAAGTTTTGGCTGGTTTTCACCACGTGGTTCCCCAGAAACAGGAGCTCAATGTCAGTCACTTTGATCACATTTTGCTTCTAGCTGGCCAGAGATCTGTCTGGTATGACCCCCCCACCTCGGCACCCCCCCCCCTCAGGGGGGGGGTGCCGAGGTGGTGGGTCCACCCGCAACTCGATGGTACACCAGTATAGAAGGTTTCCTTGTAATGGGAGTTCAAAGTTCAAAAGTTGTGTCAATTGGAGCTCAACTTGAAACGGTCATATTTCCTGAACCATAGATGGTATTGATTCACTTTTTTCGGCTCCATGTAGTCGAGGGTCTTGGGAGTATGCATGCAAAGTTTGGGGCCCATGGGACCTAAAACGGGGGAGCAATCGGGTCCCAAACATGGCCAGTTTTCACATAGGAACCAATGCTAAAATTTGATATCCTGGGGTACCGTTTTTGGGAAGTCAGTACAGGTCAGCCTTAGGTTATTGGGGCTCCAAATTTGCACCATAGGTGCTAAAGAGTCTCCCCTGCAATTGTGCAAGGTTTTGGCTGGTTTTCACCACGTGGTTCCCCAGAAACAGGAGCTCAATGTCAGTCACTTTGATCACATTTTGCTTCTAGCTGGCCAGAGATCTGTCTGGCATGACGCCCCCACCTCGGCACCCCCCCCTCAGGGGGGGGTGCCGAGGTGGGGGGTCCACCCGCAACTCGATAGTACACCAGTATAGAAGGTTTCCCTGTAATGGGAGTTCAAAATTCAAAAGTTGGTTCAATTGGAGCTCAACTTGAAACAGTCATATTTCCTGAACCATAGATGGTATTGATTCACTTTTTTCGGCTCCATGTAGTCGAGGGTCTTGGGAGTATGCATGCAAAGTTTGGGGCCCATGGGACCTAAAACGGGGGAGCAATCGGGTCCCAAACATGGCCAGTTTTCACATAGGAACCAATGCTGAAATTTGATGTCCTGGGGTACCGTTTTTGGGAAGTCAGTACAGGTCGGCCTTAGGTTATTGGGGCTCCAAATTTGCACCATAGGTGCTAAAGAGACTCCCCTGCAACTGTGCAAAGTTTTGGCTGGTTTTCACCACGTGGTTCCCCAGAAACAGGAGCTCAAAGTCAGTCACTTTGATTACATTTTGCTTCTAGCTGGCCAGAGATCTGTCTGGCATGACCCCCCCACCTCGGCACCCCCCCCTCAGGGGGGGGGTGCCGAAGTGGGGGGTCCACCCGCAAATCCATGGTACACCAGTATAGAAGGTTTCCCTGTAATGGGAGTTCAAAGTTCAAAAGTTGGTTCAATTGGAGCTCAACTTGAAACGGTCATATTTCCTGAACCATAGATGGTATTGATTCACTTTTTTCGGCTCCATGGAGTCGAGGGTCTTGGGAGTATGCATGCAAAGTTTGGGGCCCATAGGACCTAAAACGGGGGAGCAATCGGGTCCCAAACATGGCCAGTTTTCACATAGGAACCAATGCTAAAATTTGATGTCCTGGGGTACCGTTTTTGGGAAGTCAGTACAGGTCGGCCTTAGGTTATTGGGGCTCCAAATTTGCACCATAGGTGCTAAAGTGTCTCCCCTGCAAGTGTGCAAAGTTTTGGCTGGTTTTCACCATGTGGTTCCCCAGAAACAGGAGCTCAATGTCAGTCACTTTGATCACATTTTGCTTCTAGCTGGCCAGAGATCTGTCTGGCATGACCCCCCCACTCGGCACCCCCCCCCTCAGGGGGGGGGTGCCGAGGTGGGGGGTCCACCCGCAACTCAATGGTACACCAGTATGGAAGGTTTCCCAGTAATGGGAGTTCAAAGTTCAAAAGTTGGTTCAATTGGAGCTCAACTTGAAACGGTCATATTTCACATGGGATGGTGAGACCTTCCTGTGTGGAATCCCGGGAATACAGAGGACGGGGACATCTCTCTGGTGGGTTTCTGTTACTTGATTGCTCCATCATGATGTCCTTGTGTCCTTCAGAAAGCAGCTTTATCACACCATTCTCCTCTTTTTACTCTTCTTTAACAACATTATTATCATCCCCGATGTTTCCACACTGAATATATAATAAAACATTAATTGTAACAAACATGTTTGTGTATAAATCCTATCGGTGATTGTTACCCATCTACCTGATCATGGTGAGAAATGGTGTGAATGAATATCCGAGACTTGGATCAATATGGAAAAATTTGTTTTCAGGACATTCTTTCTACAAATTAAATTTTCCCTCTTTCTTCCTATTTGAATCTTCTAAAATAAAGACATACATATTCCAATCCCCCCCACTACTAATAAAAGTCATATAATCCGTTAGTATAGACTGATGAGGTGAGAAGGTGATTGGTGGGAAAGGTGACACTCCAACAAAATGAAGACAATATTCCGGCCCTGTAACTGGGGAAACGTTCTGATCCTGAAGGGGTAAATCCGCCTGTGTGGTGTAATAATTGCCCTCTGTAGGTCATGTATGGCCAGGATGGTCATTGTCTTGTCTATTTATTGTCAGTGTTGTTTGTTTAGAGCAGCTTTTCTCAACACAGAGGAAACCTTGAAATAGTTCTCCAGTCTCGGGGAACCCCTGCTAAAAATCACATCAGGTGTGCCCCACCGCAGGCACAGGAGCCTGAACACCTCTGGATGCAACGCCCATTCTCCTGGGTCCAGCATCTGGTGACTTAAGTAGTCCGCCTGCCGGTTTTCTACTCCCCGGATGTAAATGGCTGACAAGGCCGGTACATGTCGCTCTGTCCACTGAAGGATGTGAGCGATCTCCCGTGCTGCAGTCAAGCTTCTTGTTCCTCCTTGATGGTTGGCATATGCCACTGCCGTGGCGCTGTTTGACTGGATCCTGATGGGACGCCCTTATAGTCTCATCGACACAGATTGCATGGAGTTCAAGCACATTGATCGGCAACTTGGCTTCCTCCCCCGACCAGAGGCCCTGGGTCAACTGTACTCCCAGTACTCCACCCCAGCCGGTCCGGCTGGCATCTGCTGTGATCACGGTCCAATGTAGAGGTAGGAACGACTTCCCGTACCGAAGTGCCGGGGACCTCAGCCACCAGAGCAGGGAGTCCCTGACTGACTGGCTCACCCGAATCTGCCGATCCAGGGATAACAGAGATTTGTGCCTTTTTGTCAACATCTCCTTCTGCAAGACTCTGGTGTGAAACTGGGCGGACGGTACCGCCTCAAAGGAGGCCACCATGAGGCCCAGAACTCGCATGCAGAAGCGCAGCGACGACCACCTGCGGTTCATCAATAGTTTTACCGTGGCTCTGAAGCTTGTCTGAAGGGAGAAAAACTGCTTCCATGGAGTCCAACAGTAAGCCTAGGTACTCCAAGCGCTGAGTTGGTATGAGCACCGACATTTTTAGGTTCAACGGCCACCCAAATTCCTGCAGGGTTTGCATGGTGATTGCCACATCTTCCTTTAATTCTGAGGCGGAAGCTGCTCTCAGGAGGAGATCGTCTAGGTAACCTACGATTGCGATCCCGTGTTGTTGCAACAACGCCAAAATTGGAGCCAATACCTTGGTAAAGACTCAAGGTGCTGATGTCAAACCAAAAGGGGAGAGCCACAAACTGGTAGTGGGCTTCCCCGACTGCAAATCGCAGAACCCTCTGATGCCTGAGGCATATGGGTATGTGCAGGTATGCATCCTGGATGTCCAAAGACGCCAGGGAGTCCCCTTGATGGAGCGCAGCGACTACTGAGCGATTCCATTCTGAACCTCTGTACTTCAACAAAGCAATTGAGGCTTTTAGGTACAAGATTGGACGTAACCCTTCCTTATTGGGGACTACTAACAGATTGGAGTAGAACCCCTGGAACCTTTCCAAGCCCGGAATAGGCACTATCACCCTGCGGCTTAGCAAGTCCCATACTGCCCCCAATAGGGCCTCCCAGTGAGCCTGGAGTAAGGGTATGCTGGAATGGAAGAATCTGGTGACCAAGAGAGGAACTCTATCTTGTAGCCGGAGGAAATCAGTTTGCAGACCCATTGGTCGGATAGCCAAGATGCCCACTGGGCTGCAAACTCCCGAAGGCGACCCCCCACCCGTATGAGTAAACCTTCATGCGGTAGCCCTTTTGCTCACAGGCTGTCGGTTCCGGGACACTTTCGTCCGTCAGAGGTTGTCCTGTCGGACTGAGAGAATTTAGCCGAAGTCCCGGACAGACGAAAAAGCCTCTTTTGAGCGGAAAATTAGGGTCCTTGCCTGCGGCATGGCTCCTTAGTCTTCCTGGCCTGTGGGAGCAAGGTACTCTTCTCACCTGTGACATTCTTAAAAATGTCATCCAACGAGGCTCCTAGAGCCGCTCACCCAGGAAGGGTAGATCTGTCAAGGCTTTTTTAGATGCCTGGTCCACCGACCAGCATTTGAGCCAAATCAGGCGCCTCAGCACCACTGCTGACACTGAAGCCCTGGATAGCAGGGGAAGCGTATCCAGAGCCACGTCACAAATGTACTTAAGGCCTTGCACTAACTGGTCTGCTAGTTCAACGCAGACGGGAGTAGCCTGCTGCTTCTCCAATTCGCGGTGCAAAAGTTTTGCCCATTCAGTAAGTGTCTGTGACACAAGTGCTGTGGCCAGTACTGATTGTATTGCTGATCCCCCCCAACCGTAAACAAGGAACGGGCCACTGCCTCGGCCTTCCTGCCCGTGGGGTCCTTAAACACAGGAGTCCCCTCTACCGGGATCGTGGTTGGGGTCCACGACCGGAGGAGTCAACCATTATTTAAGAAGGCTTTCCCCAAAGGGGTAACGCACCGCCATGCTTTTTGGGACCGAAAAGGTCTGTTGCGGTCGCCCCTATTCCTTGTATATGAAATTATCGAAATAAGTCAGATACGGAAACACTGAAGGTGCACGGGCTGGCTTACGGGACCCAAAAGGGACCGCTACTTTGGCAGAAGGAACTGGCGTATCCTGAATCTTCAGGGTATCATGCACAGCTGTGATAAGTGCTCCAACTAGCGCTTTTCTTGCGTGGACCCGGACGGGGACTCCTCCTCACTGTCTGATCGGTCCTGGTTAGCGTCATCTGAAGCAACAGAGCAGGGGCTGCCAGTCTCAGCGGGGCCCGAGTCTGCGTCAAAGCTCTCCCCGAAGGAGGGGGGGGCAGGGGTTGCTTTCTACCACCTTGCGCCCGCAAACCGCCTCCACCCTGGCAACGAACATTTTCAGGACCGCCAACAAAGCATCCAAAGGCACTGCACTGTTTGTAGATGAGCCGGTTGCAATTGCAGGGAGTTCGGGGGAAGAAACATCAGTTTCTGAAGCCATGCTGACCCACCCGGTCTGAAACCCTTGGTGACTTAGGACAGGTGCACCAGATGTCCTGAGTGAGAAACCATGCTGTTCTGAGCAGCAGGGATCAGCGATGAGTATAAACACAACGCTGGGCAACAACAAAATGGCCACCAGCTGCCCAGTATAAGGGACATAATCACAGGGAAAATGGCCACCAAACTACAGCAAAATGGCTCCTGACCATGCTTTCCACTGAGGCACACCAAACATGGCCGACAAACAACTGTACAGAGGGAGAAGACAGTGAAAATGGGGGCAGAACAGAACTATGGCGGTCAGCATATGCAGACCTCCAGACACCCAGGAACACAGTCACCCAGCGCAGCCCCCCATCCAGGTATGAGCTGCAGGAAGCAGGCTGAGGGGATGTTACTGGAGGGACATAAAGTTCTGTTTTTTCACATGTATAACATGTTCTGCCTAGTCCTCTCCTGAAGGTGGCGTAACAACCTATGGTCAAGATTAATTGAGCTGTGTCAGTCAGTGAACGAAAGCGAAATAAGATCTTATTACCTCCTTTTCTGCCATTTCCAGCAATGTTTCCTCTCTACTTCCTCCAGACTCACCTCTTACCCGGAACTTCCTGTCTGTACCTGACATCACTTCCTGTCTAGTTATAATTGAGATCACCACCTTGTGTAGCTCAGAGGAAATGCAGTGTCTCGAAGTACGAACACGGCCTTGTGCTGTGTATGTACTGTATATCCTTATATATGGGGGTCACCTCCACTCCCAACAAGGGGGAGAGAAATATATATATAATATTCTTAGATTGTAAGCTCAAACGAGCCTTCCGATTCCTCCTGTAATGAATTGTATTGTAACTGTACTGTCTGCCCTCATGTTGTAAAGCGCTGTGTAAACTGTCTGCACTATACAAATCCTGTATAATAAAAATAATATCTTATTACCTCCTCTGTTGCCAGGCTCAACAATATCTCCTCTCTACTCCCTTCCAACTCCCTTCTCACCCGGAACTTCCTGTCTGTATGTGACATCACTTCCTGTCTAGGTCATAGTGACTTCCTGTCTAGGTAGAAGTGAGAAGATCACCACCTTGTGGAGATCAGAGGAGCTGCAGCCCAGAGAAACGTCTCGTAGCGCGAGCAGGGCCTTGTGCTGTGTGTGTGTTCTCTATACCCTAATACACTTGTAGTGATGTGATAATTTCTTTGCCCATTTGCCAAAAAGTGTTTGTTTGCCCCCTTTTCAATATGGCCGCTATGCTCCCTCTCTCTCACCAAGGATGAGGTAAGTGAGTGGAGAGAGAGACATGTAGCAGAAAGAGAACAGTGGATTCTTGCTGAGAGAGAACAGAATGTGTAAGTGCTGCAGTTCCTCCTCACTGGGATATACATAGAGACTGTTAATGATTTCATGTTCCTGTCTGGAAAATACCTTATGTTGGACGGTTCACTGAATGTTATTTCTTCAATACATGGACTTTCAAATACAAAGCTGTGTGGATTACCGTCTATGTGGAGATACATTTCTCAGTTGGGATTTCACTTGCTATTCACAAGCCCCAATTGAGTGGAGGCACTGCGCATGTTAGAGATCCTGCCCTGATCACACAGATTATGAAGAATCTGCTCCTAAATACTCTACAGGAGGCACCGTCATATCTCAGGAGCCGCAGAGTGTGAAAAGAATAGCGCTACACCCTACATTGCCAAAAGTATTGGGACGCCTGCCTTTACACACACATGAACTTTAATAGCATCCCAGTCTTAGTCCGTAGCAGGGGAGGGCTGGCAGCCTTAGGCCTGGGGGGGGAGGGGGGCAAGTCCAGTCAAGTGGCCCATTGAACCAGCGGCTAGCAGGACCCACATGCCAGCTCCCAGCAGGACCCACAGGCCATGCCCAGTTCCCAGCATGGCCAGCTCAGAACCTGACAGCCAGACAGTGTTGAGGGCTATTTCCTATTTTGAGTTTACTGGGTGGGTGGGGTATATGGGGGGGTGGGATGTGGGTGTCAGGGTCTCTCACCTCAGCGATGCTGGTGGCAACTCAGCCTCTTCAGGGGGGTGGGGGGGTGATGACAACTTCAAGTCACTTCCTGTCTCTGCCTGCCGTATGGTTGTAATGAGAAATATACAGCTACATCTCAAAAAAGTGTTTTTTTGTTTTTTCTTTTACTATTTTGGGACAGTTCTCCTTTGATAATAAAAATAAATAAATCAGGAGGCATCAATCACCATTTACCACCAAATGAAAGCCTGATTTGTCCTGAAACAAACGCGGTATAATCCACCTGGAGGCACAAAGCAGTTGTGCTGATATGTACGGATTTACTAACACATGTCAAAGTTGCATAACTGTGCTTAGGCATTAACATTTGTTTTACCCTTAGGTGTGAAGGAGATAACAAAGTGATTTCCTATGACTGTCAGCCCCATCTAGTGGCCATAATGAGGTATCTCTCCTGAACTACCTAAAAATTCCACATTATGGCCACTAGATGGAGCCAATGATCATAGGAAATCACTTTATGAAATAAAATACGACCAGAATTTGTCATAGTACGGCAAATGCTCGTCACACTTGGCCAAAATTTTTTTTTTAACTACTTCCCGACCGCCGGCCGTCAAATGACAGCCAGGCGGCAGCCCTATTGTGGCGGGAGGCCGTCATATGACGGCCTCCCGTATAAACAGGGAATGCGCGCGATCGCGCGCGCACATCCCTGTTTCTTCGGTTGCGGCATGTCACGGAGACACCGCTCGCCACCGAAGGGGGTGAACAGCCATTGGTTATGGCTGTTTACCACGTGACATCACGCCCGATCACAGATGGTCACACCCCCACTGTGCACGGTGCATGCGCGCGATCGCGAGCGAGCTGCGTGTGCACGTCGGTGGCGGCGTGTTCCCTGGGAACACTGCTCGTCACCAACGCTGGTAAACAGCCATTGGCCGGCTGTTTACCCATGTGATCGGCTGTGATCCTTTCACAGTCGTTCACTAAGATCTAAACAAACCACGGTAACGAGATGTTACCGGGTTCTCCTCCTCACACACCGATTGTGTGTGAGGAGGAGATTGCGGTAACATCTCGTTACCGCTTACAGTGTATACCAATCACACTGATTCCCCCCCCATAAAGAGGACCTGTCACCACCCCTCATAGTACCTGTAACTCACAGTCCATCAGAGTACCCGAGTACCTGTCACAGCCCATCAAAGTACCCGAGTACCTGTTACAGTCCATCTGAGTACCTATCACCGCCCTTCAGAGTACCCAAATACCAGTCACCAGGCCATCAGAGAACCTGTCACCAGGCCATCAGAGTACTCAAGTACCTGTCACCAGGCCATCAGAGTACCAGAATACCTATCTGCAGCCCATCAGAGTACCAATTTAAAGCCCATGCCTCATAGAATATATGTTGGGGTGTTTGCTTTCCAAAATGGGGTCATTTTGTGGGTACTTCCATTGTCCTGGTGCTCCAGGACCTTCAAAAGTGTGATGGGTAGGAATGAAATGAGATGTGTCATTTATGCTCCTAGAACGCCTGAAGGTACTACTTCAATGTTCGGCCTCTCCATGTAACCAGGCTGTGTAAAAGTCCGACACATGAGGTATCGCCATACTCGGGAGGAGTACAGAATGTGTTTTAGGGTGTCATTTTTGCTATATACATGCTATGTGTTAGAAATATCTTATAAATTGACAACTTTGTGTAAAAAAAAAATGCGTTTTCATTTTTTTTCCACATTTTCCAAAAACTTCTGGAAAAAAATGAACCGTTCAAAAGACTCATTATGCCTCACAGATTATACGTTGGGGTGTTTGCTTTCCAAAATGGGGTCATTTTATGGGAAATTCCATTGTCCTGGTACTCCAGGGCCTTCAAAAAGTGTAATAGGTGGTTGAGAAATGAGATGTGTCATTTTTGCTCGTAGAACGTCTGAAGGTACTACTTCAATGTTGGGCCTCTGTATGTGGCCAGGCTGTGTAAAAGTCTCACACATGTGGTATCGCCATACTCGGGAAGAGTAGCAGAATGTATTTTGGGGTGTAGTTTGTTGTATGCTTATGCTGTGTGTGAGAAATAACCTGATAATATGACAATTTTGTAAACTAAATAAATAAATAAAATCTTAATTTTGCAAAGAATTGTGGGAAAAAATGACAACTTAAAAAAACTCACTATGCTACTTACTTAATACCTTGGAATGTCTACTTTCTAAAAAGGGGTCATTTGGGGGGTATTTGTACTTTCCTGACTTGTTAGTGTCTCAAGAAATGAGATTCACCAGATGTACTGAAGGCCTGATCAGATGTGATCAATTTTCAGTGATTGGCACCATAGTTTGTAGACTCTATAACTTTCACAAAGACGACCAAATAATATCCACTAATGTGGGTTATTTTTACCAAAGATATGTAGCAGTATAAATTTTGGTCAAAATGTGTGAAGAAAAATTACTAATTAGCAAAAATTTATGACAGAAACAAAGAAAAGGGCATTTTTTTCACAAAATTTACGTTTTATTTTATTTATAGCATAAAAAATAAAAAACCCACTAGTGATTAAATACCACTAAAAGAAAGCTCTATTTTTGTGGAAAAAAGGACGCAAGTTTCATATGGATACAGTGTTGCATGACTGAGTAATTGTCATTCAAACTGTGAGAGCGCTGAAAGCTGAAAATTGGTCTGGTCAGGAAGGTGGTGTAAGTGCACTGTATTGAGGTGGTTAACCTAGACCTGTAAATGTTTATTACATATAGATAGTCTGGTTGAAAAAAAATACACAAGTCCATCTAGTTCAATCAATAGAAAAAAAAAGTTTCCACCACAAAATGTACCAATGAGAGGTAAGGACTCCATTTTTATTTTTCTCCTGCTATCAATGGCCGACACGGTACAACACTTCATCCATGTCTTTGGTGATCTCTGATCTCTTTATCAACTGTTTCTTCCATGATGAAGATCAGCCATGGAGTATATCTGAGGTGTATATCAGGGTGTGCTTCTTCCCCACATGTCCAGCAACATTCATATACAAGACATTTCCCGCACTCACTAATACACCTCAAGGGTTGTGTGGGACCCCTGATGTACAGGAAGACAGGACTTCCGTGAGGAACAATTCCCTCACTCAGGACAGGAATATGACTTCTCCCCCCGTGTGAGATCTCTGATGATTGGAAAGACTGGACTTAACTGAAAAACATTCCCGCACTCAGAACAAGAATACAGCTTCTCCACCGTGTGTGATCTCTGATGTCTGTCAAGATTGGACTTCTGCGAAAACTATTTCCCCCACTCAGGGTATGAATACGGCTTCTCACCCGTGTGCGACCTCTGATGTCTCTTTTGAGTGGACTTGTCTGAAAAACATTTCCCACACTCAGGACAGGATTGCTGTTTTTCCCTCTGCATGAGATCTCTGATGTTTGTAAAGACTGGACTTATCTGAAAAACATTTCCTGCACTCAGAACAAGCATATGGCTTCTCACCCGTGTGAGACCTCTGATGTGTGTCAAGATTTGACTTACTTGAAAAACATTTCCCGCACTCAGGACAGGAATACGGCTTCTCACCCGTGTGCAACATCTGATGTCTGAGAAGACGGGACTTAACCGAAAAACATTTCCCACACTCATGACAGGAATACGGCTTTTTCCCTGTGTGAGATCTCTGATGTATGATAAGATCTGATTTTTGTACAAAACTTTTCCCACACTCTGGACAGGAATGTGGCTTCTCCCCCGTGTGCAACCTTTGATGTGTATCGAGATTTGACTTTCTTGAAAAACATTTCCCGCACTCAGGACAGGAATACGGCTTCTCACCCGTGTGCGACATCTGATGTCTGAGAAGACACGACTTATCTGAAAAAAAATTCCCGCACTCAGGACAGTAGTACGGCTTCTCACCTGTGTGAGACCTCTGATGTCTGAGAAGTTCTGATTTCTGTACAAAACATTTCCCGCACTCAGAACAGGAATACGGCTTCTCACCTGTGTGCAATCTCTGATGTGTATCAAGATGCGACTTAACTGAAAAACATTTCCCGCACTCAGGACAGGAATACGGCTTCTCACCCGTGTGTAATTTCTGATGATAGGAAAGACTGAACTTATCTGAAAAACATTTCCCGCACTCAGGACAAGAATATGGCTTCTCACCTGTGTGCAACCTCTGATGCCTATCAAGATGCGACTTAACTGAAAAATATTTCCCGCACTCAGGACAGGAATACGGCTTCTCACCTGTGTGAGATCTCTGATGTATGACAAAATCTGATTTTTGTACAAAACTTTTCCCACACTCTGGACAGGAATGTGGCCTCTCACCTGTGTGCAACCTCTGATGTGTATCAAGAGTTGACTTACTTGAAAAACATTTCCCACACTCAGGACAGGAATATGGCTTCTCACCCGTATGCAACATCTGATGTCTGAGAAGGCATGACTTAACCGAAAAACATTTCCCACACTCAGGACAAGAATACGGCTTTTCCCCTGTGTGAGATCTCTGATGTAAGACAAGATCTGATTTTTGTACAAAACTTTTCCCGCACACTGGACAGGAATGTGGCTTCTCACCTGTATGAAATTTTTTATGCATATTAAGACTATTCTTAGAATTTAAACATTTCCCACACTCAGTACAGGAAAACCTCTTAACTGGTGGAAGGACGGCACCGTCCCGCACAGTCTGAGGTTCCTCAGGATAAGAGGAATACGATGGTCCGGCACCGTCCCGCACAGTCTGAGGTTCCTCGGGATAAGAGGAATATGATGGTCTGGCACCGTCCCGCACAGTCTGAGGTTCCTCGGGATAAGAGGAATACGATGGTCCAGCACCATCCCGCACAGTGTGAGGTTCCTCAGGATAAGAGGAATACGATGGTCCGGCACCGTCCCGCACAGTCTGAGGTTCCTCGGGATAAGAGGAATACGATGGTCCGGCACCGTCCCGCACAGTCTGAGGTTCCTCGGGATAAGAGGAATACGATGGTCCGGCACCGTCCCGCACAGTCTGAGGTTCCTCGGGATAAGAGGAATACGATGGTCCGGCACCGTCCCGCACAGTCTGAGGTTCCTCGGGATAAGAGGAATACGATGGTCCGGCACCGTCCCGCACAGTCTGAGGTTCCTCAGGATAAGAGGAATACGATGGTCCATCTACACTGTGTGGTGCCGGATGGACATTTGAGGTAGTCGGGTTTTCTCCTGGACTATACTGTGTGATGTCCTCATCTTCTACTTTACAGTCTGGAGACAAAGTGAGACAATTCTCTGAGGTTTTCCTCATCTCCCGTCCATCTACTAAAATAGAAATACAAAGATTATTACTAGACATCAGCTGATTGGTTCCCCTAAACCAGGACTCCGCCCACATCAGGCAGCTTTGTCTCTGAGGATCTTACAATTCCCCCCTCAAGGTAACTAGTAAATGGGTCCTCTGATCTCCTACCAGATCATTTCTTTATTCATGGACCTTAGTCAGAGAGGGAGGAAACAACGAGAACTGTCTTCTATAGGAGTGACAGTGATGAGGGGATTATAGGACGAGTGTCCCCTCCCCCTCTATCACTCATTGCCATCTTCCCAACACAAGAATTCCTGAACTTCCTTATTTAGTCCATGATTTAGTCATGAATAACAGCGGGGCTGAGCCCCACCAGAGGTCAGAGAGTGAGGATGGGGGGAGAACAACCAAGATGAAGACTGGACTGATCCTGAAGACCCCCATCATTGGGTTATTGACTCCTCCCTCATTATCACTTTCTGTTTAACCACTTAAGGACCAGGCCTCTTTTTTTAGATGTGTTGTTTACAAGTTAAAAACATTTTTTTTTTTTGCTAGAAAATTACTTAGAACTCCCAAACATTATAATTTTTTTTTTAACACCCTGTAGAATAAAATGGCAGTCGTTGCAATACTTTCTGCCACACTGTATTTGCACGGCAGTCTTACAAGCACACTTTTTAGCCCAATGTTTTTTTATATTGCGAAAGATAATGTTACGCCGAGTAAATTGATACCCAACATGTCAGCAAACTTTTACCCTTAAAAATCTCTATAGGCAATGTTTAAAAAATTCTACAGTTTCTTGAGTTACAGAGGAGGTCTAGGGCTAGAATTATTGCTCTCGCTCTACCGATCGCAGCGATGCCTCATGTGTGTGGTTTGAATATCGTTTTGATATGCGGGAGCTACTCATGTATGCTTTCGCTTCTGCACAACATAGAATATATAGTGCAGGGGTCAGGAGTATGTAATATAAATCATATAATGTAAGAGTCAGGATTCATAATATTGGTATTCAGTAATCAGTGGAAGATGAAATGTTTACATGAGACAAGTTGCAGAGGTCCCACACCGCTCCTCCCATCTCCTGAGACTGCACTCAGTGACTTGGGTCTGAGACTATACAGCCATATCCCTCCACCCGGGAACAGCAAGGAAAGAAAACAGAGCAAGTGACCCCAGAAGAACTGCAAAGATAGAGATCCTGCTATACCCTGGCATGGGGCAGAAGACCCAAGACACATACCACCGGTGCCTAGGTTGAGCAATGCCTATAGTGAGAGTCAACATTTTGCTGATCCCCAGAATCTCCATAAATCCAGTCTAGATCCATAAATTGTGTCGGCAGCACAGAGAAGGAAGATTATCGGAGAGAAATCCAGGAATACAGGACGGGGAACACAGCTCAGGAAAGTGACCAGGGGATTACAGGCTGATATCACCCAGCCCCCGCCCTACTCTGGACCAATCAGTGAGCAGTATGGGTGGAGGAATGGATTTAGTGTTAATGACCCACCTGTGCTGATCTCTGTAGGAGTGTCCTCCTCTATAAATGTCCCCGTTATTCCATCCTCCTCCATAGACTGCTGATCATCCCTCACATACCTCTCTTCTTCTTCTACTTTAACTTCAACTTCTATATCGATTGGATCTTCACCCTAAACCAAGAAAATGAGAGAGAAAATCATCTGTAAGATAAGAGCTTTAATATTGTGACATCACATAAAAAATCCACACATTGTCTCTGTAAGTGTATGTTCTAGATTCTCCGTCCCACCAACCTTGTAACAGTGGGGGATGGTGTGATCTTCCTGTGTGGAATCCCGGGAATACAGAGGACGGGGACATCTCTCTGGTGGGTTTCTGGTATTAGGCAGCTCCATAATATCCTTGTGTCCTTCTGAAAACTCCTCCATAACCCCATACTCCTCATCCTCCTCTTTAAACTCTTCTTTGATAAAAATATCATCCCCGAGGTTTCCAATCTGCAATATATTATAAAACATTTATTGTAACACACATGCTTGTGCATAATGTATAACTACCAGTGATTGTTCCTCATCTACCTGATGATGGTGGGGGATGGGGAGATCTTCCTGTGTGGAATCCCGGGAATACAGAGGACGGGGACATCTCTCTGGTGGGTTTCTGTTACTTGATTGCTCCATCATGATGTCCTTCAGAAAGCTGCTTCATCACTCCATACTCCTCATCCTCCTCTTTTTACTCTTCTTTAACAACAATATTATCATCCCCGATGTTTCCACTCTGAATATATAATAAAACATTTGTTGTAACAAACATGTTTGTGTATAAATCCTATCGGTGATTGTTACCCATCTACCTGATCATGGTGGGGGATGGTGTGAATGAATATCTGAGACTTGGATCAATATGGAAAAATTTGTTTTCAGGACATTCTTTCTACAAATAAAATTTTCCCTCTTTCTTCCTATTTGAATCTTCTAAAATAAAAACATACATATTCCCATCTCCCACTACTAATAAAAGTCATATAGTCCGTTAGTATAGACTGATGAGGTGAGAAGGTGATTGGTGGGAAAGGTGACACACCAACAAAATGAAGACAATGTTCCGGCCCCGTAACTGGGGGAACGTTCTTTTTTTTTTTTTTTTTTTTTTTTTTTTTTTTTTTGAGCTACTTCAGCGAATTTATCTGCGAGGCGCCAATCAACTTAGCGTTCATTTTAGTTTTCCTCGTCTTAACATCACATCATTGTAGCTCGTCTTTTTAGTAAACCTTATCATTCAAAGACTTTATTCTTTTATACAAAAAAAAAATGCCGCCAAGTTATCCTGTACTATCCCTTTAGATTTATCCCTTATCATCCTTCGCCCTATTTCTTCACTTTATTTTCCCCTCTCCCCCCAATCCCTCTCATTTTCAAATTCATTATGGGTAAAAGAGAAGGAGGAAGCAACCCATATCCTACAGCAATACATCAAATGTCTGCTCTCGTTCGGGCTTCCTCTTCTCTTTGTCCCTTTATACTCTCATCTATCCCCACCCTCCCCCCTCTCTGTTCCTGGTTACTTTCCCTCAGGGTTCTGCTTTAGACCTCACTTCCACCTTTCCTTTCCCGTTGTTATTCCTGCGTTATTTCCTCCACGTATCGCCATGATTTTTTACATTTTTCCCAGAGATCCCATTTCCTGTCCCTCTCCTCCTTTATGGCTGGTTCCTCATCTCCGCCCTCCCCACTTTCCATATGTTGTATTTCGGTTACCCGACGAATCCAATCCTGGATTTTGGGACTTTCTTTCTCTCGCCATTTTCTCGGGATAAGATTTTTTGCAGTATCAAGTAATATAGGGACTAATGATGCTTTGTATTGGTTTATTGTCTCCTCTGTCCCATGGAATAACACCATCCATGGGTCCTCTCTGACCACTTTTCCCGTTACCACCTTTATTAATTCAATTATCTTCTTCCAGTATTCTTTGATTTTAAAACAATCCCACCATATATGGCCCATACTCCCGATAGACTTACATCCTCGCCAGCACTCCGGCGATTGGTCATTTCTGAACCTACTTAATTTGTCAGGGGTGGTATACCATCTTGCTATACATTTGTAATTTGTTTCTATCAGTTTACTCCCTCCCCCCGCATAGTGAATTAATGTTAGTATTTTCTTTCTGTTTTGAGTGTTACATTGTACCCCCAATTCTTTTTCCCACTTTTTAAAGAATGCCGGTTCATCCAGTTCATCCCCCTCTGAGATTATTTTATAAATCAAACCAATATTTTTTCTTTTTTTTGTTAGTTTATCCTTCTGACATAATTGTTCAAAAGGTCTTAGTTCTTCTTTACTCCGTAAGGGATGGGTTAGCTTTGAGACAAATGTTCGTAACTGGAGGTACCGCCATTCATCAATCCTCAGTAACTCTGTGTCTTCTCTTAGTGCTTGAAAAGTGCTTAAATTATCTTCTACTAAAATGTCTTTTAGTTGTGCATTATCTTTTAGTATCCAGTTTCCCCCTATTTCTCATTGTCCTGGTGGAAAATAATCGTTATCTTTCAAAAAAATCAACGGTGAGTTATATCCCCATTTTTTTTGCGTGTGTATTTGGTCCCATAGTTTAAAAACTTGTCGTGTAATCTTGTGAGTATTTAAACCCAGTGTCCTATATTGTGGCGGATTCCAAATTATTCTTCCTAAATGTGTTTGTGAGAGCGTGATTTCTATGCCTACCCATCTTTTATCATTTACCTCTTTCGCCCACTCTACCACCCGTGACAAAACTACTGCATTATAGTATCTTTTTATATCCGGGGCTGCCACTCCCCCTTGTTCTTTCCCTCTCCTTAGTACCGCGTACGAGATTCTCGGTTTTTTATTTTGCCATATAGACTTCGAAATTATCTTCCTTAAAACTACAAAATAGGTCGCAGGAAGTGCGATGGGCATCATTTGAAATTTATATATTATCTTCGGGACTAAAATCATTTTTACCACATTTATCCGACCTAACCACGAAAGAGGGCTAGATGAAATTTTATTTATTTCGCTCTTAATTTCCTCTAGTAAAGGGATATAGTTTTTCAGGTATATTTTTCTTAAGGTGTTCGACAGGAGGACCCCCAAATATTTAATTTCTTTACGCCAGGGGAAGAAGAATTGTGCACGTAATCTCTCCTCTTCTTGTTTACAAATATTTATGTTTAAAACTTCTGATTTTCCAAGGTTAATTTTTAGATTAGAAATTTGTCCAAAATCTTCCAGTGTCTTTAGCAGGTTCGGGATCGTTATCCTGGGGTTTGTAATAAAGAAGAGCACATCGTCCGCATAAGCGGCTAATTTGTGCTCCTCTTCCCCTATTCTAATCCCCGTGATGTCTGGGTTATTATGGATTGCAGCCAGCAAAGGTTCAAGGGAAATCGCAAACAGCAGGGGCGACAATGGACACCCCTGTCTGGTCCCATTACCCATTTGCAGCAGGGTGGAAGATTCTCCATTGACCTTAACCGTCGCTTGTGGGTTCTTGCGGGATCCTCGGGCCCACCCCCATCTCTTCTAATGTTTCTAGCATGAGTCCCCAGTCTACCCTGTCAAAGGCTTTTTCAGCGTCAATTGACAGGAATAGACCTGGGGACCCACTGTCTTTTAAAGCTTGGATGAGGAGCAATGCCCTTATTCCATTGTCCCTGCCCTCTCTCTCCGGGATAAACCCGACTTGATCCGGATGTATCAGTTTTGTCATGTTTCTTTTTAATCTTGCTGCTATTACTTTAGCATATAATTTTACATCTGTATTTAGCAGAGCGATCGGCCTATAATTACCACATAGTGTTTGGTCTTTCTCCTCTTTCGGGATCAAAGTGATCGCGGCCCGCAATGTTTCTCTCCCCATGTCATATTCAGTGCCTATTCCGTTGATGTATTTGCATAAATGGGGGACTAAGGATTCCTTAAATTTTTTATAATACGAGATTACGAACCCATCTGGGCCCGGGCTTTTCCCTGAGGCTGTCTCTTTTAAGGCCTTATAGATTTCATCTTCACTGATGGGACTCTCCCTATCCTCCCTCTCCCCGTCTTTCAGGCGGGGTACTTTGGCTTTACGCATAAATTCTTTCATTTTCTCCTTTTGCCCTTTTCCCTGTTCCCCTTTCTTTTCCACATTATACAAGGCTTCATAGTAGTTTGAATACTTCTGCTATTTCCCTAGAGGTGTATGCCATTTTACCATTCTTATCCTTTATTTTGTCGATAAAATTAACCCCTCTTTTACTTTTCACTTGTCTCGCTAGGTTTTTTCCTATTTTATTTTCCCCGTAATACCTTTCTCTGACTCTGCCTAAAGATACCCTTCTAGTTTCTTCCTCATAAATATCTTTAAGTTCCTCTCTCTTATTGATCAGTCGATGAAAGATCTCTTGTTGTTGGCCCCCTTGCTTTTTATGCTCCTGTTCCAGACTGTGGACCTCTCTCATTAACTTCTCCTTTTCTTCTTTTCTTTCCTTTTTTTTCCTGGTCCCTATAGAGATGAGGACACCCCTGACATAAGCCTTATGGCCCTCCCAGAGGGCGGCACCCGACACCTCCTCTATACCATTTGTCCTAAAATAAAATTCTATCTCTTTCTGTATTATTTCCGCCGTTTTCTTATCCCAAAGGAGCTCCTCGTTTAACCTCCAAGTAAAGGGGCGTCTCTGTATCCCGGGTATCCTCAACCTCATTACTACTGGAGAATGGTCTGAAAAAGTTGCTATTTCTATTTTTGTTTCCGTGACTGACTCCAATAACCTATGTTCGACCAGAATGTAGTCCAGCCTGGTATACGTCCCGTGCACTGGGGAAAAAAACGTGTAGTCTTTTATTTTTTCATGCTGTATCCTCCATACGTCTATCAGTTGGCTTCGCTTCAACTGAAGCTTTACTTTTTTTATATTTCTCACACTCCTCCCCTTTGCACCGAACGTACTATCAGATGCTGGATCCAAACAGAAATTAAGGTCCCCTGCCACTATTACATCTCCTTTCTTGAACTCCGCTAATCTCCCCATTATTTGTATCATATATCTCTCTGGATTTTTATTTGGGCAGTATATATTAGCTAGGGTGATCTTTCTATCTCCTATTTTCCCGTTCAAAAATAGATATCGCCCCTCTGGGTCGGTCAGCCTATCGAACACCTCATATTTAATACCCTTCTCGAACCCAATAGCCACTCCCTTAGCCCTCCTAATTGGTGAGTCTCCATAAATCCAGATTGGATAATTTTCGGAGTACAGTTTCACGTTTGTATCTTGCGTTAAGTACGTCTCTTGTAGAAAAATTATTTCTGCTTTATATTGTTGTAGTTCTTTTAAAAGCTTAAATCTCTTATCTGGCGAATTCAGACCCTTCACATTGTATGACACGAATTTTATCTCAGCCATCCAATCCTTCTCTGGGAGCATTTACTCTGCACCTTATGGCATACCTTAGGACCCCCCCAGGAACATTTCCCCCCCTTACCCCCCCTCCCCCCATCCCTTCCTACCCTCCCCCCGCCTCCCGCCCTCCCGGCCCATTCTGGGCCTCTGCTTTGCATAGTGAGTATTACTCCTTCTGCAAGCCCAATCTCCTAGGGTATGACCTTGACTGCGTCCCCTCTCCTCCCACCTCCCCATAGGCCCCAATCCCCCTCTTTTCCCCCCAACCGCTCCTCCCCCCCCCCCTGCCCCAAGATCAAAAAAAAAAAAAAACATCAGGAAAAACAGGAAAAGACAGTTATACCTCTGCTAAGTTACATACAGTTCCCCCTTCCTGTACCTCTCAGTCCCTACACCTCCCAAGGGTCTAACGGGATCAGGGGGATTGGAATTCCTATTTTGTTACAGAAGTCCTCTATTTCATCTAGGGTTTTAAGCTTAAGCGTCCTCCCCTCCTTCTGCACTAAAAGCGCTGCCGAAAAACCCCAGCTATATTTTACGTTTGCGCTTCTCAATTGGTCCAATAAAGGCTTTAGTCTTCTTCTACGTGCCAGGGTTCCCGGTGCCAGGTCCTGAAAGACCTGTAACGTTGATCCTTCATATTGAATTGGGGCTAGACCTCTGAGCTTACTCCAAATCTTAGCCTTTTCTTCGTATAGCTGGAACTTTATTATTACATCCCTCGGGACCTCTTCCCTCAACCCTTGAGGTTTCCTTATTCTGAGCGCACGTTCTAGCTTTAACTCTGTCCCTTCTTCTCTTCCCAGTAAGGGATTAAATATCTTTCCAATTTTTGTACCCAGTTCTTCTCCCTGTTGCTCTGGTAATGATCTAATTCTCAGGTTTTGTCTTCGATTTTGATTTTCCTGTTCCTCCATCTTATATCGGATCTCTCTATGCGCTTCCTGCGAATTCTTTACTTGTGTTTTTAAGTCCAGTATTTCCCTGGCCTGTCTTCCTGTTTGTTCCTCCATTTCCTCCACTCGCTTCAATAAGTGCCCCATGTCCTTCCTTACAGTTAAGATCTCCGCTTTAATTATGTTTTCTAGTTTCAGGAACATTTCCTGCATTTCCCCCTTTGTGGGTATCTGAGAGGAGCTCCCTTCTTGCCTTCTTCCACTCTCCTGATCTATCTCTTCTCCAGAGGAGTCTCCCCTTGCCCCCTCCGGTTTTCCAACCTCCTTCCTCCGCTCTCTCACCCCTCTTTGATTTCCCTCGAGACCCGGGCTTTTTTGACTTGTTTCTTTTAAATATTTTTGAATTGAACTAGAGTTCAAACTCTCCCTTGAGTTTTTGGGCTCGTTCGTTCTAGGGTTTTTTCCCTTCATGTTCTCCTTTATCTTTCTTTTCCCCAGGATTTCCCAGGGTCCTCCTTCCAAGAGATTCTCTTATTGGGGGTTTCTCTTGTACTGTTACCACGCTACCTCTAATTTTTAAACTTCAAAGATCGTAATTAAGGTAGCTTACATAAATACAGGCACTGTCCTTTTAATTACTTTTATTCCACCTTTGCGGTATGATTAGACCACCATGTCGGGGAGAAGGATTACAAAGACCTCAGCCCAGTGTACTTTAAGCCCGGGTTCCTGAGTCCCAACTTTGGTTTGCAAACAAATACCTCCTTCTCTCTTCCGGTTCTCTGTGTTTTTTCTTGTTTTGGCAGTTCCTGCCCTGGAATTTTCTCTTATACTATCACTACCACACTTCAGGTTTGCAGGCTTTATCTACCATATTTATTATAGCTCCCATATGGAAATGAACTGTGGAATATGGTACCGTCCCTTTAATTCACTTCTGCAAACCGTAGGAAAGAGAGAGAGAGGAGGGAAGATACTGAAGCAACCAGACACAGTTGGGACAAAAACAAAACGAAATTTCAGACAAATGCAAAGATCCAAACCCTCGTGTGTTTACACCTCTGTCTCCTGAGAACGGGATCTGTATTACCAGGGTTGCCACTTCTTCCCTTACAGGCTTCAGCAATATCACTTCTCTTGTCTCATAACACTGTTCGTCTGATACTGCATTTATCTGCCAGCACGTTCAGTCACATCTACAACATAAGCCAAGAGGAAAGATCTGACCTTATATCCCCTCCTCTGTGTCCTCACAGAGGAGACCGGGGATCGTTGAGGGTTCACGGGGGTTCCGGGGGAGGCACCGCTACCTCCAGGAGAAAATCCTACCTCCCGTCTGCCTTGATCCTGTTCCCCGATCTTGCCGCTCGTGCCGCTACTCACTTCAAACACTCCCGCCCTGCTCACACCAAAGCGGGAGGTTGTTCGGGCAGGACAGCCACTGATCTATTGCTCGCCGTAAACGGGGCTCGAGGGGGGGGACGGGGCTGAAGGTCAGCGCGGCTGCTCGTTCCTCACGCCGGAGCAGAGCACCTTCTCACTGTGCTCACCTCCGGCTTACTCCTCGGGACCTCCACCATCTCCCACGAGGACGCCGCAGTCAGGCCCCTCCCCTCACCTCTCTCACATCCGCATCCTCCCTCTGTGGTTCCAACCCCAGCAGGGAAGGATTTAACCTCCTGGGGGAACGTTCTGATCCTGAAGGAATTAATTGCAGTTTGTAGGCCATGTATGGTCAGGATGGTCATTGTCTTGTCTATTTATTGTCAGTGCTGTTTGTTTAGAGGAACATATTACTAGAATTTATCTCCAAAATGAAGGAAATGTTGCGGCCCCATAGGTGAGAAAATGTTCTGCCCCTGAAGGGGTTAATCTAGGTTTCCACACTATATATGTGTGTATCATCATCTGCTGGAGATAAGCCTCAGCCCTATTAGGTATTGACCTTGAGAAATATCCCATTATACATAGAACTATAGTGGTCCACATCTCAATAGGAAAAAACTTACAATAGCCAACCTCTGGAAATCTACAGAAGCACCCGACCTATCTACTGTTATAACCAGACTGAATACACAAGCACAATTTGAATCAATGCTTGCTTACAAAAATCATTCCATTACCACATTTAGTAAAAAAATGGAAGACTTGGATATCCCACCCTGGAGCCTCCAATTATTTAAAAGAATGAAAATTCTAACTTACCCCACAGCCTGAAATAATCTGTTCAATGAACTAAGTAATAGGCGGATGTAGAACATTATCTATGTTATCCTCTACTCCCTGAATTTCCTATATTGTTACCCTCCCCCTTCCCAATGTTATTCCCTTACTTATAGCTGTACAGGCTGACTAGCGGCTCAATGTGGTGACCTCCCAGACCTACAGCATGAACCCATTCGGTGGTAGGCTGGATTGGGCCATCAAGATTTTAACGAAGCCTATTTTATATGCCTTTACAATGTTTTTTTTTTTTATTACAATGCTATGTACCATTTGCAACAATCTTAATTGTTATGTTCTCTTTTGATAAAATAAAAAATGTATGGATAAAAAAAAACATGTCACAGTGACTATGGAGGAAGAGGATGGACATGACGGGGGGGGGGTTACTGGGTGTATATAGAAAATAATATCTTATTACCTCCTTTTCTGCCATTTCCAGCAATGTCTCCTCTCTACTTCCTCCAGACTCACCTCTCACCCGGAACTTCCTGTCTGTACCTGACATCACTTCCTGTCTAAGTAGAAGTGAGATCCCCACCTTGTGGAGCTCAGAGGAAATGCAGTGTCTCGAAGTATGAACACGCCCTTGTTCTGTCTGTGTGTGCACTGTATAGCCTTATAGATGGAGTCACCTCCACTCCCACTAAGCTGGAGAGAAATATATATATATAATATTCTTAGATTGTAAACTCTAACGAGCTGAGCCCTCCGATTCCTCCTGTATTGAATTGTATTGTAACTGTACTGTCTGCCCTCGTGTTGTAAAGTGCTGTGTAATCTGTCCGCACTATACAAATCCTGTATTATAATAATAATAATAATATATTATTACCTCCTCTGCTGCCAGGCCCAACAATGTCTACACGCTACTTCCTCCCGACTCACCTCTCACCCAGAACTTCGTTTCTGTATGTGACATCACTTCCTGTCTTCTATAGAGACTTCCTGTCTGTATGTGACTTCACTTCCTGTCTTCCATAGAGACTTCCTGTCTGTATGTGACATCACTTCCTGTCTTCTATAGAGACTTCCTGTCTGTATGTGACTTCACTTCCTGTCTTCCATAGAGACTTCCTGTCTGTATGTGACATCACTTCCTGTCTTCTATAGAGACTTCCTGTCTGTATGTGACTGCACTTCCTGTCTTCCATCCTGTCTGGGTAGAAGTGAGAAGATAACCACCTTGTAGAGCTTAGAGCAGTGATGGCAAACCTTGGCACCCCAGATGTTTTGGAACTACATTTCCCATGATGCTCATTGCACTCTGCAGTGTTGTTGAGCATCATGGGAAATGTAGTTCCAAAACATCTGGGGTGCCAAGGTTCGCCATCACTGGCTTAGAGGAACTGCAGGCCCGAGAAACGTCTCATAGTGTGAGCACGGCCTTGTGCTGTGTGTATGTTCTCTATAACCTCATACACTTGTAGTGATGTGATAAATTCTTTGCCCATTTGCCAAGTGTATTCTCCTGTTATGCAGTGTTTGTTTGCCCCTTTTCAATATGGCCGCTATGCTCTCTCTCTCTCGCCAAGGATGAGGTAAGTGGGTGGAGAGGGAGACATGTGGCGGAAAGAGAACAGTGGATTCCTACTGAGAGAGAACATGGAATATGTAAGTGCTGCAGTTTCCCCTCAGAGACATACATAGAGACTGTTAAAGATTTCTAGCGGCTCAATGTGGTGACCTCCCAGACCTACAGCGTGAACCCATTCGGGGGTAGGCTGGATTGGGCCATCAAGCTTTGAACGAAGCCTATTTTATATGCCTTTACAATGTTTTTTTCATTACAATGATATGTACCATTTGCAACAATCTTAATTGTTACGTTCTCTGCAGCAGCACATAAGGACAATGTCTCACTGCCTGTGATTAGCGCAGCGCTGTGCCGACTTCCTGGCAGGCTCTGCATGTGGAGTATGTAAAAACGTCTGAGCTCATCCTTACTCAGTAGCCACAGAGTGTGAAAAGAATAGCGCTACAATTGTAAGCTCTAACGAGCCGGGCCCTCCGATTCCTCCTGTATTGTAACTGTACTGTCTGTCCTCATGTTGTAAAGTGCTGAACAAACTGTTGGCACCATATAAATCCTGTATAATAATAATATCTTATTACCTCCTCTGCTGCCAGTTCCAGCAATGTCCCCTCTCTACTTCCTCCCGCCTCACCCAGAACTTCATGTCTGTATGTGACATCACTTCCTGTCTTCCATAGAGACTTCCTGTCTGTATGTGACATCACTTCCTGTCTTCCATAGAAACTTCCTGTCTGTATGTGACATCACTTCCTGTCTTCCATGTCTGGGTTGAAGTGAGATCACCACCTTGTGTAGCTCAGCGGATTTGCAACCCAGAGAAACGCCTCGTAGTGTAATCACGGCCTTGTGCCGGGTGTATAGGTACTGTATATCCTTATACTCTACATTGCCAAAAGTATTGGGACACGTGCCTTTACAGGCACATGATGGCATCCATGTCTTATTCCATAGCAGGGGAGGGCTTGCAGGCTTAGGCCTGGGGGACCAGGCATATGACTGTCCATCAGTGCCCACCAGTTCAGCCTATTAGTGCCACCTCATCAGTGTCCACCAGGGGATCGCTCCCAGCGCAATCCCACCCCCTCCCCTGGCCACAGACAGAAGACAGAACAGCTCGATCAGCCGTACTCCATTGGGCTGCTCGGTCTGCTCTGTCTTCTGTCTGTGGCTGAGTGACAGGCCCAGCCGGGAGACCCCCCCAGCGCTTGCGGGTGTCTGGGAGCACGCACCAAAATGCGGGAGACTTGGGATGTCTGCAGTCATGTGACGTGCATGACCCGCCACGCAACCCGCCTCTGCCTGCCTCTGAGGACTCAGTCTCCGGGAGCTGCAGTTTCTGGCTGCTGCTCAGTTCTCTCCACCCACCACCACCAGGACCTTGAACGCAGTCCGGACTACAGCTCCCGGAACGCAACACGGGAGAAACACAGCCAATCGGTCAACTTTCTGCACAAAAAAAAAAAAGTCAGCAGACAGCGTCCGTTTTCAATACAAGTTGTGCAACCTGGTGGGAATTTTCCACTCTGCTCACCGGCCCAGCCCAGGTCCATAGGGTTCAATATTAATTTGTACGGTTTTACTGACACATGTCAAAGTTGCAAAATTGTGCTTAGGCATTAACATTTGTTTTACCCTTAGGTGTGAAGGAGATAACAAAGTGATTTCCTATGACTGTCAGCCCCATCTAGTGGCCATAATGAGGTATCTATCCTGAACATGGTAACTGCGCTAACTTTACTGATAATAAGGTATCTCTTCTCCACTACCTAAAATTCCACATTATGGCCACTAGATGGAGCCAATGATCATAGGAAATCACTTTATGAAATAAAATACGACCAGAATTTGTCATATGCTCGAATGCTCGTCACACTTGGTCAACAATTTTTTTTAAACTAGACCTGTAAATCTTTATTACATAAAGATAGTTTGGTTGAAAAAATACACAAGTCAATCAATAGAAAAAAATTTACACCACAAAATGTACCAATGAGAGGTAATGACTCCATTTTTATTTTTCTCCTGCTATCAATGGCCGACACGGTACAACACTTCATCCATCTCTTTGGTGATCTCTGATCTCCTTATCAACTGTTTCTTCCATGATGAAGATCAGCCATGGAGTATATCTGAGGTGTATTGCTTCTTCCCCACATGTCCAGCAACATTCATATACAAGACATTTCCCGCACTCACTAATACACCTCGAAGGTTATGTGGGACCCCCGATGTACAGGAAGACAGGACTTCAGTGAGGAACAATTCCCTCACTTAGGACAGGGAAGTGGCTTCTCCACCGTGTGAGATCTCTGATGTTTGTAAAGATTGGACTTCTGTGAAAAGCATTTTCTGCACTCAGGACAGGAATACGGCTTCTCCCCCGTGTGAGACCTCAGATGTGTGTCAAGATTCGACTTAACTGAAAAACATTTCCCACACTCAGGACATGAATGTGGTTTCTCACCCGTATGCGACCTCTGATGTTTGAGAAGATTTGACTTAGCTGAAAAACATTTCCCGCACTCAGGGCAGGCATATGGCTTCTCACCCGTGTGTGACCTCTGATGTTTGAGAAGAAGCGACTTGACTAAAAAACATTTCCCACACTCAGGACAGGAATACGGCTTCACACCCGTGTGTGATTTTTGATGATAGGAAAAACTGGACTTCTGTGAAAAACTTTTTCCGCACTCAGGACAAGAATACGGCTTCTCACCCGTGTGCGACATCAGATGTGTGTCAAGATTTAACTTAACTGAAAAACATTTCCCGCACTCAGAACATGAATATGGCTTCTCACCCGTGTGTGACCTCTGATGTCTGAGAAGAAGCGACTTTCTTGAAAAACATTTCCCGCACTCAGGACAGGAATACGGCTTCTCACCCGTGTGAGACTTCTGATGTCTGAGAAGAAGCGACTTTCTTGAAAAACATTTCCCACACTCAGGACAGGAGTACGGCTTCTCACCTGTGTGAGAATTCTGATGTCTGAGAAGAAGTGACTTTGCCGAAAAACATTTCCCGCACTCAGGACAGGAATACGGCTTCTCACCCGTGTGAGACTTCTGATGTCTGAGAAGAAGTGACTTTGCTGAAAAACTTTTTCCGCACTCAGGACAACAATACGGCTTCTCACCTGTGTGCAACCTTTGATGTCTATCAAGATGCCACTTATCCAAAAAACATTTCCCACACTCAGAACATGAATACAGATTCTCCCCCGTGTGCGACCTCTGATGTCTGACAAGTTCTGATTTCTCTACAAAACATTTCCCGCACTCAGGACATGAATATGGCTTCTCACCCGTGTGAGACCTCTGATGTCTATCAAGATGTGACTTCCTTATAAAACATTTCCCGCACTCAGAACAGGAATGTGGCTTTTCACCTGTATGAATTTTTTTATGCACATTAAGACTAGACTTAAAATTGAAACGCTTCCCGCACTCAGTACAGGAAAACGTCTCATCTGTTGGAAGGACGGCATGATCCCGCACAGTCTGAGGTTCCTCGGGATAAGAGGAATACGATGGTCCGGCACCGTCCCGCACAGTCTGAGGTTCCTCAGGATAAGAGGAATACGATGGTCCGGCACCGTCCCGCACAGTCTGAGGTTCCTCGGGATAAGAGGAATACGATGGTCCGGCACCGTCCCGCACAGTCTGAGGTTCCTCGGGATAAGAGGAATACGATGGTCCGGCACCGTCCCGCACAGTCTGAGGTTCCTCAGGATAAGAGGAATACGATGGTCCGGCACCATCCCGCACAGTCTGAGGTTCCTCAGGATAAGAGGAATATGATGGTCCGGCACCGTCCCGCACAGTCTGAGGTTCCTCGGGATAAGAGGAATACGATGGTCCGGCACCATCCCGCACAGTCTGAGGTTCCTCAGGATAAGAGGAATACGATGGTCCGGCACCGTCCCGCACAGTCTGAGGTTCCTCGGGATAAGAGGAATACGATGGTCCGGCACCGTCCCGCACAGTCTGAGGTTCCTCAGGATAAGAGGAATACGATGGTCCATCTACACTGTGTGGTGCCGGATGGACATTTGAGGTAGTCGGGTTTTCTCCTGGACTATACTGTGTGATGTCCTCATCTTCTACTTTACAGTCTGGAGACAAAGTGAGACAATCCTCTGAGGTTTTCCTCATCTCCCGTCCATCTACTAAAATAGAAATACAAAGATTATTACTAGACATGAGCTGATTGGTTCCCCTAAACCAGGACTCCGCCCACATCAGGCAGCTTTGTCTCTGAGGATCTTACAATTCCCCCCTCAAGGTAACTAGTAAATGGGTCCTCTGATCTCCTACCAGATCATTTCTTTATTCATGGACCTTAGTCAGAGAGGGAGGAAACAACGAGAACTGTCTTCTATAGGAGTGACAGTGATGAGGGGATTATAGGATGAGTGTCCCCTCCCCCTCTATCACTCATTGCCATCTTCCCAACACAAGAATTCCTGCACTTCCTTATTTAGTCCATGATTTAGTCATGAATAACAGTGGGGCTGAGCCCCACCAGAGGTCAGAGAGTAAGGATGGGGGGAGAACAACCAAGATGAAGACTGGACTGATCCTGAAGACCCCCATCATTGGGTTATTGACTCCTCCCCCATTATCACTTTCTGTTGAAGGTTCCAAAGTCTGAGGATGTTATCACATTATTATCACCATGTAAAAGTCTGTCCTCCAATCACATCATCCGATATAAAATGTCCAGCTGGTAGAAAATGGGTGTAACAAAAGAGAATCCATATTATGTGTATATATAGCAGTGGGGGGAGGGGAGAAGTCAGGACTATGTGATGTACAACATATTGTATAAGATACAAAAGATAGGACTATATAGTATCAGAAGTATGTAATGTACAATATAGAGTATATAGTGAAGGGTCAGGATTCATAATATTGGTATTCGGTAATCAGTGGAAGATGAAATGATTACTGGAGACAAGTTGCAGAGGTCCCACACCGCTCCTCCCATCTCCTGAGACTGCACTCAGTGACTTGGGTCTGAGACTATACAGACATATCCCTCCACCCGGGAACAGCCAGCAAATAACAGAGCAAGTGACCTCAGGAGAATTGCAAAGATAGAGATCCTGCTATACCCTGGCATGGGGCAGAAGACCCAAGGTGCATACCCCTGGTGTCTAGCTCAAGCAACGCTTTTGGTGAAAATGAATCATTTTGCTGAAGCCCAGAATCTCCATAAATCCAGTCTAGATACATAAATTGTGTCGGCAGCACAGAGAAGGAAGATTATCGGAGAGAAATCCAGGAATACAGGACGGGGAACACAGCTCAGGAAAGTGACCAGGGGATTACAGGCTGATATCACCCAGCCCCCGACCTACTCTGGACCAATCAGTGAGCAGTATGGGTGGAGGAATGTATTTAGTGTTAATGACCCACCTGTGCTGATCTCTGTAGGAGTGTCCTCCTCTATAAATGTCCCCGTTATTCCATCCTCCTCCATAGACTGCTGATCATCCCTCACATACCTCTCTTCTTCTTCCTCTGATTTCACCTCAAATTCTATATCGATTGGATCTCCACTCTAAACCAAGAAAATGAGAGAGAAAATCATCTGTAAAATAAGAGCTTTAATATTGTGACATCACATAAAAAATCCACACATTGTCTCTGTAAGTGAATGTTCTAGATTCTCCGTCCCACCAACCTTGTAACAGTGGGGGATGGTGTGATCTTCCTGTGTGGAATCCCGGGAATACAGAGGACGGGGACATCTCTCTGGTGGGTTTCTGGTATTAGGCGGCTCCATCATATCCTTGTGTCCTTCTGAAAACTCCTTCATTACACCATATTCCTTGTCCTCTTGCTTGTACTCTTCTTTAATAACACTATTATAATCCTCAAGGTTTCCACTCTGAATATATAATAAAACATTTATTGTAACAAACATGATTGTGTATAAATCATAACTACTAATAAATGTGATATGGCGATTTTTAACTATCTCACTTATACGCTTAATGATACATCAAATAAGTGAGTACAACCTTGTCTATATAAGAACCAACCAATGCGGTTGCAGCTATAACCAATAAAATCAGTAACGAATGATAACTTGCAAAAAGGATAACAGTCTAATTTATTTATAGAGAAAAGAAACGTTAGAATAATCAAATATTACCAAATATAACATAGCTGATAAAATTCTTAAAGCAATGATGTTATTAATAAAATACAAAGTAAGTAATATAAAAAAAAAAGGACGTTGCAATGTAAAAAAAAAAATATGTTACTAATACATAAAGGAAAGAAAGTTACCACAAATGAAACAAAGAATGGTGGGGATACGATACCCAGTCAGACCTTACCTGTCCATGCTTGCACCCGATCATGAGGCTCAGAGAGAGGCCGCATCAATGAGCGCTTTGATTTTTATGTTCCCTCTCTACCCATCCCCACCAATCACACCCCTGGACTACTTTCATTGGTTCAGAAGTGGCATTGAATCCCAATTGGCTGAAATTCAATCCTAGTTGGTCATCATGCTTCTCACATAAGAATTAGAATTTTCGGTGCCTTCCTGTCTACCATGTTTATGGCTGTTAAGTAAGCAACCCTCCTTGATCTCAGTATAAATTAGCATTTCAATGACTTATGATCAGGTGGAGACACAATGTCTGCTCCTCACTCTAAAGACAATAGTGTAACTTAGTTACTATGCAGACAACAGACAAAAGACGTTGGTCTTTTGAGATACAGAAAATAGTAACTGGGCCCACCTCTCAGGATTTAACCCAAAAATATATTAAGTACACACATTTCTGTAACAACATATATATATATATATATATATATATATATATATATATACACACACACACACACACACACACACACACACACACACACACACACACATAAATATATATATATATTTTACACACACACATACATAAAACGGGGCATGGCAAGTTAATTATAAAGCCTTCACAATGGTTCCCTTGAAGCTCCTTGATATAAATATGAATTTCAATATTTCCACATCAATTGTTCCTCATCTACCTGATGATGGTGGGGGATGGTGTGACCTTCCTGTGTGGAATCCCGGGAATACAGAGGACGGGGACATCTCTCTGGTGGGTTTCTGTTACTTGATTGCTCCATCATAATGTCCTTGTGTCCTTTAGAAAGCTGCTTCATCACACCATACTCCTCATCCTCCTCTTTTTACTCTTCTTTAACAACAGTATTATAATCCCCGAGGGTTCCACTCAGAATATATAAACATGTTTGTACATGTAGCACTAACCCCCAAAGGAGCTGCTGGTTTTATTCGGGCTTACCGTTACCTCACTTGCTCGTCTCTTCGTCTGAGGGGGGTCCCGTTGAAAAATAGCCCAAATGATGATAAATTCGACACTTAGTCCTTTTTGAAGATTTATTTAGGGATGACACCAAAGAAAGAAAGAAGACACAGTTCTTCAATAGAGGGTTAGAGGATAAGGGGGAGTTCAGGCATCTGGTAATTGCGGGTTAGAGGTATTAGTCAGATCCAGAGGAAAAAACAGCTCCACAGACTGGATCCAGCAATCACCGGATAGCCCCTCTCACTTGACCTAGCAGCTGATGAGATGCTCAACAAAGTCTCTGCCACAGACTTTTCAATTGAGAGTTTTCGAGAGTTTAGGAAGAACCACCATACAGCCGACCGGGCGATACTGTAAGGATATTGATCCGGGTTGTGTCCTCCAACTGAGTTCCCAGGCTCCTCCAGAGACAACCAGTCTTGCGCTCATTCCTCCATCTGAGAAGTCGTCCCCTGGATCCTCCAGTTTTCTTGGCTTCTCCCTGCAGGCGAGACAGCACAGGACCACCTCTGGATCAGCAGGCCTCAAGACATTCCTGGGCCTACACTCTCAGTTGCATAACCTCAGGCCAGCAGGCCCCGGGGCGCAGATCCATGCGACACAGGCCCCAGGCCATGAGGTCGGGATAGCGGACCCCAAGACAGGGACCCGGAAACAGACCCAATAAAATGGTGTCTGTACCTTAAATACCCTCTCCCAGAATGCACAGCAGGGAAACCACACCCACTGATCTATCTCCGAGCAAGGAGGTGGCATTCAATGCATCCAGCCTGCTGCTGCTGTTCCACACCCACCGACTGTGACAGCGACACCTACAGTCAAGTGGGAATCAGTGCAACCCAGTTGGACTGGTACAGAAACCAGAACTTTTAGAGAAAAGTTTTCAAACTAGGGCTGCAACTAACGATTATTTTCATAATCGATTAGTTGACCGATTATTGTTTCTATTAATCGGTTAATAGACTTAAAAAAAAGTGTGGTGTATAATTTAGTTAATATGTAAAGTTTTAAAAAAAAGGCAATTTATTCTTAAATATCTATATGCAGTGGTAAATATAAATAACCAACTATATGGTTAGGGAGCGAAATATCTAATCCACTCTGAGAATGACAGAAGAGATATACTGTATATATTAGAGGGGATATATACTTTATATACTGTTGAAGATATACTGTATATATATACTATTGAACTCCCCTGTAGGGATCGGATATATACTATTGAAGATATACTATATATACTATTGAAGATATACTATTAGAGGATATATACCGTAGATACTGTATATACTATTAGAGGAGAGATATACTTCATATACTATTAGAGGGGATATATTGTATATCCTATTAGAGGAGAGATACTGTATATACCATTAGAAGAGATATACTGTATATACCATTAGAGGAGAGATATACTGTATATAATATTAGAGAGGAGAGATATAGTGTATATACTATTAGAGGAGAGATATAGTGTATATACTATTAAAGGGTCAATCTGGTAAATATCATCAGACTCATTAACTTTAACCCCATTTTATTACTGGCCGATTAATCGATTACTATTTTCATAATCGATTAATTTCATAATTGATTAGTTGTCGATTAATCGATTAGTTGTTTCAGCCCTAATCCAAACTACAACTTCGGACAATTAAATAGAAAAAAAATAATAATAGCGTCTGCCCATCAGGAGCAGGGCGCTACATACTCCCCCTCCCCATTAGACGATGTCCCCATCGTCTGGAAAAAAAAAAAAGACTTTCAGTCCTGAAAGTCTGGTACTTGAACTCAAAACTTGGACAGGGAAGGGAGAAAGGGAAAGTATCTGCCAATCAGGAGCAGGGCGCTACATGTATAAATCCTATCAGTGATTGTTACCCGTCTACCTGATCATGGTGGGGGATGGTGTGAATGAATATCTGAGACTTGGATCAATATGGAAAAATTTGTTTTCAGGACATTCTTTCTACAAATGACATTTTCCCTCCTATTTAAATCTTCGAAAATAAAGACATACATATTCCAATCCCCCCCCCCCATCTCCCACTACTAATAAAAGTCATATAATTCGTTAGTATAGACTGATGAGGTGAGAAGGTGATTGGTGGGAAAGGTGACACACCAACAAAATGAAGACAATGTTTCGGCCCCGTAACTGGGGGAACGTTCTGATCCTGAAGGGGTAAATCTGCCTGTGTGGTGTAATAATTGCCCTCTGTAGGCCATGTATGGTCAGGATGGTCATTGTCTTGTCTATTTATTGTCAGTGCTGTTTGTTTAGAGGAACATATTACTAGAATTTTTCTCCAACATGAAGAGAATGTTCCAGCCTCATAGGTGGGGGAATGTTCCGACCCTGAAGGGGTTAATCTAGGTTTCCACACTATATATGTGTGTATCATCATCTGCTGGAGATAAAAGACGTCACAGTGACTATGGAGGAAGAGGACGGACATGACGGGAGGGTTACTGGGTGTAAATAGAAAATAATATTCTTAGATTGTAAGCTCTAATGAGCCGGGCCCTCCGATTCCTCCTGTATTGTAACTGTACTGTCTGCCCTCATGTTGTAAAGTGCTGAACAAACTGTTAGCGCCATATAAATCCTGTATAATAATAATATCTTATTACCCCCCTCTGCCGCAAGTTCCCACAATGTCTCCTCTCTACTTCCTGCCGACTGACCTCTCACCCAGAACTTCCTGTCTATATGTGACCTCACTTCCTGTCTTTCATAGAGACTTCCTGTCTGTATGTGACATCACTTCCTGTCTTCCATAGAGACTTGTCTGAGTAGAAGTGAGATCACCACCTTGTGGAGCTCAGAGGAATTGCAGCCCGGAGAAATGTCTCGTAGTGTGAGCACGACCTTGTGCTGTGTATGTATGTACTGTATTTCCTTATACACTACATTGCCAAAAGTATTGGGACACCTGCCTTTACAGGCACATGAACTTTAATGGCACCCCAGTCTTAGTCCGTGGCAGGGGAGGGCTGGCAGCCTTAGCCCTGGGGGGCAAGTCCAGTCACGTGGCCCATCGAACCACAGACCAGTGACTAGCAGGACCCACATGCCAGCAGCCAGCGCCCAGGAGGAACCACAGGCCATGGCTAGCACAGGACCTGACAACTCAGACAGTGTTGAGGGCTATTTCCTATTTGGAGGTTATGGGGGGGGGGGGCAGGGTAAATGGGTTGTATGGGGGGGGGGGTGGGATGTGGGGGTCAGCTGGGGGTGTCAGGGTCTCTCACCTCAGTGATGACGATGGCGGCTCAGCCTCCTGGGAAGGGTGATGATAACTTCAATTTGCAGACAGTCACGCCCCGGTCTCTGCCTGCCTCCAGGCCAAGGACTCCGGGACTTGTAGTGGAAAAGTAAGCTGCTCTCAGTCAGTTATTTCTTCTTCTCTCTGTGACTGTCTCAATAAAAACTTCAAGTTGCAGCCATCCAGCGCCCAGCCTGAGCCAGTCACAGACATCCCAACCTGCAAAAACTAATTTCAGGGAGGTGCCACAGCCTTACCAGTGCCAATTAAATGCAGCCTATCAGTGTCCATTCGTGCCACCCCATCAGTGCCTACCAGTGCAGCATATCAGTGTCCTTCAGTGCCACCTCATCAGTGCAGCCTTTCATTGCCCACCAGTTCAACCTATTAGTGCCACCTCATCCGTGTCCACCAGCGGAGCGCTCCCGGGCTCCGTCCCGCCCCCTCCCCTGGCCATAGACAGAGCAGCCGTACTCTATTCAACTGCTCGGGCTGCTCTGTTCTGGCCCAGGCAGATCGTCCAGCACTCGCGGGTGTCCGGGAGCCCGCAGCCAAATGCAGGAGACTTGGGGTGTCTGCAGTCACGTGATGTGCGTGACCCGCCGCGCACCCCACCTCTGAAGAGTCAGTCTCGGGGTGTTGTAGTTTCTGGCTGCTGCACGTCACTGCTCAGTTCTCTCCACCCACCCAGGAACTTGAGCGTGGCCTGTACTACAACTCCCGGAATGCAGGGCGGGAGCAACACAGCCAATCGGGCAAATTCCTGCACAAATGTCAGCAGTCGTTTTGAATATAAGTTAGGCAGCCTGGTGGGAATTTTCCACCCTGTCCCACGGCCCAGCCCCACCGTTTGCAGCTAAAACAGCTTCAACTCTTCTTGGAAGGCCGTCCACAAGGTTTAGGAGTGTGTCTATGGGAATGTTTGACCATTCTTCCAGAAGAGCATTTGTGAGGTCAGGGGCTGATGTTGAACGAGAAGGCCTGTCTCGCAGTCTCCACTCTAATTCATCCCAAAGGTGTTCTATCGGGTAAACAGCTACATCTTGAAAAAAGTGTTTTGTTTTGTTATTATTTTGGGCCAGTTCTCCTTTGATAATAAAAAAAAATAAATAAATCAGGAGACATCAATCACCATTTACCACCAAATGAAAGCCAAATTTGTCCTGAAACAAACGCGGTATAATCCACCTGGAGGCACAAAGTAGTTGTGATGATATGTACGGATTTACTAACACATGTCAAAGTTGCATGATTGTGCTTAGGCATTAACATTTGTTTTACCCTTAGGTGTGAAGGAGATAACAAAGTGATTTCCTATGACTGTCAGCCCCATCTAGTGGCCATAATGAGGTATCTCTCCTGAACTACCTAAAATTCCACATTATGGCCACTAGATGGAGCCAATGATCATAGGAAATCACTTCATGAAATAAAATACGACCAGAATTTGTCATAGTACGGCGAATGCTCGTCACACTTGGTCAACTATTTTTTTTAAACTAGACCTGTAAATGTTTATTACATATAGATAGTCTGGTTGAAAAAAAGACACAAGTCCATCTAGTTCAATCAATAGAAAAAAAAAGTTTCCACCACAAAATGTACCAATGAGAGGTAAGGACTCCATTTTTATTTTTCTCCTGCTATCAATGGCCGACACAATACAACACTTCATCCATGTCTTTGGTGATCTCTGATCTCCTTATCAACTGTTTCTTCCATGATGAAGATCAGCCATGGAGTATATCTGAGGTGTATATCAGGGTGTGCTTCTTCCCCACATGAGAGCTGTGATGTCCAGCAACATTCATATAGAAGACATTTCCCGTACTCAAGGCACTAATACACCTCGAGGGTTGTGTGGGATCCCTGATGTACAGGAAGACAGGACTTCAGTGAAGAAGAATTCCCTCACTCAGGGCAGGAAAGTGGCTTCTCCCCCATGTGAGATCTCCGATGTTTGTTAAAATCTGACTTCTTTGAAAAACATTTCCCACAGTCAGGACAAGAATACGGCTTCTCACCCATGTGCCATCTTTGATGTTTGTAAAGACGGGACATGTCTAAAAAACATTTTCCGCACTCAGGACAGGCAAATGGCTTCTCCCCCGTGTGTGACCTCAGATGTGTGACCAGTTGTGATTTTTTTGCAAAACGTTTCCCGCACTCAGAACAGGAAAGTGGCTTCTCCTTCTTGTGAGATCTCTGATGTCTGTTACGATTGGACTTCTCTGAAAAACATTTCCCGCACTCAGTACAAGAATACGGCTTTTCCCCCGTGTGAGACCTCTGATGTGAGACAATGTCTGATTTTTGTACAAAACATTTCCCGCACTCAGGACAGGAATACAGCTTCTCACCCGTGTGCCATCTCTGATGTTTGTTAAGATGTGACTTATCTGAAAAACATTTACCGCACTCAGGACAACAGTATGGCTTCTCACCCGTGTGCAACCTCTGATGTCTGTTAAGATGTGACTTAGCTGAAAAACATTTCCCGCACTCTGGGCAGGAATACGGCTTCTCACCCGTGTGACATCTTTTATGCATATTAAGAGTGGATTGAAAATAGAAACTCTTCCCGCACTCAGTACAGGGGAACCTCTTACATGTTATAAAGATGGCACCGTCCCGCACAGTCTGAGGTTCCTCAGGATAAGAGGAATACGATGGTCCGGCACCGTCCCGCACAGTCTGAGGTTCCTCAGGATAAGAGGAATACGATGGTCCGGCACCGTCCCGCACAGTCTGAGGTTCCTCGGGATAAGAGGAATACGATGGTCCGGCACCGTCCCGCACAGTCTGAGGTTCCTCAGGATAAGAGGAATACGATGGTCCGGCACCATCCCGCACAGTCTGAGGTTCCTCGGGATAAGAGGAATACGATGGTCCGGCACCGTCCCGCACAGTCTGAGGTTCCTCGGGATAAGAGGAATACGATGGTCCGGCACCGTCCCGCACAGTCTGAGGTTCCTCAGGATAAGAGGAATACGATGGTCCGGCACCGTCCCGCACAGTCTGAGGTTCCTCAGGATAAGAGGAATACGATGGTCCGGCACCGTCCCGCACAGTCTGAGGTTCCTCAGGATAAGAGGAATACGATGGTCCGGCACCGTCCCGCACAGTCTGAGGTTCCTCAGGATAAGAGGAATACGATGGTCCGGCACCGTCCCGCACAGTCTGAGGTTCCTCGGGATAAGAGGAATACGATGGTCCGGCACCGTCCCGCACAGTCTGAGGTTCCTCAGGATAAGAGGAATACGATGGTCCATCTACACTGTGTGGTGCCGGATGGACATTTGAGGTAGTCGGGTTTTCTCCTGGACTATACTGTGTGATGTCCTCATCTTCTACTTTACAGTCTGGAGACAAAGTGAGACAATCCTCTGAGGTTTTCCTCATCTCCCGTCCATCTACTAAAATAGAAATACAAAGATTATTACTAGACATCAGCTGATTGGTTCCCCTAAACCAGGACTCCGCCCACATCGGGCAGCTTTGTCTCTGAGGATCTTACAATTCCCCCCTCAAGGTAACTAGTAAATGGGTTCCTGCCCTACTCTGCACCAATCAGTGAGCAGTATGGGTGGAGGAATGCATTTAGTGTTAATGACCCACCTGTGCTGATCTCTGTAGGAGTGTCCTCCTCTATAAATGTCCCCGTTATTCCATCCTCCTCCATAGACTGCTGATCATCCCTCACATTCCTCTCTTCTTCTTCTTCTTCTGATTTCACCTCAACTTTTATTTCTATCAGATCTTCACCCTAAACCAAGAGAAGGATCAACAATAACATCTGTGAAATATAAGCTCAGGAATAAAAAAACACAGAACATCTCCACAAGTCCATGTTCTAGAGGCTTTATCCACCAACCTTGTAACAATGGGGGATGGTGTGACCTTTCGGTGTGGAATCCCGGGAATACAGAGGACGGGGACATCTCTCTGGTGGGTTTCTCTTATTAGGTGGTTCCATCATATTGTCCTTATAGGGATCTTTGGATTCTACAGAAAGCTCCTTCATCACACCATATTGTCCATCCTCCTCTTTATATTCTTCTTTAACAACGTTATAATCTCCCAAGGTTCTCCTCTAAGTATATAATAAAACATTCTTTATAAACACAAATGGCTTGTATAAAAATCATACCAACAATAATTGTTGACCACCTACCTGATGATGGTGGGGGATGGTGTGATCTTCCTGTGTGGAATCCCGGGAATGCAGAGGACGGGGACATCTCTCTGGTGGGTTCCCATTACTGGATCCATCTGTAGGAAACACACACACTGACTGAATACATTGTTTCTATGTGTTTATCAGATGATGGGGGGATCTAGGTGGAGCCTCCGTACTGCTCTCTCCTTTACAATAAAGTCTCCTCTTACCCGGTGATGTGAGGGGCGGCTGATTGTCCATCATGACGTCCTTGTAGAGATCCTTGTGTCCTTCTAAATACTCCCACTCCTCCATGGAGAAATAGACAGTGACATCCTGACACCTTATAGGAACCTGACACACACAATGATACAGTCACCATCCAGACACATCCCTTGTCTGTTACTGGATAATGTCCCAGAATTCCCAGAATCCTCCTCACCTCTCCTGTCAGCAGCTCCATCATCTTCTTGGTGACTTCTAGGATCTTCTCCATGTTGTGTCTCTCAGGTTTTAGGGCGTCACATGGAGGCACTGTGATGGTCATATGATCACCTGACTTTATAAGGGGAAATCTCTGTATTGGGGAACCAATAGGAAGATCATGTTAGAATCCCAGAATCCTCCTCACCTCTCCGGTCAGGTCTGTGTTTTATTAATAGAGATAAGAGTGATGTCATGTGACCTCCCAGAATCCTCCTCACCTCTCCGGTCAGGTCCGTGTTTTATTAATAGAGATAAGAGTGATGTCATGTGACCTCCCAGAATCCTCCTCACCTCTCCGGTCAGGTCTGTGTTTTATTAATAGAGATAAGAGTGATGTCATGTGACCTCCCAGAATCCTCCTCACCTCTCCGGTCAGGTCTGTGTTTTATTAATAGAGATAAGAGTGACGTCATGTGACCTCCCAGAATCCTCCTCACCTCTCCGGTCAGGTCTGTGTTTTATTAATAGAGATAAGAGTGATGTCATGTGACCTCCCAGAATCCTCCTCACCTCTCCGGTCAGCAGGTAAATGATCTCCAGGGTAAGATTTAGTATCCTCTGAGTCATGTGACTCCGGTCCTCCTCCATCCTCAGTGATGTGGTCATGTGATCTATGCCGGTTTCTCTGTAGAGGAATAGCGGAGAATTATCTGGACTGTATTGGTTTACAATATTAGGATGGGGATGTAAGTATTTATTATGCCAGCTGCCCCCCCCGGTGTAAAGTGACACGTGTAGTTTGGGTTACTTAGGACCCTATTTATAACAACATTTTAATAATAATCTTTTGTCCAGCAGCTCTACATGTACATTCTTTTTGTGCCAATTGGGCGAATACAAATATTATTTTGCTTTTTTTTCCCTCTTCTGAACAAATGTTGTTCTTATTATGGGAGATAATAGCAACGTTGGTAGGGCCACACAAACTAGAGGCAAGAGTACATCTACCGACCAATACAGCCCTGGCTCACACACACACGAGGCCGGTGATTGGCTGAATAAGTGAACAGTCCTCTCCAACTGCTTACATATCGTCTTGGGTATGCAGGCTCCCCATTCCCATAATGATCTTTATCTAAACTTGCATCTAAGCCTTCAAAATGGTTCCCTTGCAGTGGGACATTTTTTGGTCTAGACACTTTTACTTACCTGAGCTCTTTGTTCCTGCCAGCTCCTCTGGGTTGTAAGAACGGCTCCAGCCCAGGCTTCTTGACTCTAGGTTCTTGCCTAGGCTCTGGCAGTTGCAGGCCTTTTGACATCATCAGAAACAATGAGCGGCCCAAAGCCCTTCACTGGAAGGTGAGCACATCGAGGGACGATGCATTGCCAGAGCGAAGGTGAGCAGAGGAGAGTACCAGTCGCTGGGGGTGCAGATGACCGGAGTAGGTAAAAAGTGCCCTTCCGGCCCTCTGAACCTAAATCAGAGTATTTATGCCATGCTATGGAAAGTTAATGCTACTTTAGGATGTTCATGGCGTTTCTCCATTCCCTGGAGATCAGCTGAAACCACCTGAAATTTACAGTGTTAAAAATGTCTATTTGATATACAGTGGAACCTTGGTTTACGAGCAGCGAGGTTAACGAGCGTTTTGAAAGACGAGCAACTTTTTTTCTTTAAATTCTGACTCGGTTTGCGAGTGTTGTCTCGCAAAAAGAGCAGAGTTCAAGCTAATGGCCGGTGGCCAGCGGTTCCCAAGCGTTTCGGAAGGCTAAGTATTTCTGAAGCTCTCCGGCGATCCCCCGCATTTCTCTGGCCACATGCGGTATTGCATGTAATAGAAGTCAATGCGGAACTAATTATCTTTGTTTCCATTGACTTCTACGGGGGAAACTCGCTTTGATATGCGAGTGATTTGGATTACAAGCATTCTCCTGGAGCGGATTATGCTCGTAATCCAAGGTTCCATTGTATATATATTTTGAACGCAGAGAACACAAGTACGCTTAACTTTATTACTACTACATAGGGGGGCCAATCCCCTCTCATTTGGCTCCCCCTTTTGATCTCCATTGTCTTCTGGCCTTCCTTGCTCCTGTCGTCTGGGTTTTCGTTGGGGTCCGTGCAGCCAAACTTTTTCCCTGATTGGTTGTCCTCAACCTTCAACCTTTTTCCTGTATCCAAGATACCCATTTTTCCACATTTCCGGTCAGTAGACATGGTTATAAAACTATAACCAAGCGCCTGTCTGTTAAATTAAGGAATTGCCTATATACATAAACTTTGTACTTGTATCTTCTGAATTGTAGCTATCATAAACCTCTATAAACACTTTCTCCTGATGAAGAGGATTGACGCCTCATCTTGAAACGCGTAGAGTTTCACTCTGTATATTTGTACAAGAGTGATGTAAACTAGGTGGTTTTTCTATGATTCCGTGTGGATATATTATTTATAGATTATCCTCGCGCCACAATATATAAAACAAAGGAAAGTACAGCAAATTAAAATCAGTAAAAATAAAATAACATAAAATTAAATAGAATTGTGGCTGCAGCAAAACACCGACAGGGGTTCAAACCCTCCCCTGAATAAATGAACTCTATGTGTGTAAGGTGGTGTTGCGCTCCTATATTAATATAATAAAACCTAAATAAATATGAATATACGTGTCAGTACACAATGTGCAAATAATTACAACCGTAAGTGAGTGTTTCTACAAAAACTTCAATCTAAACGCATAATAATATCATAGCATCCATCTATCATAAAAAGTGCATCGAATGAAAAACCAGTAAAGTGCATTGAGTGCCAAATGAATATTACAGATAATATATAAAATATACATCAATCCATAGTGCACAAATTTCAGTAACTCCAGAATCTGAAGCGTGACCAAAAAAACACTGAATAATTCAATGTCCAAAAGTGCAGCAAAAAAATATTACAAGTGAAAAATTGTCTAATTTGATAGACAAAAGAAAAAAATCAAATTAAAAAGGAAAGTTCCACAGTCCGTAACAAAACATGCACTAAAAATATCCACTCTGTGTTGTAGATATCTGATAATCCCGTGAGTAAACAGTAATTCCATTGGTGATAACGTGCAAAGGTGTCCACACACTAGGTGCAATGGCTACCTTACTAATGGATTGGACTAGGAGGATACCAGAAGTGACGTCCGTAGTACGAACGAGCTGTTCGTTTGTTTGATGCTGCTGCCTTGTGTATAGTTTTGCCTATATGTCTTATGCTAAATGTGATTACCCAGGACTGTGTCCTTTTTAAAATAAAGTTTGAATTTCATTACATACTTCACTATTGGAGTTTTCTCTCTCCTATGGATGTATATACTGTTTTGGGATTGAGGACCTAGAGGGGGCCACCCATTGCTGTTTACACCAACTACCTGCTCAAAGGAATATACGCTGTTTACCTTACAGCAGTAAGGTAAGGTAGCCATTGCACCTAGTGTGTGGACACCTTTGCACGTTATCACCAGTGGAATTACTGTTTACTCACGGGATTATCAGATATCTACAACACAGAGTGGATATTTTTAGTGCATGTTTTGTTACGGACTGTGGAACTTTCCTTTTAATTTGATTTTTTCTTTTGTCTATCAAATTAGACAATTTTTCACTTGTAATATTTTTTTGCTGCACTTTTGGACATTGAATTATTCAGTGTTTTTTGGTCACGCTTCAGATTCTGGAGTTACTGAAATTTGTGCACTATGGATTGATGTATATTTTATATATTATCTGTAATATCCGTGTGGATATTGTAGACATGTCACTGGAGAAGTGGTCGAGGGGGTGTACATCTCACCTAGGTTGCTACACAGTGTGAGATGGTAAGTCCAGGATGGATCAGTTTCTCAGCAGCAATATGCTGCTGAGTGGTTATTTAATCTTGCCGGGCCTGGGTTTATATGGAATGGCAGGTAGGTTTGGTAGAGGGACCTGTCATTCCACACACCCCCCCCCGATCCAGTTCTGGGATTTGGATCAGGTGAGCTTTGATCCTAATTAGCCTGGGAAGGTAAAGGCTCTGCGGGGCCTGCAGGTGCGCGCTCTCAGCCAGGGAAATGAACAGTCTGGGTGTTGGAGGAAGCTGCGAGCGCAGCCACTGCTGGAGCTAAAACCCACCCTGCGATATCCAGGCGAAAGACGCTGTGTTTATAAGTGTCAGATAGGTGAGAAGAACCTGTTAGTAAGCGCCCAGCCGGGCTAGGTTGTTTTCTTATTTTTTTTCTGTTGTACTTAAAAAGCACGGTGTTGCCGTATATTTTGTTTGTTGGACTGTTTGTACCACGAATAAACGCCAAGGTCTGCTTTATAAATTCCAAGTCTGCTGTGAACTGTGTCCAAACTCACCCTACCCCGGGAAGATCCCTTACAATTGGTGGAGAATGCGGGCACCCCATACAAGAGTGTTATTGAGCATGTAGCACAAATGCAGGACCGTATAGCCACTGTAATGCCCCTGGTAAGGGAACACCTCCAGAGAGCTCAAGAGGCCCAAAGTAGAATTTACAACCGGTCCGCAAGAATCAGGACATTCAACCCAGGCGATAGGGTCCTTATACTAGTCCCCACTGTTGAGAGTAAATTCTTGGCGAAGTGGCAAGGTCCTTATGAAATTGTTGAAAAGATCAGTGAGGTGAACTACAAGGTGCACCAACCAGGTAGAAGGAAGCCTTTCCAAGTTTATCACATAAACTTGATCAAGCCCTGGAAAGACAGGGAATCCTTGGTGGCGACAAATACTGTTAACAATTTGTCACCACCAATCCCTCCAGTCAAGGTAGGTGATACTCTATCAGTGTCACAGAAACAGGAGGCTCAGGAATTTTTACAGAAAAACAAAAACAAGTTCTCTGACCTCCCAGGGCGTACCCACCTCATCCATCATCACATTGAAACTGAGCCTAGAAGCAGAGTAAACCTAAAGCCCTATAGGATACCCGAGGCACGTAGGAAAGCCGTATCTGCCGAGGTAAAACGTATGCTTGCTCTGGGGGTAATTGAGGTGTCACAGAGTGAATGGTCCAGCCCGATTGTGCTAATCCCAAAGCCCAATGGAACTTGGAGGTTCTGTAACGATTTCAGAAAGTTGAATGAGATCTCCAAGTTCGATGCTTATCCTATGCCCAGGGTAGATGAGTTGATTGAGAAGTTAGGTAACGCCAGGTACATAACCACCCTCGATCTCACAAAGGGCTACTGGCAGATTCCACTTTCTGGTGAGGCTAAAGAGAAAACTGCATTCTCCACCCCGGATGGGCTATTCCAGTATGTAGTGATGCCATTCGGGTTACATGGAGCGCCTGCAACTTTCCAGAGGTTGATGGACTTGATTCTGCGACCACATCGGGATTACTCAGCCGCCTACCTCGATGATGTGGTCATTTGTAGCCCTGATTGGGAAAGTCACCTCTGTAAGGTACAGGCCGTGTTGGATACCATAAGTGATGCAGGGTTGACCATAAATGCCGAGAAGTGTGCTCTAGCCCTAGAAGAGGCCAAATATCTGGGCTACATTGTTGGGAGAGGATTGATTAAGCCACAGCTAAATAAAATTGAGGCAATACAGAATTGGCCTAGACCCCTGACAAGGAAACAGGTTAGAGCTTTCCTGGGTATTACCGGTTATTACCGTAGATTTGTGCCGAACTTTGCCTCAGTTGCTGCTCCACTAACTGACTTGACAAAGGGCGGAAAGACAGCAATGGTCACGTGGACCCCAGAGGCCGAGAAGGCTTTCCAAAGCCTTAAGTCTGCCTTGTGCCAACCACCTGTGTTAGTTACCCCCGATTTCAGGCGAGAATTTCTGGTCCAGACAGATGCCTCTAACACAGGCTTAGGTGCAGTACTCTCACAAGTAGTGAATGGTGAGGAGCATCCAGTGACGTACTTGAGTAGAAAACTAACCCCGGCCGAGAAAAATTATGCCATTGTGGAGCGAGAATGTTTGGCAGTGAAGTGGGCCCTAGAATCTTTAAAGTATTACTTGCTAGGCAGGAAATTCAAGTTGGTGACAGACCATGCCCCCCTAACATGGATGAAGTTAAACAAGGAGAGAAATGCAAGAGTGACTAGATGGTTTCTGTCCTTACAAAACTTTAATTTCACTGTGGAACACAGGCCAAGGAAATTACAGGCAAATGCTGACGCATTGTCGAGGGTAAGTTGTCTGTGGGGACAAAAGGCTCAGCCCTCCGGTCTGGAAAAGAGGGGGGGGATATGTAGACATGTCACTGGAGAAGTGGTCGAGGGGGTGTACATCTCACCTAGGTTGCTACACAGTGTGAGATGGTAAGTCCAGGATGGATCAGTTTCTCAGCAGCGATATGCTGCTGAGTTGTTATTTAATCTTGCCGGGCCTGGGTTTATATGGAATGGCAGGTAGGTTTGGTAGAGGGACCTGTCATTCCACACACCCCCCCCGATCCAGTTCTGGGATTTGGATCAGGTGAGCTTTGATCCTAATTAGCCTGGGAAGGTAAAGGCTCTGCGGGGCCTGCAGGTGCGCGCTCTCAGCCAGGGAAATGAACAGTCTGGGTGTTGGAGGAAGCTGCGAGCGCAGCCACTGCTGGAGCTAAAACCCACCCTGCGATATCCAGGCGAAAGACGCTGTGTTTATAAGTGTCAGATAGGTGAGAAGAACCTGTTAGTAAGCGCCCAGCCGGGCTAGGTTGTTTTCTTATTTTTTTTCTGTTGTACTTAAAAAGCACGGTGTTGCCGTATATTTTGTTTGTTGGACTGTTTGTACCACGAATAAACGCCAAGGTCTGCTTTATAAATTCCAAGTCTGCTGTGAACTGTGTCCAAACTCACCCTACCCCGGGAAGATCCCTTACAATATATACCATTGAACTTGTAAACTTGAGATACCAATGTATCTATGTTTTTAGAATTTGTATTATTAAATTTATATACATTTTTTACACCTATTGTCTATACCAGGGATCCTCAAACTACGGCCCTCCAGCTGTTGCGGAACTACGCATCCCACGAGGCATTGTAAAACTCTGACATTCACAGACATGACCAGGCATGATGGGAATTGTAGTTTCTGAACAACTGGAGGGCCGTAGTTTGAAGATCCCTGGTCTATACATATTTTTGGAGTCATTGCCTTTCAAAGAGGGTTTCTGTTTTGTTGTTTCTAGGGGGGCCAATAGTGATTGCTTAGTAGAAATGACAGGTCCTCTTTAACCAGTTCCCGACCGGCGCACGCCGATGTACGTCGGCAGAATGGCACGGGCAGGCATATTGGCATACAGGTACGTCCATTTTAATATGCCGCCCTGCCATCTCGCGTGTCGGTCGGGACCCCCACGAGTCCGGTCGCGGGTCACGCAGACTCGATCACCGCGGGGATACCCGCGATCATCTCATGGGGCGGCTGAACAAGGAGATGCCGTTGTAAACAGCATCTCCCCGTTCTGCCTAGCAACAAGTGACGCTGATCTCTGCTCCCTGTAATTGGAGCAGAGATCAGTGTTCACCAACACAAAGCCCAGCCCCCCACAGTTGGTAACACACCCCTAGGAACACTTAACCCCTACACTGCCACCCCCTGGTTAACCCCTTCACTGCCAGTGTCATTTACACAGGAATCAAGAACAAGAAAAAATGTCTGATGTGTCTGCCACAATGTCGCAGTCACAATAAAAAAAAAATCACTGTTCGCCGCCATTACTAGTAAAAAAAAATTATTAATAAAAATGCCATAAAACTATCCCCTATCTTGTAAATGCTATAACTTTTGCGCAAACCAATCAATAATCGCTTATTGCAATTTTTTTTACCAAAAATATGTAGAAAAATACGTATCGGCCTAAACTGAGGGAAATTTTTTTTTTTTATATATTTTTGGGGGATATTTATTATAACAAAAAGTAAAAAATAATGCGTTTTTTTCAAAATTGTCGCTCTATTTTTGTTTATAGCGCAAAAAATTAAAACCGCGGGGGTGATCAAATACCACCAAAAGAAAGCTCTATTTGTGGGAAAAAAAGGACGTCAATTTTGTTTGGGAGCCACGTCGCACGACCGCGCAATTGTCAGTTACAGCGACGCAGCGCCGAATCGCAAAAAGTGGTCTGGTCTTAAGCCAGCAAAATGGTCCGGTCTGAAATTGGTTAAGGAGGCATCAAGAGTCTACTGGACCCCTAGAATAAACTATATGGACAATAGTGAAGCTGATCAAGCACAGACTGGGCCTAATTATTATTATTACTATTATTATTATTATACATGATTTATACAGCACCAACAGTTTGCGCGGCGCTTAACAAAATGAAGGCAGACATTACAGTTGCATTACAATTTGGTACAAGAGGAATCAGAGGGCCCTGCTCGCTAGAGCTTACAATCTAAGCCCTTGTACACACGGTCGGACATTCCGACAACAAAATCCGTCGGATTTTGTCCGAAACTTGTGTTGCATATACACGGTCGGACAAAGTTGTCGGAAAATCGGATCGTACATAACGTGATAACGTTATTTAGTTACGACGGGACTACGTTCAGGCTAGTAGCCAATAGCTTTGGTCTAGGAATTAGATCTGAGCATGCGTGGCACTTTGTCTGATCGGAATTCTCTACACACAATCAGACAAAGTCTGATCGGATCATGCTGTGGGAAAATTTTATAGCCCAGCTCTAAAACTTTGTCGGTCGGATATTCCGATGGAAACAGTCCGATGGAGCCCACACACAGTCGGATTATCCGACAACACGGTCCGACCATGTGTACAAGGGCTAAGCCCCTGTACACACGGTCGGAGATTTCGACAACCAAATCCGTCGGATTTTGTCCGTCGGATCTTGTCCGAAACTGTTGCATACACACGGTCTAAGTTGTCGAAAAATCCGATCTTTCAGAACGTCATGGCGTAATTTCGTTACGATGGGACTACGTTCAGGCTAGTAGCCAATAGCTTTGATGTAGGAATTTGATCTGAGCATGCGTGGCACTTGGTCCGATCAAAATTCTCTACACATGATCGGAGTATGTCCAATCGAACCAGTTGGTTGGAAAATATTTCCAACATGTTGGAAAATTGGGTCCGACGGATATTCCGATGGAATCAGTCCGATGCATACCACATACAGTCGGATTATCCGACGACACGGTCCGATAGGACACATTCCGACGGATTCTCCGACCGTGTGTACGGGTGCTAAGAGGGAGGGTCAATTGATAGAAAAAAAAAAGGTAATAGCTGTGGGGGATGAGCTGATGGAGAATGTAAAACAGTGGGATAGGCTTCTTCAACCACTTCAGCCCCGGAAGATTTGGCTGCTCGATGACCAGGCCATTTTATTGCAATTCGGCACAGCGTCGCTTTAACTGACAGTTGCGTAGTCGTGCCACGCTGTACCCAAACGACATTTTTTTCCCCCCACAAAAATAGAGCTTTCTTTTGGTGGTATTTGATCACCTCTGCCATTTTTATTTTTTGCGCTATAAACAAAAAAGAGTGACAATTTAAAAACAAAACAAAAAAAAAAAAACACAATATCTTTTACTTTTTGCTATAATAAATATCTCAAATAAAAAAAATAAAAAAATTTCCTCAGTTTAGGTCGCTATGTCCTCTTCTACATATTTTTGGTAAAAAAACAAAACAAAAAAAACGCAATAAGCGTATATTGATTGGTTTGCGCAAAAGTTATTGCGTCTACAAAATAGGGCATAGGTTTATGGCATATTTATTATTATTTTTTTTAATTAATAGTAATGGTGGTGATCAGCGTTTTTTTTATCGGGACTGCGATATTGCGGCGTACACATCAGACACATTTTTGTGACCAGCGACAATTAGCCCTTGTACACACGGTCGGACATTCTGATGGACATTGTCCAATAGGACCGTGTTGTCGGATAATCCGACAGTGTGTGGGTTCCATCGGACTGTTTCCGTCGGAGTATCCGACGGACCAAGTTTTCCAGCTGGGCTATAAAATTTTCCGACAACATAATCCAATCGCACTTTGTCCGATCATGTGTAGAAAATTCCGATCGGACAAAGTGCCACGCATGCTCAGATCAAATTCCTAGACCAAAGCTATTGGCTACTAGCCTGAACGTAGTCCCGTCCTAACGAAATAACGTCATCACGTTAAGTACGATCGGATTTTCTGACAACTTTGTCCGACTGTGTGTATGCAACAGTTTCGGACAAAATCTGATGGATTTGGTTGTCGGAATGTCCGACCGTGTGTACAAGAGCTTATACAACGATCAGTGCTATAAAAATGCACCGATTACTGTATAAATGTCACTGGCATGGAAGGGGTTAACACTAGGGGCCGATCAAGGGGTTAACTGTGTTCCCTAGTGTGTGTTCTAACTGTGGGGGGTGGGACTGACTAGGGCAGGAGACCGATCGGTGTTCATACTTTGTATGTATGAACACACGATCGGTCTCCTCTCCCCTGAGAGAACCGGGGTCTGTGTGTTTACACAGATCCCAGGCTCTCGCTCTGCCACGAGCGATCGCAGGTGCCCGGCGGTCATCGCGCCTGCCGGGCACTCCCTGACATTTTGGCTTGTCTGAATATCCATGCCTGTTCCTGAACTCTGGCTATGTTTTGACTATATTTACTCTGTTTACCTTTTTTTATTATTATTAAACAAGTGGGATTTAACTGTACTTCTGTCTCAGTCTGATTCATGGTTTCTGACAGGAGATCTCGAGACAAATTGTCTCAATCTTATTTTTGAAGTGATTAGCAATCTCCTGGACAGTGAGTAAGTTAGTGGGTGGAGGTAATGAAGGATGAAGTGGAGCGTTAAAAGGTAGAAAAGAGTTGACGGGGACTGCGTGAGAGGGTGGTAATGAGAGTGATAAAGTAGATCTGTTTGGCAGTGTGGAGGCAGGAATTGTATTTTTGGAGGGCAGATTTATATTGGCGGAAATCTTGCTATGACTTATGCCGCATACACACGGTCGGACTTTCCGACGGCAAATGTGCGACCAGAGCTTGTTGTCGGAAATTCCGACCGCGTGTAGGCTCCATCGGACATTTTCCATCGCACAAAATTTGAGATCAGGTTCTCAAATTTTCCAACAACAAAATCCGTTTGCGTAAATTCCAATCGTGTGTAGACCATTCCGACGCACAAAGTGCCACGCATGCTCCGGATCAAGCAGAAGAGCAGCACTGGCTACTGAACTTCAAATTTTCTTGGCTCATCGTATGTGTTGTATGCCACCGCGTTCTTGACGTTCAGACTTTCCGACCAACTTTGTGTGACCATGTGTATGCAAGACAAGTTTGAGCCAACAACCGTCGAGAAAAAAACATGGGATTTTGTTGTTGGAATGTCCAATCATGTGTAAGCGGCGTTAGTCTTACTCCCCAGACGCTCAAGAGCGCTACTCTGTTTTTCGAGGCTTCTGGTATTGCCTGTCTGCCAGGGTTGTAGCGGTCTGGCCTGATTATGTGCGTAGTGAGGGGGGCCGAGGTATCCAGGGTGGATGACAGTGAACTGTTGTAGCTAGAAGTGGCCAGGTTGGGGCAGGACAAGAATGAGATTTTGGCGTAGACACAATCTGTATGTAGCACTACCCCCGAAGGAGCTGCTGGTTAGATTTGGGCTTACGTTACCTTCTGTTCCACTTGCTTCACATCTAGGGGTTCCCGTGGTAGATGGCCCAGTAACTCGAGAGACTGACAACAGATCCACTTGAATGGATTTTATTTGCAAAACGTAGACAATGAACAGCCTCTTAAATTGGGATCAGAGGTTGGAATGGAAGTTCAGGTACTCTTAATGTCAAAGTCAAAATGCTGAAGAACTTGCTTACTTTGACTGCATCCAGAAAATAGCCATTTGCAACTGGATGTTCACTCAAGTTGGACAGTCCTTCTCTCACGAGGCCTAGCAGCCAACAAGGTACTTACTCAGGAACAAGTCTCTGCCACAGACGTTGTTGTAGAACACGTAGGGAAACTAAACTTGAAGAACACTTTTAGGATACCTGGATCTTTCAGCCAGCTTGGCGATATCCACGAGACCGGATTCTCTTGGGTACTTCAGCCCTTCCAGGCTCTTACTAAGAAACCAACCCGTACGTGGCCTTCTTCTGAAGAGTCCTCCCCTGGAATGCTTGAAGTTACTGTGTCTCTCCCAAACTGGAGACGGCACCCAACCACCTCAGAATCCTCCTTTAGTTTCCTTCCCTCGGGCTAGCCAGCCCCGAGACATCAAGATCAGGTGGATCCGCACCCCAGGCCATAGCCTTCCTGGGGGCTGGTCAGGAGGACCAGGACCCTGAAGTCAGTACATCATTCTGGACCGGAACCCCCGAACCACGTGACGTCCGCATCTTAAATAACCTCTCCCAGAAAGCACAGCAAGAGCGCCACTCCCAACGGGCGGACTCCGAGAGAGAGTAACTTAAAGTGGTTATAAACCCTTACAACACACTTTAACCTACAGGTAAACATAGATTAAGGCTTACCTGTAGGTGCTGCAAATATCTCCTAAACCTACATGGTTTAGGAGATATTTACAATTCCCCTTACGAGGATTCCTTCTGCGCATGCGCCGATGTACTCGGCGCATGCACATTTTAGAAGGGTCACAGTGTGCCGTTTTCATTAAACGACATGCCGCATGGGAGTGACGTCACTTGATTCCAGCCAGTCACAGAGCCGGAAGTCCGTGACCCCGGAAGAAAGATGGACGCTTCGAGCCGGCAAGGAAATCGGGAACATCGCTGGCTCCTGTGTCAGGTAAGTGATACATAATGGGCTACTATGCGATGCATAGTAGCCCATTATGCTTTGCCTTTGCAGGGAAACAAAGAGGAAGTAACACCCATCAGGGTTTACTTCCTCTTTAAGCACCTAACCAGACTATCGTTCCATACCTGTCAGAAGAGACAGTGCCCCCTGTGGCCAGGCTGAACATCTCACAGTCCAGTCAGACTGATGCTGAAGTCCAAATTTAGACAATTGTACCCAAACCAAACTGCAGTTTAGGTATAACCTTAACTTTGAAAAATGCATAGTGCGTGCTCTTCAGGAATCGCCACTATATGTAGCAGAAAAAAGAAGAGAAGGGTTAAGATGGCGAAGGTTTCTATGGGTAATTGTTTGGTAGTTGGAAGGCAAGGAGGAAGATAAAGGGAAAAGTGAAACTAATAAGGTGGTGATCAGAGAGAGGAAAGGGAATATTGGAGAGGTTGCACGGAGTGCATAGGTAGGAGAATATGCGGTCAAGGCAGTTGCCAATAGAGTGAGTAGAAGTGTGTCTATTGTTTTAGGTCAAAAGAGGAGGTTAGGCTCTGAAAATTAGAAGTAGCGGGAGTGTTAAGATTAACAGGGATGTTGAAGTCACCAAGAACGATTGTTGGAATTTCAGAAGAGCGAAAGTAGGGTAGCCAGGCGGAGAAGTCGTCAAGGAAGCGTGATACCGGTCAAGGAGGCCGATTACAGCAATTCTCAACGAAACTGGAGAAAATAGACGAATACAGCAAGCTTCAAATGAGGAGGAGGAGGACAGAGTAGGGGGTGGATGAAGAACCTGAAAAGGGTTTTGAGGGGATAGGAGGATTCCAACTCCACCTCCTTTAATTAGCTCCTCCACTGGCCACAATGACCAGGGAATGACAGATGTGAACTTCGAAGCGATGAAATACTCAACACTTCTGAAGGGGAGATCGAAGAATGGATTACCCTTCACTCCATCCTCCATGGACCAGCAGGAAGGACAGTGGAGTCCGAGGTACACGGCGGAGGTGGTCAGACACAGAGATGTTCGGTATCTTCAACGGAAGGGTGTGGAAATGCGAATTTCAGTACAATTTGAATCGAAATCTCATCCCTCGTTACGAGAGACTGCTAAAGGTAAGAAGGTGACACATCCCGAAAACGAAGACAATGTTCCGGCCCCGTGAGGAAATGTTATGACCATAAAGGGGCTCAATCTACGTTTCCACACTATGGGGTTGGTTTACTAAAACTGGAGAGTGCAAAATCTGGTGCAGCTGTGCAACTTAGCCAATCGGCTTCTTCAATTACGTTTTGACAAAAAAATAAATCCTGGAAGCTGATTGGTTTCTATGCAGAGCTGCACCAGATTTTTCACACTCCAGTTTTAGTAAATTAACCCCAATATGTATTTATCATCATCTGCTGGAGGTAAAAGAGGTCACAGTGACTATGGAGGAAGAGGGCGGCCATGATGGGGTGGGGGGGGGGGTTACTGGGTGTAAATAGAAAATAAGATCTTATTACCTCCTCTGCTGCCAGTTTCGGGAATGTCTCCTCTCTACTTCCTCCCAACTCAACTCTGACCCGGAACTTCCTGTTTATACCTGACATCACTTCCTGTCTTCCATAGAGACTTCTTGTCTGGCTTGAAGTGAGATTACCACCTTATGGATTGCAGAGGAACTGCATCCCCTAGAAGAGCCTCGTAGTGTGAACATGGCCTTGTACTATACTGTAGTGTATATCCTTATAGATGGGGTCATCTCCACTCCCACCAAGGGGGAGAGAAATATATTACTGCCCAGTCCAGACTTTATCAGCCAGGGTTCCTCCAAAGCTTTCTAGGGGTTCCTTGAGCAATGAACACTTTCTGTCTCTCAGTAACAACTGACATCAATTATCTGTAAAGGTGGGCAGTCTTCACACTGATGACAATATAAGAATGTGCTTCTCCCACTGACCACTGATATAAGGGGGTCCTTCTTTGGTCACCAATGCAAGAGACCACTACACGGACCACTGATATAAGGGGGTCCTTCTCCTATTGGTCACCGATGGAAAGGAAAACTACACTGACCACTGATATAAGGGAGTCCTTCTCCTATTGGTCACCAATACAAGGGGCCACTACCAAGACCACTGATATAAGGGGGTCCTTCTCCTCTAGGTCACCAATGTAAAGGAAAACTACACTGACCACTGATATAAGGAGGGGGGGTATTCTCCTATTGGTCACCAATGCAAGAGACCACTACACTGACCACTGATATAAGGGAGTCCTTCTCCTATTGGTCACCAATACAAGGGGCCACTACCAAGACCACTGATATAAGGGGGTCCTTCTCCTCTAGGTCACCAATGTAAAGGAAAACTACACTGACCACTGATATAAGGGGAGTCATTCTCCCATTGGTCCCCAATGCAAGGGACCACTACCAAGACCACTGATATAAGGGAGTCCTTCTCCCATTGGGCACAAATGTGAGAGACCACTGAAGATGAGCTCTGGGTTTGGACTGAACAAAGGTTTACACAGAAGTTGGTATGTTTGGTGATTCAGTGAATGATGGGTGCAGTCTTGCTATGCTGGGAAATGTGACAGCTTCACTATCTATGTTAGGCTATATTCGAAAAAAACTCCTGACCACTGCACTCTGAATGCAGGGCTCTATATAACACACTCCTGACCACTGCACGCTTTACCCTGTTCTGTATAGGATATACTGCAGTCCTGACCACTGCACCCTAAACACTGAGCTATATATAACATATCCATGACCACTGCACTCTGAACACTGAGCCATGTATGACATTCCCCTGACCACTGCACTCTGAACACTGAGCCACATATGACACAGTGGCAGAACTACTGCACTTGTGACCAGGTCCAGGCATTCTGCTATTATCAGGGGGCCCCAGCAGGGTTGCTGGCAGAAGGGCTCTGAGCTGAGAGCGTCTCTTTCATACAACCCAGAGCCTGCACTGACAGTTCCCTCCTCCCTCTCATGGTTAGAAGAGGAGAGAGACGCTCTGCTCCTTCCCTGCCCCACTCTTCCTGTTTCACCGTGGGAAGTGTTAAGCTACGCAGCTGAAATCGATCACTCACACCTCCCGCGGTGCACATAGGTGGAGAGGGGAGGGAGGCGGAGCGGATCTGCTTTCTCCTCCCCCATCTGTGTGTGGGAGGAATGAGGGGGAACTGTCAGTGCAGGCTATGGGCTGTATGAGAGAGAGGCTGCTGAGGAGGCACCGATAGGCAGCACTAATAAAAGGCTCTGATGGGCATTGATAGGTGGCACTGACAGGCAGCACTGATAGCACTGATTGGCAGCATCAAGCATTAACCACTTAAGGACCGCCTCCTGCACATATACGTCGGCAGAATGGCACGGCTGGGCACTATCGCGTACCTGTACGTGACTCTTTAAGTGCCCAGCCTTGGGTCGGGAACGCGCCACCGGCGGCGCGCTCCCGACCCAGTCCTGAGCTCCGTGGCCGCGGGACCAGCGGGCCAGATCGCCGCTGGTGTCCCGGAGATCGGATCACAGAGCTGAAGAATGAGGAGAGGTCTGTGTAAACAAACCTCTCTCCGTGCTTCCCTGTGTGTCTGTCACCGATCGTCTCTTCCCTTTTATAGGGAAAGACGATCAGTGACGTCACATGCCAGCCCACGCCCCCCTACAATAAAAAAAAACATAACGTCATACATAACACCTACACTGCCCCCTAGTGGTTAACTCCTTCACTGCCAGTGTCATTTACACAGGAATCAGTGCATTTAAATAGCACTGATTGCTGTATAAATGACAATGGTCCCAAAAATGTGTCAAAAATGTCCGATGTGTCCGCCATAATGACGCAAAAAATAAAAACCACAGAGGTGATCAAATACCACCAAAAGAAAGCTCTATTTGTGGGAAAAAAAGGACGCCGATTTTGTTTGGGAGCCACGTCGCACGACCGCGCAATTGTCAGTTAAAACGACGCAGTGCCGAATCGCAAAAAGGGGCTTGGTCTTTTGGCTGCAAATTGGTCCGGGGCTTAAGTGGTTAATAGGCAGCACTGATAGGCGGTATTGATAGGTGTCCCTGATAGTCAGCACTGAGCACTGATAGGCAGTATTGATGAGTACTGATAGGTGGCACTAATGGGCACTGATGATCAGTGTAAACAATGTACTGACAGTCTTGCCAGTTATCGGCTCTCCTTTCCTCACACAGACACGAGTGGGAGGAAAGGACTGCCGATAACCAGCAAATCTTTTTACATATGATCAGCTGATCATATGGTAAAGGGCCGCTGTGATTGGCCCTTTGCCTTAATTTGTGGTCAGCTCAGCAGTCACAGATCATACTGGATGTGCACCCCAGGGGGCACGCAGGAGGCAGGATTCTGGGAGGGTATCCATGGGCACCCTCCCAGAACTGGAAGCCTGAGGCTCGGATGGAAGGGGGAGGGGAGATCTTCATGGTTTCTTGCAATGGGTCCCTGTAGGTTCTAGTTACGCCTCTGATATGACATACTCCTGACCACTGCTGGGCTGTATATGATAAGCTTGCCACGTTTGCCCAATTAATTTTTTTTAAAAAGCACACCTGTAAGTGTTTGTGAAACCTTCACCACAAAATGTGCTCAGACACTGAGAGGTAATGACTCCATTTTTATTTTAAAAGGCCTAGAGGCCCGCCTTTTAAGTGGTGGTGTTAACGTGTTTCGTCCTGAAAGGCGACTTGAGAAAACAGACCTCTTGCAAGAGTTTACACCACAAAATGTACTCAGCCAATGAGAGGTAAGGACTCCTGCTATCAATGGCCGACACGGTTGAACACTTCATCCATGTCTTTGGTGATATCTGATCTCCTTATCAATTGCTTCTTATGTTGCTGCCTTTTTATTTGGAGAGTTTTATTATCCCCCACATGGGTGTGGCCCCTTTCTCAATACTATGTTTCAATGGGAGAAACATTTACCAATCCGACCTCTAGATGGCACTGTTGTATCATCCATTCCATAGGACATCTTTGTCAAAAGATCAGGCTATGGTTGAGGTCTATGCCCCTGTACACACGGTTGGAGATTTTGCCAACGGAATCCGTCGGATTTTGTCCGACGGATTGTGTCCGAAACTGTTGCATACACACGGTTGGGCCAAGTTGGCGAAAAATCCGATCTTTCAGAACGTGATGACGTAATTTCGTTACGATGGGACTACATTCAGGCTAGTAGCCAATAGCTTTGATGTAGGAATTTGATCTGAGCATGCGTGGCACTTGGTCCGATGAAAATGCTCTACACATGATCGGATTAGGTCCGTCCGGCCCAGTTGGTCGGGAAATATTTCCAACATGTTGGAAAATTGGGTCGGACGGAGATTCGGACGGAATCAGTCCAATGCATACCACACACAGTCGGATTATCTGATGACACGGTCCGATAAGACTCATTCCGACAGATTCTCCGACCGTGTGAACAAGGGCTATGAACTGTTTCTTCCATGATGATCAGCCATGGAGTATATCTGAGGAGTATATCAGGGTGTGCTTCTTCACCACATGTCCAACAACATTCATATACAAGACATTTCCTGCACTCAAGTCATTAATACACCTTGAGGGTTGTGTGGGACCCCCTGATGTACAGGAAGACAGGACTTCAGTGGGGAGTAATTCCCTTACTCAGGACAGGAAAACGGCTTCTCCCCCGTGTGCAATCTCTGATGTCTGGAAAGATTAGACGTCTTTGAAAAACATTTCCCGCACTCAGGGCAAGAATACGGCTTCTCACCTTTATGCAGTCTCTGATGTGTGTAAAGATTGGATTTCACTGAAAAACATTTTCCGCACTCAGGACAGGAATACGGTTTCTCACCCGTGTGCAACCTCTGATGTGTGTCAAGACTGGACTTCATTGAAAAACATTTCCCGCACTCAGGACATGAAAACGGCTTCTCGCCAGTGTGCAACCTCTGATGATAGTAAAGATGAGACTTTTGTGAAAAACATTTTCCGCATTCAGAACAGGAATACTTCTTTTCTTCTGTGTGAGATCTCTGATGTCTGTAGAAATTGGACGTGTTTGAAAAACATTTCCCGCACTCAGGGCAGGAATACGGCTTCTCACCTGTATGCAATCTCTGATGTTTGTAAAGATTGGACTTCTCTGAAAAACATTTCCCGCACTCAGGGCAGGAATGTGGCTTCTCTGCGGTGTGGGATCTCTGATGCCTGTAGAAATTGGATGTGGTTGAAAAACACTTCCCACACTCAGTACAGGAAAACCTCTTATTTGTTGGAAGGATGGCACCGTCCCGCACAGTCTGAGGTTCCTCAGGATAAGAGGAATACGATGGTCCGGCACCGTCCCGCACAGTCTGAGGTTCCTCAGGATAAGAGGAATACGATGGTCCGGCACCGTCCCGCACAGTCTGAGGTTCCTCAGGATAAGAGGAATACGATGGTCCGGCACCGTCCCGCACAGTCTGAGGTTCCTCAGGATAAGAGGAATACGATGGTCCGGCACCGTCCCGCACAGTCTGAGGTTCCTCAGGATAAGAGGAATACGATGGTCCATCTACACTGTGTGGTGCCGGATGGACATTTGAGGTAGTCGGGTTTTCTCCTGGACTATACTGTGTGATGTCCTCATCTTCTACTTTACAGTCTGGAGACAAAGTGAGACAATCCTCTGAGGTTTTCCTCATCTCCCGTCCATCTACTAAAATAGAAATACAAAGATTATTACTAGACATCAGCTGATTGGTTCCCCTAAACCAGGACTCCGCCCACATCAGGCAGCTTTGTCTCTGAGGATCTTACAATTCCCCCCTCAAGGTAACTAGTAAATGGGTCCTCTGATCTCCTACCAGATCATTTCTTTATTCATGGACCTTAGTCAGAAAGTGAGGAAACAACGAGAACTGTCTTCTATAGGAGTGACAGTGATGAGGGGATTATAGGACGAGTGTCCCCTCCCCCTCTATCACTCATTGCCATCTTCCCAACACAAGAAGTCCTGCACTTCCTTATTTAGTCCATGATTTAGTCATGAATAACAGCGGGGCTGAGCCCCACCAGAGGTCAGAGAGTGAGGATGGGGGGAGAACAACCAAGATGAAGACTGGACTGATCCTGAAGACCCCCATCATTGGGTTATTGACCCCTCCCCCATTATCACTTTCTGTTTAAGGTTCCAAAGTTGGAGGAAGTTATCACATTATTATCACCATGTAAAAGTCTGTGCTCCAATCACATCACCAGATATAAAATGTCCAGCTGGTAGGAAATGGGTGTAACAAAAGAGAATACATATTATGTGTATATATAGCAGTGGGGGGAGGGGAGAGAGAAGAAGTCAGGACTATGAAATGTACAACATATTGTATAAGATACAACAGATAGGACTATATAGTATCAGAATTATGTAATGTACAACATAGAGTATATAGTGCAGGGGTCAGGAGTATATATTGTACAATATAAATTATATAGTGAAGGGTCAGGGCTCATAATATTGGTGTTCAGTAATCAGTGGTGGATTAAATGATTACATGAGACAAGTTGCAGAGGTCCCACACCGCTCCTCCCATCTCCTGAGACTGCACTCAGTGACTTGGGTCTGAGACTATACAGACATATCCCTCCACCCGGCACAGCCAGCAGACAACAGAGTAAGTAACCTTGGGAGAATTGTTCTGTCAGAGATATTGCTATACCCGGGTATGGGGCAGAAAAATCAAGACAGATACCCCAGGTGATTAGGTCAAGCAATGTCTATAGCGAAAATCAACATTTTGCTGATCCCCAGAATCTCCATAAATCCAGTCTAGATCCATAAATTGTGTCGGCAGCACAGAGAAGGAAGATTATCGGAGAGAAATCCAGGAATACAGGACGGGGAACACAGCTCAGGAAAGTGACCAGGGGATTACAGGCTGATATCACCCAGCCCCCGCCCTACTCTGGACCAATCAGTGAGCAGTATGGGTGGAGGAATGGATTTAGTGTTAATGACCCACCTGTGCTGATCTCTGTAGGAGTGTCCTCCTCTATAAATGTCCCCGTTATTCCATCCTCCTCCATAGACTGCTGATCATCCCTCACATACCTCTCTTCTTCTTCTTCTGCTTTAACCTCAACTTTTATATCCATCAGATCTTCACCCTAAACCAAGAGAAGGATAGAAAATATATCAACAGTAAAATATAAGCTTTAATATTGTAACATAAAATAAAAGTAATTCATACATTGTCTCCACAAGTCCATGTTCTAGATGCTCCATCCAACTAACCTTGTAACAGTGGGGGATGGTGTGATCTTCCTGTGTGGGATCCCGGGAATACAGAGGACAGGGACATCTCTCTGGTGGGTTTCTGTTACTAGGCGGCTCCATAATATCCTTGTGTCTTTCTGAAAATTGCTCCATCACTCCATACTCCTCATCCTCCTCTTTAAATTCTTCTTTGACAGCAATATTATAATCCCCGAGGTTTCCACTCTGCAACATCAAAATAAAACATTCATTATATCAAACATGCTGTGTAAAAATCAGGACTACAAGTGATTGTTCATCACCTACCTGATGATGGTGGGGGATGGTGTGATCTTCCTGTGTGGAATCCCAGGAATACAGAGGACGGGGACATCTCTCTGGTGGGTTTCTGTAGCTGGATGACTCCACCATGGTGTCCTGGAACAGATCTTTGTGTCGTTTTGGAAACTCCTCCATCACCCCATCCTCATCATCCTCCTCTTTTATGTCTTCTTTAACCTCAGCTTTAGAATTTCTCAGGTTTCCACTCTGAATATATAATAAAAATGACATCAATGGTAACAATGCAGATAATGTACAGATCCTAATGATACTATCAGTGATTGTTCCTCATCTACCTGATGATGGTGGGGGATGGTGTGAGCTTCCTGTGTGGAATCCCGGGAATACAGAGGACGGGGACATCTCTCTGGTGGGTTCCCATTACTGGATCCATCTGTAGGAAACACACACACTGACTGAATACATTGTTTCTATGTGTTTATCAGATGATGGGGGATCTAGGTGGAGCCTCCGTACTGCTCTCTCCTTTACAATAAAGTCTCCTCTTACCCGGTGATGTGAGGGGCGGCTGATTGTCCATCATGACGTCCTTGTAGAGATCCTTGTGTCCTTCTAAATACTCCCACTCCTCCATGGAGAAATAGACAGTGACATCCTGACACCTTATAGGAACCTGACACACACAATGATACAGTCACCATCCAGACACATCCCTTGTCTGTTACTGGATAATGTCCCAGAATTCCCAGAATCCTCCTCACCTCTCCTGTCAGCAGCTCGGTGATCTCATCTGTGAATTCTAAAATTTTCGTTTTAATTCTTTATTCTGTCAGGGAGGAATGTGATGGTCCAATGAGCACCAGACTTTACAGGAAGAAAACTCTAGAATTGAGTATTAATAAAAAAAAAAGAATCAAGTGACCCTCCCAGAATCCTCCTCACCTCTCTGGTCAGGTCTGTGGTTTATTAATTAATATAAGAGTGTCATGTGATCGGAAGGGGTTAATCTACATTTCCACAATATATATATGTGCGTATCTTCATCTGCTGGAGATAAAAGACATCACAGTGACTATGGAGGAAGAGGACGGACATGACGGGGGGGGGGGGGGGGGTTATTGGGTGTAAATATAAAATAAGATCTTATTACCTCCTCTACTGCCAGTTCCAGCAATGTCTCCTCTCTACTTCCTCCCGACTCAACTCTCACCAGGAACTTCCTGTCTGTACCTGATATCACTTCCTGTGTTCCATAGAGACATCCTATCTGTACATGAAGAAAAAAAAACATAAGATTGGTCAGATACTAATTGGTATCAGTCTCTGTGCTAGACTAGGTCTTGGTGACAGAGAGAAGGTTGGGGTTGCTCATACTATAGGTAACCCTCATCCACCCAGAACAGAGTGCCCACCCAGGACAGTGCCACCACCTAAGATACGACCTCCACATAGGACAGGGTTCTCACCCAGGCCAGGGCCTCTATCCAGGACAGTGCCTCCACCTAGGACAGTGCCCCCACCTGGGACAAGACCCCCACCCAAAACAGAACTCCCACACAGGACAGGGACATCACCCAAGACAGTGGTCCACCCAAGATAGAGCCTCCACCTAGGACAGGATCTCTACCCAGGAAAGGGCCCCTATCCAGGACATTGCCTCCACCCAGGACAGTGCCTTCACCTAAGATACGACCTCCACATAGGACAAGGTCCTCATCCTGGCCAGGGCCTCTACCCAGGACAGAACCCATCACCCAGGACAAGGCCTCCACCCAGGAGAGAGCCCCTACTCAGGACAGTGCCTCTACACAGGACAGGGCCTCCACCAAGGACAGGGCCTCCATTCAGGATAGAGCCACCACCCAGAAAAGTGTAGCCACCCAAGATAGAGCCTCAACCTAGGACAGGATCTCTACCCAGGAAAGGGCCCCTATCCAGGACATTGCCTCCACCCAGGACAATGCCTCCACCTAGGACAGTGCCCCCACCCGGGAAAAGACCCCACTCAGAACAGAACTCCCACACAGGACAGGGACATCACCCAGGACAGTGGCTCCACCCAAGATAGGGCCTCTACCTAGGACAGGAGCTCTACCCAGGACAGGGCTTCCACCCAGGACAGGGCCTCCATCTAGGACAGAAGCTCTACCCAGGACAGGGCCCCCAACCAGGACAGTGCCTCCACCCAGGACAGGGCCCCCACCCAGGACAGGGCCTCCACTTAGGACAGGTGCTCTACCCAGGACAGGGCTTCCACCCAGGACAGGACCTCCATCTAGGACAGGAGCTGTACCCAGGACAGGGCCCCCAACCAGGACAGTGCCTCCACCCAGGACAGGGCCTCCACCCAGGACAGGGCCTCCACTTAGGACAGAAGCTCTACCCATGACAGGCCCCCCACCCAGGACAGTGCCTCCACAAAGGATAGAGCCTCCACTCAGTACAGTGCCTCCACCCAAGATAGGGCCTCCATCCAAAATAGGGCCCCCACCCAAGATAGGACCTCCACTTAGGACAAGACCTTTATCCAGGGCCTCCACCCAGGACAGGCCCCCCACTCAGCACAATGCCTTCACCCAGGACCATGCCTCCACCCAGGACAGGCCCCCCACTCAGCACAATGCCTTCACCCAGGACATGGCCCCCACCCAGGACAGTGCCTGCACCCAGGACAGAGCCTCCACTCAGGACAGTACCTCCACCCAAGATAGGGCCTTCAACCAAGATAAGACCTCCACTTAGGACAAAACCTCTACCCAGGCAAGACCCCCCACCCAGGACAGTGTCTTCATCCAGGACAGAGCCTCCACCTAGGACAGGAGCTCTACACCGGACATGGCCCCCACCCAGGACAGTGCCTTGCCCCAAGACAGGACCTGGGTGGGGGCCCTGTCCTGTGTGGAGGCACTGTCCTGGGTGGGGGCCCTGTCCTGGTGGAGGCCCTGTTCTGGGTGAAGGCCCTGTCCTAGGTGGGTCCCTGTCCTGGGCCTCCACCCAGGACAGGGCCTTCACCCAGGACAGTGCCTCCACTCAGGACAGTTCCTCCACCCAAGATAGGGCCTCTACCCAAATTAGGGCCCCCACCCAAGATAGGACCTCCACTTAGGACAAGCCCTCTATGCAGGACAGAGCCCTCACCCAGGACAGTGCTTCCACCCAAAATACAGCCCCCACAAAGATAGGGCCTACTTAGGACAAGACCTTTACTCATGCCTTCACTTAGGACAGGGCCCCCAACCAGGACAGAGCCTCCACTCAGGACAGTGCCTCCACCCAAGATAGGGCCTTCAACCAAGATAGGACCTCCACTTAGGACAAGACCTCTACCCAGGTAAGACCCCCCCACCCAGGACAGTGCCTCGCCCCAGGACAGGACCTGGGTGGTGGCCCTGTCCCCTGTGGAGGCACTGTCTTTGGTGGGGCTGTCCTGGGTAGAGCTCCTGTCCTGGGCCTTCACCCAGGACAGGGCCTCCACTAGGACAGGGCCCCCACTCAGGACAGGGCCCCCACCCAGGACAGTGCCTCCACAAAGGACAGAGCCTCCACTCAGGACAGTTCCTCCACCGAAGATAGGGCCTCCACCCAAATTAGGGCCCCCACCCAAGATAGGACCTCCACTTAGGACAAGCCCTCTACGCAGGAAAGAGTCCCCACCCAGGACAGTGCCTCCACCCAGGACAGTACCTCTTTCCAGGACAGTGCCTCCACCCAAGATACGGCCCCCACAAAAGATAGGGTCTATACTTAGGAAAGGGCCCCCACCCAGGGACAGAGCCTCCATTCAGGACAGAGCCTCTACCCAGGACAGTGCCTCCACCCAAGATAGGACCTCCACCTGGGACAAGACCTCCACTCAGGACAGAGCCCTCACCCAGGACAAGGACCCCACCCAGGACAGTGCCTCCACTCAGGACAGTGCCTCAACCCAAGATAGGGCCTCCACCCAGGACAGTGCCTCCACCTAGGACATGGACCCCACCCAGGACAGTGCCTCCACCCAGGACAGGGCCTCCACCTAGGACAGGAGCTCCACCCAGGACAGGGCCCCCACCCAGGACAGTGCCTCCACCCAGGACAGTGCCTCTACTCAGGACAGTGCCTCCACCCAAGATAGGGCCCCATCCAATAAAGGACCCCTGCCCAAGATAGGGCCTCTATTTAGGACAGAACCTCTAACCAGGACAGGGCCCCCACCCAGGACAGTGCCTCCACCCAGGACAGGGCCCCCACCCAGGACAGGGCCTCCACCCAGGATGGGGTCCTCACCCAGGACAGTGCCTCTACCAAGGACAGAGCATCCACTCAGGACAGTGCCTCCACCCAGGACAGGGTCCTCACCCAGGACAGTACCTCTACCAAGCACAGAGCCTCCACTCAGGACAGTGCCTTCACCCAAGATAGGGCCTCCACCCAAAATAGGGCCCCCACCCAAGATAGGACCTCCACTTAGGACAAGCCCTCTACGCAGGAAAGAGTCCCCACCCAGGACAGTGCCTCCACTCAGGACAGTACCTCTATCCAGGATAGTGCCTCCACCCAAGATACGGCCATCACAAAAGATAGGGTCTATACTTAGGACAGGACCTCTACCCAGGACAGTGCCTCCACCCAAAATAGGGCACCCACCCAAGATAGGACCTCCACTTAGGACAAGACCTCTACCAAGGACAGTGCCTCCAGTGGCCATGGTTTCTGCTGGAAAAGAGCTGCATTCCAAGCTGGTTGGACAATGGTGGAAGGGTTGTCTCGTTACCAAAAATCTTGTCAGGTTGCATGGCAGATTAGACACTACTAGGAACCATGCTCAAAGTAGATAGGCTGACTCTGGTTGGACAACAGTTGAAGGATCTCCTCATCACCATATATCTTGTCTTCAGGTCCCTGACACAAATACAGACGCCACATCAAGATAATTCTCAGGAAGCTGCCACATTTAGCAGTAGTAGCAATACTGCAACTGGATGTTCAACTTGGCTGAATACCCTTTTACTTCTGTCGTTCACTGACCCCACAAACAGGCAAAATTGTATCTAAACCTGAATTCAGCCCAAATCCAGAGCTTACTCCAAGTGTTCTTTTTTTTGGTGACCACTGGGAAAAGGAGCCCCTTATATCCATAATCAGTGGGAGAAACACATTTTACATCATCATTAAATCCTTGTTCCTGAGAGACAAAAGTTCTCCATTTCTCAAGGAACCCCTTGAAACTTTTGTAGGAACCCTGGCTGAGAAAGGCTGGACTAGACAGTAATATTCTATCCCCCTTGGTGGGAGCGGAGATGACCCCATCTATAAGGATATACAGTACATATACACACAGCATAGGCCGTGTTCACACTATGAGACGTTTCCCCAAAAATGTCCCTCATTGTAAATCCAATGTCAATCACGTTGCCAACAACCTGCCCATTCAACAAAAAAAAAAAAAAAAAACTGACAGCTAAGCACACACAACATATCCTGATGGTACACTTAGCTGATTTACTTCTTCCCGAGCTATCCTCAGCTATATAATGTAAGGGGTGGGGGTAGTGGTGACATCATTGACCAAATATGGCCATGTTTGGTTAATGTCATTCCCTAAAAATGGCCATATTTAGGCAGTGATATTACTGGTGCCCCCACCTCTTTTGCGTAAAAGGGGTGGAGATTCTCTGTAAGGTCGGTGGTATCTAAGGACACTGTGGGTGCTTCCTGGGGAACCAGTGATAGCAGGATGCTGTCATATACAAAAGCAGTGGAAATACCAGTTCTATATTTGATTTTCAGCTCCGATAGAGCAGTGGTTAGAACAAGCTAATGTTCTGGCGTTCATTCAAACTGCCATAGTTCCGTCCGAAACTAGGTTCAGAGCTGAGCCGTCAGCTCATCCCTAGATACCAGTTGTATACAGAAATAGTTTATTGCTCGAAACCCTAGAAACCTTTGGAGGAACCGTGGCTGAGAAAGTTTGGACTGGGCAGTATTATATTTCTATCCCCCTTGGTGGGAGTGGAGATGACCCTATCTATACGGATATACAGTACATACACACAGCACAAGGCCGTGTTCACACTATGAGACGTTTCTCGGGGGCTGTAGTTCCTCTGAGCTCCACAAGATGGTAGTATTACTTCTACCCAGACAGGAAGTCTCTATGGAAGACAGGAAGTGATGTTAGCCACAGACAGGAAGTTCATTGTGGCATGAGGTAGCAAGTTTTCCTCCTGTGAAGTTTGATGTTCATATGATCATCACGTTGCCTCCACCTCCCTTCCTGATAGAATAGAGAAATAAAAAGATTCCTGAAGTCATCACCAAGCTGCTGACGGGAGAGGTGAGGAGGATTCTGGGAATTCTGGGACATTATCCAGTAACAGACAAGGGATGTGTCTGGATGGTGACTGTATCATTGTGTGTGTCAGGTTCCTATAAGGTGTCAGGATGTCACTGTCTATTTCTCCATGGAGGAGTGGGAGTATTTAGAAGGACACAAGGATCTCTACAAGGACGTCATGATGGCCAATCAGCCGCCCCTCACATCACCGGGTAAGAGGAGACTTTATTGTAAAGGAGAGAGCAGTACGGAGGCTCCACCTAGATCCCCCATCATCTGATAAACACATAGAAACAATGTATTCAGTCAGTGTGTGTGTTTCCTACAGATGGATCCAGTAATGGGAACCCACCAGAGAGATGTCCCCGTCCTCTGTATTCCCGGGATTCCATACAGGAAGGTCTCACCATCCCCCACCATCATCAGGTAGGTGATTATCAATTATTTGTAGTTATGATTTATACACAAACATGTTTGTTACAATGAATGTTTTATTATATATGCAGACTGGAAACCTCTGGGATTATAGTATTAATGTTAAAAAAGAGATAAAAGAGGAGGATGGTGAGGATAGTGTTATGAAGAAACGTTCAGGAGGACATACGGATGTCACAATGGAGCCACCTAATAACAGAAACCCACCAGAGAGATGTCCCCGTCCTCTGTATTCCCCGGATTCCACACAGGAAGGTCACCCCATCCCCCACCATCATCAGGTAGATGTTTGACAATTATTTATAGTTATGCTGTATACATCAGCATGTATTTTACAATAAATGTTTTATAATATATTGCAGAGTGGAAACATCGGGGATTATTATATTGATGTTAAAGAAGAGTATAAAGAGGAGGATGAGGAGTATGGGGTGATGGAGGAGATTTCAGAAGGACACAAGGATGTGATGGAGCCACCAAATACCAGGAGCCCACCAGAGAGATGTCCCCGTCCTCTGTATTCCCGGGCTCCCACACAGGAAGATCACACCATCCCCCACTGTTACAAGGTTGGTGGGACGGAGAATCTAGAACATAGACTTACAGTGACAATGTGTGGATTTTTTGTGATCTCACAATATTAAAGCTCTTATTTTACATCTAATATTCTCTCTCATTTTCTTGAATTTTCTTTAGAGTGGAGATCCAATGGATATAGAATTTGAGGTGAAATCAGAAGAAGAAGAGAGGTATGTGAGGGATGATCAGCAGTCTATGGAGGAGGATGGAATAACGGGGACATTTATAGAGGAGGACACTCCTACAGAGATCAGCACAGGTAGGTCATTAACCCTAAATCCATTCCTCCACCCATACTGCTCACTGATTGGTCCAGAGTAGGGCGGGGGCTGGGTGATATCAGCCTGTAATCCCCTGGACACTTTCTTGAGTTGTGTTGCCTATCCTGCACATTAGATCTTCTTTCTCTCTGATAGTGTTTGCTTTCTGTGCTGCAGACACAATTTATGTATCTAGACTGGATTTATGTCGATTCTGGGGTTCAGCTGGCAGCAAAATGTTGATTTTAACAGTTGACATTGCTCAGCCTTGGCCAGTGGCATCTCCAGATTTCATATTTAGGAGGAGGGGGGGGGGGCAGGGATAAAAGTAGGGGGGCTAACTATAAAACACAATTCTATGCCCATATCCATAACTACAGTGCCTTGCGAAAGTATTCGGCCCCCTTGAACTTTTCAACCTTTTGCCACATTTCAGGCTTCAAACATAAAGATATAAAATTTAATTTTTTTGTGAAGAATCACCAACAAGTGGGACACAATTGTGAAGTGGAACGAAATCTATTGGATATTTTAAACTTTTTTAGCAAATAAAAAACTGAAAAGTGGTGCGTGCAAAATTATTCGGCCCCTTTACTTTCAGTGCAGCAAACTCACTCCGAGGATCTCTGAATGATCCAATGTTGTCCTAAATGACTGATGGTGATAAATAGAATCCACCTGTTTGTAATCAAGTCTCTGTATAAATGCACCTGCTCTGTGATAGTCTCAGGGTTCTGTTGAAAGCGCAGAGAGCATCATGAAGACCAAGGAACACACCAGGCAGGTCCATAATACTGTTGTGGAGAAGTTTAAAGCCGGATTTGGATACAAAAAGATTTCCCAAGCTTTAAACATCCCAAGGAGCACTGTGCAAGCGATCATTTTGAAATGGAAGGAGCATCAGACCACTGCAAATCTACCAAGACCTGGCTGTCCCTCTAAAACTTTCAGCTCAGACAAGGAGAAGACTGATCAGAGATGCAGCCAAGAGGTCCATGATCACTCTGGATGAACTGCAGAGAACTACAGCTGAGGTGGGAGAGTCTGTCCATAGGACAACAATCAGTCGTACACTGCACAAATCTGGTCTTTATGGAAGAGTGGCAAGAAGAAAGCCATTTCTCAAAGATATCCATAAAAAGTCTCGTCTAAAGTTTGCCACAAGCCACCTGGGAGACACACCAAACATGTGGAAGAAGGTGCTCTGGTCACATGAAACCAAATATGAACTTTTTGCCCACAATGCAAAACGATATGTTTGGCGTAAAAGCAACACAGCTCATCACCCTCAACACACCATCCCCACTGTCACACATGGTGGTGGCAGCATCATGGTTTGGGCCTGCTTTTCTATAGCAGGGACAGGGAAGATGGTTAAAATTGAGGGGAAGATGGATGCAGCCAAATACAGGACCATTCTGGATGAAAACCTGTTGGAGTCTGCAAAAGACCTGAAACTGGGATGGAGATTTATCTTCCAACAAGACAATGATCCCAAACATACAGCAAAATCTACAAAGGAATGGTTCACAAATAAACGTATCCAGGTGTTAGAATGGCCAAGTCAAAGTCCAGACCTGAATCCAATCGAGAATCTGTGGAAAGAGCTGAAAACTGCTGTTCACAAACGCTCTCCATCCAACCTCACTGAGCTCCAGCTGTTTTGCAAGGAAGAATGGGCAAGAATTTCAGTCTCTCGATGTGCAAAACTGATAGAGACACCCCAAGCGACTTGCCGCTGTAATCGCAGCAAAAGGTGACTCTACAAAGTATTAACGCAAGGGGGCCGAATAATTTTACACGCCCCACTTTTCATTTTTTTATTAGTTAAAAAAGTTTCAAAAATCCAATAGATTTCGTTCCACTTCACAATTGTGTCCCACTTGTTGGTGATTCTTCACAAAAAATAAAAATGTTTTTATCTTTATGTTTGAAGCTTGAAATGTGGCAAAAGGTTGAAAAGTTCAAGGGGGCCGAATACTTTCGCAAGGCACTATATATATTACAAGAATAAAATAAATAAATGATTTGAAAGTTCAAGTATTTTACTTTCAAATTTTAGTACAAACATATGGCCATTGCCCTCTCCTATAACTGGCCTTTGCAGCAAGGGGCACATGGAAGGGCAACGCATGCAAAACAAAACCAAAGACATTCCCAGATCAACTTACTGACCAGCCTGCTAACCAATTAAATTATTCTGTCCAACAGGGGGTTTAGTCAGCATACGTTTGCAAATGCATATATAAGCTACAGAGCCCCATCAAGGCACCCCATTTTCTGTAGTCCTAATGCCCACGTACACACGATCGGAATTTTGGCCAGAAAAAGACAGATGTGAGCTTTTGGTCGGAAAATGTGATCGCATGTATGCTCCATCGGACTTTTGCTGGCCGGATCTCGGCCAGCAAAAGATTGAGAGCATGTTCTCAATTTTTCGGTCGGAAAAAGTTCCTATTTCGAAAATCCGTTTGTGTGTATGCAATTCCGACATGCAAAAACTCACGCATGCTCAGATTCAACTACGAGACGGAAGCTATTGGCTACTGGCTATTGAACTTGCTTTTTCTAGTCCCGTCGTACGTGTTGTGCGTCACCGCGTTCTTGATGGTCAGAATTTGGTGTGACCGTGTGTAAGCAAGACAGCTTGAGCGAAATCCCGTCGGAATTCCGGCGGGAAAACCATCAGAGCTTTTTCCGACCAAAATTCCGATCGTGTGTACGTGGCATCACTCTAAATTTTGAGAGCCTCCACAGAGGCTTCCAACCAGTAATAAGCTTACACTAGGGTTGTCCCGATACTTCTTTTAGACCGAGTACAAGTACTGATACTTTTTTTTTTTTTCAAGTACTCGCCGATACCGATTACCGATACTTTTTTTAATTAATGTCACGTGACAGGTTTTTTTTGTTTTGTTTTTTACAATGCTTTCTTCTTTTTGTGGGGGGCAGGGGATGGATGGTGTCTGTGTTTTTTATTTACATTTTTATTATTTTTTACAATAATTATTTTTTATTATTTATTGCAATACTTTGTGTTTTTTTTTTAAATCAGCCCTCTTGGGGGGCTTTGGTGGAAGAACGGGGGGGGGCATGGAGGAAGAACAGAGGGGGACAGCAGAAAGGAGGGGGCATGGAGGAAGAACGGAGGGGGACAGTAGAACAGAGGGGGCATGGAGGAAGAATGGAAGGGGACAGCAGAAAGGAGGGGGCATGGAGGAAGAACGGAGGGGGACAGTAGAACGGAGGGGGCATGGAGGAAGAACGGAGGGGGACAGTAGAACGGAGGGGGCATGGAGGAAGAACGGAGGGGGACAGCAGAACAGAGAGGGCATGGAGGAAGAACGGAGGGGGACAGTAGAACGGAGGGGGCATGGAGGAAGAACGGAGGGGGACAGTAGAACGGAGGGGGCATGGAGGAAGAACGGAGGGGGACAGTAGAATGGAGGGGGCATGGAGGAAGAACAGAGGGGGCATGGAGCAGGAACTCGACGGGGACAGCAGAACGGAGGAGACATGGAGGAAGAATGGAGGGGGACAGGAGAATGGAGGAAGCATGTGGGAAGAACGGAGGGGGAAAGCAGAACGGAGGGGGCATGGAGGAAGAACGGAGGGGGACAGTAGAACGGAGGGGGCATGGAGGAAGAACGGAGGGGGACAGTAGAACAGAGGGGGCATGGAGGAAGAACGGAGGGGGACAGTAGAACGGAGGGGGCATGGAGGAGGAACAGAGGGGGACAGTAGAACGGAGGGGGCATGGAGGAGGAAACGAGGGGGACAGCGGAACGGAGGGGGCATGGAGGAAGAATGGAGGGGGACAGCAGAACGGAGGGGGCATGGAGGAAGAACGGAGGGGGCAGGAGAACGGAGGGGGCATGGAGGAAGAACGGAGGGGGACAGCGGAACGGAGGGGGCATGGAGGAAGAATGGAGGGGCACAGTAGAACGGGGGGGGCATGTGGGAAGAACGGAGGGGGTAAGCAGAACAGAGGTGGCATGGAGGAAGAATGGAGGGGGCATGGAGGAAGAATGGAGGGGGCATGGAGGAAGAATGGAGGGGGCATGTGGGAAGAACGGAGGGGGACAGCAGAACGGAGGGGGCATGGAGGAAGAATGGAGGGGGACAGGAGAACGGAGGGGGCGTGGAGGATGCGGTGACAGTCAGCAGTCATCGTGTGGGGAGAGTTAAAAGGACCAATCGCCGCTGTATAGATTTCACTAAAGCAGCTGAAATCCTCAGGGGGAGAAGCCTGTAACTCCCCCACACACCGATCACCCCTGACTGTCCAGGTATCGGGTTAAGCATCAGGAGCATTTGCCCGAGTACAAGTACTTGGGCAAATGCTCTTTATCGGTGCCGATACCAATACTAGTATCGGTACAACCCTAGCTTAGACAATCCACAAAGTACACACCCCTCTGGACATCACTGCTTCAGCTCTGCCCCTCCCCAAAAACCCGCTGTCGGCTGATGTCACAGAGCTGGTCCAGGCTCTGCAGGGATCATGACCAGTAGTGGTTTAGGTGACAATAAAACCATGGCTCAAATTCCTACTTTTTTTGCCCTCTTACTACAAATGTAAATGATCCCTTACATTGGGGACATATATATTTATCAGATTAGTAAAAAAACAAAAACCTTTATAGTAACATGAGGGGGGGAGGGAATGTTCACTTTCCATATATTGAGCTCAGAGCCCGATAACCGGCATTGATGTCTCTCTCTCCCCTCCTTCTTCTCTCGCACTGAATGATACACAGCCGATCTACTCCTTCTCCCCCCTCCCCTCTCCTGTGTGTGCTCCAGGGAAATCAAGTGTGAAGCTAAGGAGCTCACGCTTTCCGCAGTATACACACAGGAGAGGGGAGGGGGCGAAGGAGCAGATCGGCTGTGTATTATTCAGTGGGAGAGAGAGACATCAATGCCGACTCTGATGTCACCGATTGCTAGACGCAAGGCAGTAATAGCAACCAGTGGCCGGGAGTAGACTCAGTAGGTGGAGGCGGAGCCAGCAACACAGCGGCTCAGTCCATGCCTGTCCCCTGCATTCCCAGTGTCTGTTTTTTTTTCAGTTGGGGGGCACATAGGAGGGCAAAGTATAATGTTGGGGGGCCATTGGCCCCCTCTGGCCCCCCCCTAGTGACGCCACTGACCTAGGCACCTGGAGTATGTGCCTTGGGTCTTCTTTTCCATGCTCGGGTTCAGCAAGATCTCTGACAGAGCAATTCTCCTGGTGTTGATCTAAAAGACAGTTCTCGTTGTTTCCTCACTCTCTGACTAAGGTCCATGAATAAAGAAATGATCTGGTAGGAGATCAGAGGACCCATTTACTAGTTACCTTGAGGGGGGAATTGTAAGATCTTCAGAGACAAAGCTGCCTGATGTGGGCGGAGTCCTGGTTTAGGGGAACCAATCAGCTCATGTCTAGTAATAATCTTTGTATTTCTATTTTAGTAGATGGACGGGAGATGAGGAAAACCTCAGAGGATTGTCTCACTTTGTCTCCAGACTGTAAAGTAGAAGATGAGGACATCACACAGTATAGTCCAGGAGAAAACCCGACTACCTCAAATGTCCATCCGGCACCACACAGTGTAGATGGACCATCGTATTCCTCTTATCCTGAGGAACCTCAGACTGTGCGGGACGGTGCCGGACCATCGTATTCCTCTTATCCCGAGGAACCTCAGACTGTGCGGGACGGTGCCGGACCATCGTATTCCTCTTATCCCGAGGAACCTCAGACTGTGAGGGACGGTGCCGGACCATCGTATTCCTCTTATCCCGAGGAACCTCAGACTGTGCGGGACGGTGCCGGACCATCGTATTCCTCTTATCCTGAGGAACCTCAGACTGTGCGGGACGGTGCCGGACCATCGTATTCCTCTTATCCTAAGGAACCTCAGACTGTGCGGGACGGTGCCGGACCATCGTATTCCTCTTATCCTAAGGAACCTCAGACTGTGTGGGACGGTGCCGGACCATCGTATTCCTCTTATCCTGAGGAACCTCAGACTGTGCGGGACGGTGCCGGACCATCGTATTCCTCTTATCCTGAGGAACCTCAGACTGTGCGGGACGGTGCCGGACCATCGTATTCCTCTTATCCTGAGGAACCTCAGACTGTGCGGGACGGTGCCGGACCATCGTATTCCTCTTATCCCGAGGAACCTCAGACTGTGCGGGACGGTGCCGGACCATCGTATTCCTCTTATCCTGAGGAACCTCAGACTGTGAGGGACGGTGCCGGACCATCGTATTCCTCTTATCCTGAGGAACCTCAGACTGTGCGGGACGGTGCTGTTTTTCCAACAAATAGGTTTTCTTGTACTGAGTGCGGGATGGGTTTTACAGAGAAGTCCAATCTTTCCATACATCAGAGGTCTCACACACAGGAAAAGCTATATTCCTGTTCTGAGTGCGGGAAATGTTTTGTAAAAAAATCACATTTTGTCACACATCAGAGGTCTCACAAGGGGAAAAAGTCGTACTCCTGTCCTGAGTGTGGAAAATATTTTTCAAATAAGGCACTTCTTCACAGACATCTGAGGTCCCACACGGGTGAGAAGCCGTATTCTTGTTCTGTGTGTGGAAAATGTTTTTCATTGAAGTCACATCTTTCCAGACATCAGGGATTACACATGGCTAAGAAGTCATATTCCTGTCGTGAGTGCGGAAAATGTTTTTCACGTAGTTGCAGTCTTTACAGACACCAGAGATTGCACACGGGGGAAAAATTACTTTCCTGTCCTGAGTGTGGAAAATGTTTCTCAAGTAAATCCAGTCTTTACAGCCATCAGAGGTTGCACACGGGTGAGAAGCCGTATTCCTGTCCTGAGTGCGGTAAATGTTTTTCGAATAAGTCTGGTCTTTCCTATCATCAGATTTCACACATGACTGAGAAGCCGTATTCCTGTCCAGAGTGTGGAACTTGTTTCACACAAAAATCAGAACTTGTCAGACATCAGAGGTCTCACACGGGTGAGAAGCTGTATTCCTGTTCTGAGTGCGGGAAAAGTTTTTTAATTAAAGCACAACTTCTCACACATCAGAGGTCTCACACAGGGGAAAAACCATACTCCTGTCCTGAGTGTGGAATATGTTTCTCAAGTAAATCCAGTCTTTACAGACATCAGAGGTTGCACACGGGTGAGAAGTCGTATTCCTGTCCTGAGTGCGAGAAATGTTTTTCAAGGAATTCCCATCTTTACAACCATCAGAGGTTGCACACGGGTGAGAAGCCATATTCCTGTCCTGAGTGTGGAAAATGTTTCTCAAGTAAATCCAGTCTTTACAGACATCAGAGATTGCATACGGGTGAGAAGCCATATTCCTGTCCTGAGTGTGGAAAATGTTTCTCAAGTAAATCCAGTCTTTACAGCCATCAGAGGTCGCACACGGGTGAGAAGCCGTATTCCTGTCCTGAGTGCGGTAAATGTTTTTCGAGTAAGTCCAGTCTTTCCTATCATCAGAGTTCACACATGACTGAGAAGCCGTATTCCTGTCTTGAGTGTGGAACTTGTTTCGCACACAAATCGGAACTTGGCAGACATGAAAGGTCTCACACGGGTGAGAAGCCACATTCCTGTTCTGAGTGCGGGAAACGTTTTTTAATTAAAGCACAACTTCTCACACATCAGAGGTCTCACACGGGGGAAAAACCGTACTCCTGTTCTGAGTGCGGGAAATGTTTTTCAAACAAGTCCACTCAAAAGAGACATCAGAGGTCGCACACGGGTGAGAAGCCGTATTCCTGTCCTGAGTGTGGAAAATGTTTTTCAAGGAAGACCCATCTTTTCAGACATCAGGGATTACACATGGCTGAGAAGTCATATTCCTGTCGTGTGTGCGGAAAATGTTTTTCATGCAATTCCAGTCTTTACAGCCATCAGAGATTGCACACGGGAGAAAAGTCACTTTCCTGTCCTGAGTGTGGAAAATGTTTCTCATGCAAATCCAGTCTCTACAGCCATCAGAGGTCGCACACGGGTGAGAAGCCGTATTCCTGTCCTGAGTGCGGTAAATGTTTTTCAAACAAGTCCACTCAAAAGAGACACCAGAGGTCACACACGGGTGAGAAGCCGTATTCCTGTCCTGAGTGCGGGAAATGTTTTTCAAGGAATTCCCATCTTTCCAGACATCAGAAATTGCACACGGGGAAAGAAGCCGTATTCTTGCCCCGAGTGCAGGAAACCTTTTTCAGAGAAGTCCCATCTTTCCAGACATCAGAGATCTCACTTGGGGGAGAAGCCCCTTCCTTGTCCTGAGTGAGGGAATTGTGCGGAAAATGTTTTTCATTCCAGTCCAGTCTTTGCAGACATCAGAGATTGCACACGGGGGAGAAGCGATATTCCTGTCCTGAGTGAGGGAATTGCTGTTCACTGAAGTCCTGTCTTGTATATCAGGGGGTCCCACACAACCCTGGAGGTGTATTAGTGAGTGCGGGAAATGTCTTGTATATGAATGTTGCTGGACATGTGGGGAAGAAGCAATACACCTCAGATATACTCCATGGCTGATCTTCATCATGGAGGAAACAGTTGATAAGGAGATCAGAGATCACCAAAGACATAGATGAAGTGTTGTACCGTGTCGACCATTGATAGCAGGAGAAAAATAAAAATGGACTCCTTACCTCTCATTGGCTGAGTACATTTTGTGGTGTAAAATCTTGCAAGAGGTCTGTTTTCTTTAGTTGTCTTTCAGGACGAAACGCGTTCACCCCACCACTTAAAAGGCGGCCCTCTAGGCCTTTTAAAATAAAAATGGAGTCATTACCGCTCATTGGCTGAGGACATTTTGTGGTGGAAGATTTCACAAACACTTACAGGTCTTTTTACAAAAAAAATTGTTGAACAAATGCGACACGCATGAGCTGTGACAAATGTAGGTCGTAGTTTATCTATAACCATTGGCACCTTCCAGTGGCCATAATGTGGAGTTACGTTTTTTTTTTTTTTTAGGAAAAATGTCAAATTATGACCACTAGAGGAAGCTGACGATTATAGGAAATCACTACGTTTATTGAAATGTGGTCAGAATTTTTCATGGCTGGATGAATACTTGTCAGATTTGCCAAAAGATTATAGATGCCTTCATTTAATTTTTTTTCGTAAGGCGTGGTTTTATACAAATAAATGAGCTGTGATACTTGAGAGTACAGTGACACATTGACAGCATTGCTTGGATGGAGATTGTGACCATAAAGTGGAAGTCTTTTCTTTTTTTTAACAAGTACCTACAGGTAAGTCTTATTATAAAAAAAAAAAACTACAATGTAGCGGTAAAGTAATACAAATTACTTATTTTTAAAAACATGATCACATAGTAAAAAAGAGCAATATAGGGAACCTGACAACCTCACCCTACGCGTTTCATCCCATAGGACTTCAACAGGGGCTTCAGTAAGAATTGGAAGAAGAAAATGTGTATATTTATCAGTCTACACATTCATTTATATCTCATTTTCAACCCGTGCCGAGATAGTCCGCAAGCTCCCCTTTTTCCTGGTGGTTCTAGTCGGGGACCAGACTCCCAAATCTGATTAAAAAGTGTTCCTTTAATTTTTTTGAGCAGCGTATAATAAGACTTAAAAGGATATATAAGGAAAAATGATTGCGCTAACCTACAAAAAAAGTGAAAAAAGCAGCTACACACGAATGTGACCAAATTCATATACAAACGAAAAACGACAATGTAGCACTAAAGTAATAGAAATAAAGAAAGGTGAAGTGACTAACACCAAAAAGGACACTATAAAGTCCAAATCATAAACAAGTGAATTAGTCCTTGAAATCCACATGGAACTCAGATGTAATATTTCACACAGTGTATGAACCAAGGGGTGATCCCCAAGGCATTTCACGTCAGTGACATCAAGGCGAGTGGAAAAGAACAAAAGAATGGGTACTCTTACTGAAGCCCCTGTTGAAGTCCTATGGGATGAAACGCGTAGGGTGAGGTTGTCATGTTCCCTATATTGCTCTTTTTTACTATGTGTCCGCAAGCTCCCCTTTTTCCTGGTGGTTCTGGTCGGGGACCAGACTCCCAAATCTCTATCCCACTTAATTCGGATGATGGTACTTTGGGTATTTGTTTTACTTTATTTACACATTGTGTGAGGCCACATACATTCTTCTACTTCTTAATCAGAGTATAGAAACAAGTCAAGGAAACTCCTGGGATATGGATCTGGTCAGGTAGGTAGCAGAGGAGGGTTGTTAATCAGTTTCAGCTGCTTTGCTGTTAATGAAATTCACAACAGTTGAACTAGATGGGCAACAATGAGACGACCTCCAAAACAGGAATGGTTTTACAGGTGGAGGCCACTGATATTTTTTTTTATTCCCTACTCATCTTTTCCATTTTTCTCTAGCATGTGGCTAGGGTCAGTGTCACTACTGGTGGCATGAGGCCATACCTGGATCCAATAGAGGCAGAACAGCTCCTCTAGGGTGGCACATCAATATGTTCCATTGCCAGAAGGTTTGCTGTGTCTCCCAACACAGTCTCAAGAGCTTGGAGGAGATTCCAGGAGACAGGCAGTTATTCTAGGAGAGCTGGACAGGGCCTTAGAAGGTCCTTAACCCACCAGCAGGACCGGTATCTGCTCCTTTGTGCAAGGAGGAGCAGGCTGAGCACTGCCAGAGCCCTACATTATGACCTCCAGCAGGCCACTGGTGTGAATGTCTCTGACCAAACAGAGTTCATGAGGGTGGCCTGAGGGCCCTACGTCTTCTAGCGGGCCCTGTGCTCACTGTCCGGCACTGTGGAGCTCGGTTGACACAGGGCCCGATGTCTTCTAGCGGGCCCTGTGCTCACTGTCCGGCACTGTGGTGCTCGGTTGGCATTTGCCATTGAACACCAGAATTGACAGGTCCGCCACTGGCGCCCTGTGCTTTTCACAGATCACTCCTCCATCACCCCATCCTCATCATCCTCCTCTTTTATCTCTTCTTTAACCTCAACTTTAGAATCTCTCAGGTTTCCACTCTGAATATATAATAAAAATGAATTCAATTGTAACAATGCAGATAATGTACAGATCCTAATGATACTATCAGTGATTGTTCCTCACCTACCTGATGATGGTGGGGGATGGTGTGACCTTCCTGTGTGGAATCCCGGGAATACAGAGGACGGGGACATCTCTCTGGTGGGTTCCCATTACTGGACCCATCTGTAGGAAACACACACACTGACTGAATACATTGTTTCTATGTGTTTATCAGATGATGGGGGATCTAGGTGGAGCCTCCGTACTGCTCTCTCCTTGATGCCGCGTACACACAAGCGGAATGTCCGACAGAAAAAGTCAGATGGAAGCTTTTCATCGTATATTCCGATCGTGTGTATGCCTCATCAGACTTTTTTTTTGTTTTCGAAAATTCTGACGGACCTAGAAATGGAACATGTTCTAAATATTTCCGACGGAACCAATTCCTATCGGGAAAACCGCTCGACTGTATGCTGTTTCTGACGGACCAAAAACGAGGCATGCTCTGAAGCAAGTACGAGACGGAAGCTATTGGCTACTGTCTATTGAACTTCCTTTTTCTAGTCCCGTCGTACGTGTTGTACGTCACAGCGTTCTTGACGGTCAGACTTTGGTGTGATCGTGTGTACGCAAGACAGTTTCAGCGGAATTCCTTTGGGAACCCCGTCGTAAAAAACCTTCAGAGTTTATTGCGACGAGAAAACCGGTCGTGTGTACGGGGCATTACAATAAAGTCTCCTCTTACCCGGTGATGTGAGGGGCGGCTGATTGTCCATCATGACGTCCTTGTAGAGATCCTTGTGTCCTTCTAAATACTCCCACTCCTCCATGGAGAAATAGACAGTGACATCCTGACACCTTATAGGAACCTGACACACACACAATGATACAGTCACCATCCAGACACATCCCTTGTCTGTTACTGGATAATGTCCCAGAATTCCCAGAATCCTCCTCACCTCTCCTGTCAGCAGCTCGGTGATCTCCTCTGTGAATTCTAGAATTTTCATTTTGATTCTCTATTATGTCAGGGAGGAAGGTGGAGGAATGTGATGGTCCGATGATCACCAGACTTCACAGGAGGAAAACTCTAGAATTAAGTATTAATTAAAAAATAAAAATAAATCAAGTGACCCTCCTAGAATCCCCCCCACCTCTCTGGTCAGGTCTGTGGTTTATTAATTAATATAAGAGTGTTGTGTGATCTGAAGTGGTTATTCTACATGTCCACACTATATATGTGTATATCATCATTTGCTGGAGATAAAAGACGTCACAGTGACTATGGAGGAAGAGGACGGAACATGATGGGCGGGGGTTACTGGGTGTAAATAGAAAATAAGATCTTATTACCTTCGTCTGCTTGCCACTGTAGTGTCACAGTTTGATGCCTATCACAGGATGGTGCGGAAGTGACGTTGTTGCGTACTGCGCATGCGCGATGCGCTCCAAACGCTCGCGCCGTGCGTTCCAACATAGTTTCGGCAATACAGTTCAGCGAAACCATCACATAATGTTACGGAAGTGATGTTACACACAACACAAACACGGGCCACGTTGTTGCGTACTGCGCATGCGCGATGCGTTCCAAACACTTGCGCCGTGCGTTCCAACATAGTTTCGGCAATACAGTTCAGCGAAACCATCACATAATGTTACGGAAGTGAAGTTACACACAACACAAACACTGGGCCGTTCGTTACAACACTAATACTTCCCTTGTTACCTAGTAGGTTTTGCATTGCTGGGACTTGTAGTGCCTATCCTGAGCTACATGCTTCAATGTTCAGTGTCCTCATCCCTATCCCCCAGCTTCAATGTTCAGTGTCCATCCTTATCCCCGTGCTTCAATGTTCAGTGTCCTCATCCTTATCCCCGAGCTTCAATGTTCAGTGTCCATCCTTATCCCCGTGCTTCAATGTTCAGTGTCCTCATCCCTATCCGCGAGCTTCAATGTTCAGTGTCCTCATCCTTATCCCTGTGCTTCAATGTTCAGTGTCCTCATCCCTATCCCCATGCTTCAATGTTCAGTGTCCTCATCCCTATCCGCGAGCTTCAATGTTCAGTGTCCTCATCCTTATCCCTGTGCTTCAATGTTCAGTGTCCTCATCCCTATCCCCATGCTTCAATGTTCAGTGTCCTCATCCCTATCCGCGAGCTTCAATGTTCAGTGTCCTCATCCTTATCCCTGTGCTTCAATGTTCAGTGTCCTCATCCCTATCCCCATGCTTCAATGTTCAGTGTCCTCATCCCTATCCGCGAGCTTCAATGTTCAGTGTCCTCATCCTTATCCCTGTGCTTCAATGTTCAGTGTCCTCATCCCTATCCCCATGCTTCAATGTTCAGTGTCCTCATCCCGATCCGCAAGCTTCAATGTTCAGTGTCCTCATCCTTATCCCTGTGCTTCAATGTTCAGTGTCCTCATCCCTATCCGCAAGCTTTAAATGTTCAGTGTCCTCATCCTTATCCCTGTGCTTCAATGTTCAGTGTCCTCATCCTTATCCCTGAGCTTCAATGTTCAGTGTCCTCATCCCTATCCCCCTGCTTCAATGTTCAGTGTCCTCATCCCTATCCCCGAGCTTCAATGTTCAGTGTCCATCCTTATCCCTGTGCTTCAATGTTCAGTGTCCTCATCCCTATCCGCAAGCTTCAATGTTCAGTGTCCTCATCCTTATCCCCATGCTTCGATGTTCAGTGTCCTCATCGAAGCAGGGGGATAAGGATGAGGACACTGAACATTGAAGCTCGCGGATAGGGATGAGGACACTGAACATTGAAGCAGGGGGATAGGGATGAGGACACTGAACATTGAAGCTCGGGGATAAGGATGAGGACACTGAACATTGAAGCTCGCGGATAGGGATGAGGACACTGAACATTGAAGCTCGCGGATAGGGATGAGGACACTGAACATTGAAGCAGGGGGATAAGGATGAGGACACTGAACATTGAAGCTCGCGGATAGGGATGAGGACACTGAACATTGAAGCAGGGGGATAGGGATGAGGACCCTGAACATTGAAGCAGGGGGATAAGGATGAGGACACTGAACATTGAAGCAGGGGGATAGGGATGAGGACACTGAACATTGAAGCAGGGGGATAGGGATGAGGACACTGAACATTGAAGCACAGGGATAAGGATGAGGACACTGAACATTGAAGCTCGCGGATAGGGATGAGGACACTGAACATTGAAGCATGGGGATAGGGATGAGGACACTGAACATTGAAGCACAGGGATAAGGATGAGGACACTGAACATTGAAGCTCGCGGATAGGGATGAGGACACTGAACATTGAAGCACGGGGATAAGGATGGACACTGAACATTGAAGCTCGGGGATAAGGATGAGGACACTGAACATTGAAGCACGGGGATAAGGATGGACACTGAACATTGAAGCATGGGGATAGGGATGAGGACACTGAACATTGAAGCATGTAGCTCAGGATAGGCACTACAAGTCCCAGCAATGCAAAACCTACTAGGTAACAAGGGAAGTATTAGTGTTGTAACGAACGGCCCAGTGTTTGTGTTGTGTGTAACTTCACTTCCGTAACATTATGTGATGGTTTCGCTGAACTATATTGCCGAAACTATGTTGGAACGCACGGCGCAAGTGTTTGGAACGCATCGCGCATGCGCAGTACGCAACAACGTGGCCGTGTTTGTGTTGTGTGTAACATCACTTCCGTAACATTATGTGATGGTTTCGCTGAACTGTATTGCCGAAACTATGTTGGAACGCACGGCGCGAGCGTTTGGAGCGCATCGCGCATGCGCAGTACGCAACAACGTCACTTCCGCACCATCCTGTGATAGGCATCAAACTGTGACACTACACCACTTCCAGCAATGTCTCCTCTCTACTTCCTCCTGACTCAACTCTCACCAGGAACTTCCTGTCTGTACCTGATATCACTTCCTGTGTTCCATAGAGACATCCTATCTGTACATGAAGAAAAAAAAACATAAGATTGGTCAGATACTAATTGGTATCATTCTCTGTGCTAGACTAGGTCTTGGTCACAGAGAAAAGGTTGATGTTGCTCATACTATATGTAACCCTCATCTACATCATGGACATTTTATTCTGCCTCTTAGTAAATATGATAGTGTGGCCCTCTTTTGGGGGGGGGGGGGGGGGGGGGGATTGTCCTTCCCAAGCAGGATATTGCTCTAAACCCCTAGGGTAAATACAAGAACCTGAACCTTCACGAAGTGCAAGAGTGGGATTGATAATGCATTTGGCAGTGACTCCACCCAGGACAGGGCCTTCACCCAGGACATTGCCCCGACCCAGGGAATAGTGACCACTCTGCTCAGGGCCACCCACCCAGGATAGGGCCTCCGCCCAGGACAGTGCCACCACCTAAGATACGACCTCCACTCAGGACAGAACCGCACCACACCCAGGGCAGTGCCTTCACTCAGGACAAGGCCTCCACCCATGACAGAGCCCCTACCCAGGACAGTGCCTCTACTCAGGACAGGGCCTCCACCAAGGAAAGTGCCTCTACCCAGTACAGGATCTCTACCCAGGACAGGGCCTCCATCCAGTACAGAGACCCCACCCAGAAAAGTGTCACCACTGAGGAAAGGGCCCCCATCCAGGACATTGCCTCCGCCTAGGACAGTTCCCCCACCTAGGATAGGACCCCCACCCAGAACAGAACCCCCACACAGGACTGGGTCATCACCCAGGACAGGGACACCACCCAGTACAGTGTCTTCACGCAGGACAGAGTCCCCACCCAGGACAGTGCCTCCACCCACGATAGTGCCTCTACTCAGAACAGGACCCCCAACCAGGACAGGGCCCCCAACCAGAACAGTGCCTCCACCCAGGACAGGGCCCCCATCCACCCAGGACAGTGCCTCCACAAAGGACAGAGCCTCCACTCAGTACAGTGCCTCCACCCAATATTGGGCTTCCACGCAAAATAGGGCCCCCACCCATGAAAGTGCCTCCACCTAAAATAAGGGCTTCCACCTAGGACAGGAGCTCTACCCATGACAGGCCCTCCACCCAGGACAGGGTCCACACCCAGGACAGGGCCTCCACTTAGGACAGAAGCTCTACCCATGACAGGTCTCCCACCCTGGACATGGCCTTCACCCAGGACACTGCTTCCACCCAGGGCAGGGCCCCCACCCAGGACAGTGTCTCCACCAACGACAGGGCCCCCACCCAAGACAGGGGCTCGACCCAAGACAGGGCCTTCACCCAAGATAGGGCCCCCACTTAGGACAGGACAGAGCCCCCATCCAGAACAGTGCCTCCACCCAGGACAGGGCCTCCACTTAGGACAGGAACTTTACCCAGGACAGGGCCCCCACCTGGGACATGTCCTTCACCGAGGACCCTGCTTCCACCCAGGGCAGGGCCCCCACCCAGGACAGTGCCTTCACCCTGGACAGAGCCTTCACCTAGGACAGTGCCCCCACCCAGGTCAGTGCTCCACTCAGGACAGTGCTAATGTGAATCAAGGGCATTTCGTTCCCAAGGACATTAACAAGTACTCTAATCAAGGTAACTGTGTGCAGAAGAACTACTGCGCCCAGCATATATCATCAACCATAAGTATATAGATGTACACCAGGATAGAAATAATACAAGCTTTATATAAGAAGAGCTTAATAATAGTCTATACATCCAGTGTAGAAACAGGGATTATCAGCAAAGGATCAATAGGAGTCCTGGTGGAATTGTGCTCATATGCCCAGGTATATATATTTATTAATAGAGATACCACCAGATGAAATGTTGCAGCAAAGTCCAGTTGCAGGAGCCCCGAGGATGATCAACATGTGGTGTTCATCTTGGTGTCTGAGACCAGAACACAAAGTCTGTGGTGGTGAGGAAATCCTCCATTCGTTGTTCAATCTGCATGGAACGGAGCTCTTCATCAACACAAACTGTGGTATGGCACTGGACCTCAGAGTCAGCCTTGCTACTCTGCGCTTAGTCCCTAGTAGCATCTCTAATCTGTCATGCAATCTGAAGACAAGATCTGCGGTAATGAGCAAACACTTCCACCGTTGTCCAACCAGCCTGGAATGCAGCTTTTCACAAGCAGAAATCATGTTGTGACACTGGAATTCAGAGTAAGCCGGTCTACTCTGCGCTTAGTCCCTAGTAGCGTCTAATCTGTCATGCAGCCTGAAGACATGATCTGCCGTGATGAAGACATTCCAAAATTTTCCAACCAGTCTGGAACACAGCTATTCATCAGTAGAAACCATGGTGTGACACTGGAACTCAGAGTCAGCCTATCTACTCAACGCTTTGTCGCTAGTAGCGTGTAATCTGTCATGCATCCTGAAGACAAGATCTTCATTAATGAGGAAACTGTTCCACCATTGTCCAACCAGCCTGGAATGCAGCTCTTCACCAGCAGGAATCATGGTGCGTTACTGGAACTAAGAATAATCTTATCTACTCTGTGCTTAGCCCCTAGTACCATCTAATCTGTCATGCAACCTGAAGACCAGATCTGTGGTAATGAGGAAACCCTCCACCATTGTCCAGCCAGCCTGGAACGCAACTTTTTTCTGACAAAAACAGTGGTGCGGCACTGGAACTCAGACTTGGCCAATCCACTCTGAGCTTAGTCCCTAGTAGCATCTAGTCTGTCATGCAACCGAACCTCTAGCTACCACAAGTGGCTGTTGGATACCTAACCTGACATTACCAGGGTTGACACCATTTTTATCTTGGGATCAGTTGGAAGCATAGGGGTTAACAGATTATTTACCAGTTATAGAATAATTAAGGTATGATGACTCAAGAAGGAAGGAATGGTGTAGGGGGCTTTTGGATGGGACTGATTGGAGGTGAGGGAGAGAGAATTTTTATGTTTTAGGGAGGGGTTGTTCTGGGTTTTTTATTTTTCTCCTTTTTTTTTTGTTTCTGGGGTTGCTGTGATTAGAATGTAATGTGTTATTGTTGTATGTATTCTGGAAATATTTTTTTTCCATGTATGTTTTATGATGAGTTTGTGATGTAGAAAAAGATATTAATAAACAGATTATTGAAAAAAAAAAACCTGGCTCTATCCTATCCTGGCTATGGAACCCTAAGATAAATCTAGCTATAGAATGCCACACCAGAAGGGACAGGTTTAACCAGACCACAAAAGCTGAAATAAGTGCCGTGTCCCCCTTTAGCAAGGAAATGGATGCTAATAAACTGCAGGAGGTCTGATAAAAAAAGGCAAATGGATTCTAACAGGCTGCAGGAGATCTTCTTAGAAAAAAAGGGAAATGCGTGCTAATAGACTGAAGGAGATCTGCTAAAAATGGAAATGGGTGCTTATAGGCTGCAGGAGATCTGTTTCCTCATCACAGCAGATCTTGTCTTCAGGTTGCATGAAAGAGTAGACACACTAGGAAGCATAAAGTAGGTAGGCTGACTCTGAGTACCAATGTCATACCATGGTTTCTGCTGGTAAAGAGCTCTGTTCCAGGCTAGTTGGAAAACATTTGAAGGATATCCTCATCAGCACATATCTTGTCTTCAGGATGACTCTGAATTCCAGTGTCATGCCATGGTTTTTGCTTATGAAGAGCTACGTTCCAGGCTGGTTGGACTATGGTGGAAGGGTTTTCTCATTACCAAAAACTTGTCTTCAGGTTGCATGACAGATTAGACATTACTAGGGACTAAGCGTAGGGTAGGTAGGCTGACTCTGAGTTCCAGTGTCATACAACAGTTTCTGTTGTTGAAGATCTGTGTTCCAGGCTGGTTGGAAAACAGTTGAAGGATCTCCTCATCACCACATATTTTGTCTTCAGGTCTCTGACACAAATACAAAGGCCACATCAAGATCATCCTCAGGAAGCTGCCACATTTAGTAGTAGTAGCAATACTGCAACTGGATGTTCAACAACAGCAGCCATGGTTTGTGCTGGAAAAGAGCTGCATTCCAAGCTGGTTGGACAATGGTGGAAGGGTTTTCTCATTACCAAAAATCTTGTCTTCAGGTTGCATGGCAGATTAGACACTACTAGGGACCATGCTCTAAGTAGATAGGCTAACTCTGGTGGAACAACAGATGAAGGATCTCCTCATCACCATATATCTTGTCTTCAGGCCTCTGACACAAATACAGACGCAACATCAAGGTCATTCTCAGGAAGCTGCCACATTTAGCAGCAGTAGCAATACTGCAACTGGATGTTCAACTTGGCTGAATACCCTTTTACTTCTGCCGTTCACTGACCCCACAAACAAGAAAAATTGTATCTAAACCTGAATTCAGTCCAAATCCAGATCTCACTCCAAGTGATCTGTTTATTGGTCCTTTATTGGTGACCACTGGGAAAAGGAGCCCCTTATATCCATAGTCAGTGGGAGAAACACATTTTACATCATCATTAAATCCTTGTTCCTGAGAGACAAAAGTTCTCCATTTCTCAAGGAACCCCCTAGAAACCTTTGGAGGAACCCTGGCTGCGAAAGGCTGAACTATATTAGGCAGTAATATATTTGTATTCCCCTTGGTGGGAGTGAAGATGACCCCATCTATAAGGATATACAGTACATACACACACAGCACAAGGGCGTATTCACACTACGAGACGGGCTGTAGTTCCTCTGAGCTCCACAAGATGGTAGTATCACTTCTACCCAGACAGGAAGTCTCTATGGAAGACAGGAAGTGATGTCAGCCACAGACAGGAAGTTCATTGTGGCATGAGGTAGCAAGTTTTCCTCCTGTGAAGTTTGATGTTCATATGATCATCACGTTGCCTCCACCTCCCTTCCTGATAGAATAGAGAAATAAAAAGATTCCTGAAGTCACCACCAAGATCACCGAGCTGCTGACAGGAGAGGTGAGGAGGATTCTGGGACATTATCCAGTAACAGACAAGGGATGTGTCTGGATGGTGACTGTATCATTGTGTGTGTCAGGTTCCTATAAGGTGTCAGGATGTCACTGTCTATTTCTCCATGGAGGAGTGGGAGTATTTAGAAGGACACAAGGATCTCTACAAGGACGTCATGATGGACAATCAGCCGCCCCTCACATCACCGGGTAAGAGGAGACTTTATTGTAAAGGAGAGAGCAGTACGGAGGCTCCACCTAGACCCCCCATCATCTGATAAACACATAGAAACAATGTATTCAGTCAGTGTGTGTGTTTCCTACAGATGGATCCAGTAATGGGAACCCACCAGAGAGATGTCCCCGTCCTCTGTATTCCCGGGATTCCACACCGGAAGATCACACCATCCCCCACCATCATCAGGTAGATGATTGACACCTGGCAGTAGTTATACTTTATACACAAGCATGTTTCTTACAATAAATATTTTATAATATATTGCAGAGTGGAAACCTCGGGGATAGTAATATTGTTCCAAAAGAAGAGTATAAAGAGGAGGATGAGGAGTATGGAGCGATGGAGGACTTTTCAGAAGGACACAAGGATATGATGGAGCCGCCTAATACCAGGAACCCACCAGAGAGATGTCCCCGTCCTCTGTATTCCCGGAATTCCAAACAGGAAGGTCACACCATCCCCCACCATCATCAGGTAGATGATTATCAATTATTGGTAGTTATGATTTATACACAAACATGTTTGTTACAATTAATGTTTTATTATATATTCAGACTGGAAACCTCTGGGATTATAGTATTAATGTTAAAAAAGAGATAAAAGAGGAGGATGGTGAGGATAGTGTAATGAAGAAACGCTCAGGAGGACACACGGATGTCACAATGGAGCCACCTAATACCAGGAACCCACCAGAGAGATGTCCCCGTCCTCTGTATTCCCGGGACTCCACACAGGAAGATCACACCATCCCCCACCATCATCAGGTAGATGTTTGACAATTATTTATAGTTATACTGTATACATCAGCATGTATTTTACAATAAATGTTTTATAATATATTGCAGAGTGGAAAAATCAGAGATTATTATATTGATGTTAAAGAAGAGTATAAAGAGGAGGATGAGGAGTATGGTGTGATGGAGGAGTTTTCAGAAGGACACAAGGATAAGATGGAGCCGCCTAATACCAGGAACCCACCAGAGAGATGTCCCCGTCCTCTGTATTCCCGGGATTCCACACAGGAAGGTCACACCATCCCCCACTGTTACAAGGTTGGTGGGACGGAGAATCTAGAGCATTCACTTACAGAGACAATGTGTGGATTTTTTATGTGATGTCACAATATTAAAGCTCTTATCTTACAGATGATTTTCTCTCTCATTTTCTTGGTTTAGAGTGGAGATCCAATCGATATAGAATTTGAGGTGAAATCAGAAGAAGAAGAAGAGAGGTATGTGAGGGATGATCAGCAGTCTATGGAGGAGGATGGAATAACGGGGACATTTATAGAGGAGGACACTCCTACAGAGATCAGCACAGGTGGGTCATTAACACTAAATCCATTCCTCCACCCATACTGCTCACTGATTGGTCCAGAGTAGGGCGGGGGCTGGGTGATATCAGCATGTAATCCCCTGGTCACTTTCCTGAGCTGTGTTCCCCGTCCTGTATTCCTGGATTTCTCTCCGATAATCTTCCTTCTCTGTGCTGCCGACACAATTTATGTATCTAGACTGGACTTATGGAGATTCTGGGGATCAGATGGCAGCAAAATGTTGATTTTAACCATTGACATTACTCAACCTAGGCATCTGGAGTATGTGTCTTGGGTCTTCTTTCCCATGCTCAGGTCCAGCAAGATCTCTGACAGAGCAATTCTCCTGGTGTTACTTGCTCTAAAAGACAGTTCTCGTTGTTTCCTCCCTCTCTGACTAAGGTCCATGAATAAAGAAATGATCTGGTAGGAGATCAGAGGACCCATTTACTAGTTACCTTGAGGGGGGAATTGTAAGATCTTCAGAGACAAAGCTGCCTGATGTGGGCGGAGTCCTGGTTTAGGGGAACCAATCAGCTGATGTCTAGTAATAATCTTTGTTCTTTCTATTTTAGTAGATGGACGGGAGATGAGGAAAACCTCAGAGGATTGTCTCACTTTGTCTCCAGACTGTAAAGTAGAAGATGAGGACATCACACAGTATAGTCCAGGAGAAAACCCGACTACCTCAAATGTCCATCCGACACCACACAGTGTAGATGGACCATCGTATTCCTCTTATCCCGAGGAACCTCAGACTGTGCGGGACGGTGCCGGACCATCGTATTCCTCTTATCCCGAGGAACCTCAGACTGTGCGGGACGGTGCCGGACCATCGTATTCCTCTTATCCTGAGGAACCTCAGACTGTGCGGGACGGTGCTGTTTTTCCAACAAATAGATTTTCTTGTACTGAGTGCGGGATGGGTTTTACAGAGCAGTCCAATCTTTCCATACATCAGAGGTCCCACACACAGGAAAAGCCATATTCCTGTTCTGAGTGCGGGAAATGTTTTGTAAAAAAATCACGTTTTGTCACACATCAGAGGTCTCACAAAGGGAAAAAGTCGTACTCCTGTCCCGAGTGTGGAAAATATTTTTCAAATAAGGCACTTCTTCATAGACATCTGAGGTCCCACACGGGTGAGAAGCCGTATTCTTGTTCTGTGTGTGGAAAATGTTTTTCAATGAAGTCACATCTTTCCAGACATCAGGGATTACACATGGCTGAGAAGCCATATTCCTGTCCTGAGTGCGGAAAATGTTTTTCATGCAATTCCAGTCTTTACAGACACCAGAGATTGCACACGGGGGAAAAGTCACTTTCCTGTCCTGAGTGTGGAAAATTTTTCTCAAGTAAATCAAGTCTTTACAGCCATCAGAGATTGCACACGGGTGAGAAGCCGTATTCCTGTCCTGAGTGCGGTAAATGTTTTTCAAATAAGTCCAGTCTTTCCTATCATCAGAGTTCACACATGACTGAGAAGCCCTATTCCTGTCCTGAGTGTGGAACTTGTTTCGCACAAAAATCAGAACTCGTCAGACATCAGAGGTCTCACACGGGTGAGAAGCTGTATTCCTGTACTGAGTGCGGGAAAAGTTTTTTAATCAAAGCACAACTTCTCACACATCAGAGGTCTCACACGGGGGAAAAACCGCACTCCTGTTCTGAGTGCGGGAAATGTTTTTCAGACAAGTCCACTCAAAAGAGACATCAGAGGTTGCACACGGGTGAGAAGCCGTATTCCTGTCCTGAGTGCGGGAAATGTTTTTCAAGGAATTCCCATCTTTCCAGACATCAGAAATCACACGCGGGGAAGAAGCCGTATTCTTGCCCTGAGTGCAGGAAACGTTTTTCAGAGAAGTCCCATCTTTCCAGACATCAGAGATCTCACACGGGAGAGAAGCCCCTTTCCAGTCCTGAGTGAGGGAAATGTTCCTCACTGAATTCCTGTCTTCCTGTACATCAGGGGGTCCCACACAACCCTTGAGGTGTATTAGTGAGTGCGGGAAATATCTTGTATATGAATGTTGCTGGACATGTGGGGAAGAAGCACACCCTGATATACACCTCAGATATACTCCATGGCTGATCTTCATCATGGAAGAAACAGTTGATAAGGAGATCAGAGACATGGATGAAGTGTTGTACCGTTCGGCCATTGATAGCAGGAAAAAAATAAAAATTGAGTCCTTACCTCTCATTGGCTGAGTACATTTTGTGGTGTAAACTCTTGCAAGAGGTCTTTTTTCTCAAGTCGTCTTTCAGGACGAAACACGTTAACCCCGCCACTTAAAAGGCGGTCCTCTAGGCCTTTTAAAATGAAAATGGAGTCATTACCTCTCATTGGCTGAGTACATTTTGTGGTGGAAGATTTTACAAACACTTACAGGTCTTCTTTTTACAAAAAAAAATTGTTGAATAAACGTGCCACGCATGAGCTGTGACAAATGTTGGTCGTAGTTTATCTATAACCATTGGCACCTTCCAGTGGCCACAATGTGAAGTTATTTTTTTTTCTTTCCCAAGGTATTTTTTTTTTTTAGGAAAAATGTCAAATTATGGCCAGTAGATGGAGCTGACGATTATAGGAAATCACTATGTTTATTGAAATGCGGTCAGAATTTTTCATGGCTGGATGAATACTTCATCGCTTTAACTGATAATCGCGCAGTCGTGCGGCGTTGCACCCAAACAAAATTGACGTCCGTTTTCCCCCCCCACACAAATGGAGCGTTATTTTGGTAGTATTTGATCACCTCTGCAGTTTTTATTTTTTTGCTCTATAAACAAAAAAAGAGGGCCAATTTTGAAAAAAAAAAAAAAAAGCTATTTTTTGTACTTTTTGCTATAATAAATATCCCCAAAAAATATATAAAAAAAACGAATTTCTTTCTCAGTTTAGGCCAGTGTTTCTCAAATCCAGTCCTCAGGGCCCCCCAACAGGTCATGTTTTCAGGATTTCCCTCAGATGAAACGGCTGTGGTAATTGCTAAGGCAGTGAAACTGATCAAATCACCTGTGAAAAATAATGGAAAACCTGAAAACATGACCTGTTGGGGGGGCCTGAGGACTGCATTTGAGAAACACTGGTTTAGGCCAATATGTAGCCTATTTTTGGTAAAAAAAATAAATAAAAAAATGGCAATAAACGTATATAGATCGGTTTGCGCAAACAAAATAGGTCTACATACGTCTACAAAATAAATACGTCTACAAAATAGGGGATAGATTTATGGTATTTTTATTATACATTTTTTTTTTTTACTAGTAATGGCGGCGATCTGCAATTTTTTTTTTTTATCGTGACTGCGACATTATGGCGGACACATCGGACACTTTTGACACTATTTTGGGACCATTGTCATTTATACAGCGATCAGTGCTTTAAAAATGCTCTGATTACTGTATAAATGACACTGGCAGGGAAGGGGGCAATGAAGAGGTTAAGTGTGTACTAGGGAGTTATTCTAACTGTAGGGGGGGTGGTCTATCACTGACATAACAGCGGTCACTGCTCCCAATGACAAGGAGCAGTAGATCGCTGTCATGTCTCTAGTCAGAACAGGGAAATGCCTTGTTTACAAAGGCATCTCCTCGTTCTTCCGCTCTGTGACGCAATCGCAGGCCTCCTGGTGGACTGCCATTAGGTATAAGGTAGAAATCCTTGGACCCTTTATCAGACTCTACACTGGTGCAGTGGGTCCTGGGTTCCTCCTGGTGCACGACAATGCCGGGCCTCATGTGGAACCAGTCCCTGGAGGAGGAAGGAATTGATACCACTGAATGGCCTCCACGGTTGCCTGACCCAAATCCAGTAAAACACCTCGGGGACATTATGTTTCGGACCATCCAAAGCCGCCAGGTTGCGCCTCAGTCTGTTTGGGATCTCAGTGATGCCCTGGTCCAGATCTGGGAGAAAGTACCCCAGGACAGCATCTGTCGTCTCATTAGGAGCATGCCCCGACGTTGTCAGGCATGCATACAAGCACGTGGGGGGCCACACAAACTACTGAGGACCATTTTGTGTTACTGCAATGAAATTTCAGCAAAATGGACTAGTCTGCTGCTTAATTTTTTCACTTTGATTTTCAGGGTGTCTTTGAATTAGGTTGATGATTTTATTTCCATCAAACGTTGTGGCCTCCTTTTGTTCCTAACACTTTACCCAGTCCATACCATTATAGATCCCAACACATTACCCAGGCCATACCAGTATAAATCCTAACACATTACCCAGTCCATACCATTATAGGTCCTAACACATTACCCAGTCCATACCAGTATAGATCCTAACACATTACCCAGTCCATACCAGTATAGATCCTAACACATTACCCAGTCCATACCAGTATAGATCCTAACACATTACCCAGTCCATACCAGTATAGATCCCAACACATTACCCAGTCCATACCAGTATAAATCCTAACACATTACCCAGTCCATACCATTATAGGTCCTAACACATTACCCAGTCCATACCAGTATAGATCCTAGCACATTACCCAGTCCATACCAGTATAGATCCTAACACATTACCCAGTCCATACCAGTATAAATCCTAACACATTACCCAGTCCATACCAGTATAGATCCTAACACATTAGCCAGTCCATACTTTTCATGGAGACACTTACTCTACATCTCCAAACAACACCCCAAGACACCATTCACATTCTGCTATGCTACAGACCACCAGGACCAAACACAAATATCCTGATACCCTTCACCGAATTCATTTCGCTACACACTTTGAAAACCAAAAACATTCTGGTTCCCAGGGATTTCAACCTCTGGGCAAACACCGCCGAAGACCTCATCGCCACCGCCTGCATCAACCAACTGGAAGAACTAGGTCTTCAGCAATTCATAAAGGCTCCCATGCATGGTTCAGGGCACACGCTGGACCTCATCTTCAAACAAAATATGGACATCAACATACTCGACAACATACCGCTACCATGGACGGACCACCACGCCATCAAATTTAAAATCGCCTCCAACACCACCCTCCGAAAACCGAACCACGCAACAACACACTGCACCAGATCGCAGAAGAAGCTACACTCGTAACTCTTCAAAACCACATTATCAACCAAAATAGCAATGCAAAACCTAAACCACTCAACAGAACAAACACTCAGCTCCTTAAACAAGGCATTACTACAAACAGGAGATTCAGTCGCTCCAAAACGCAGAGCACCCATTCATAATAAAAACTCTGGATGGTTTAATGGCACTCTTAGCCCTTCTACACACGGTCGGAGATTCCGATGGAATGTGTCCGATCGGACCGTTTTGTCGGATATTCCGACGGTGTGTGGTCTACATCGGACTGTTTCCGTCGGAGTATCCGACGGACCAAGTTTTCCAACTTGTTGGTAAAATTTTCAGACAAAATGCTCCGATCGGACATACTCCGATCATGTGTAGAGAATTCTGATCGGACAAAGTGCCACGCATGCTCAGATCAAATTCCTACACCAAAGCTATTGGCTACTAGCGTGAACGTAGTCCCGTCGTAACAAAATAACGCCATCACGTTGGATTTTCAACTTTGTCCAACCGTGTGTATACAACAGTTTCGAACAAAATCCGACGGACAAAATCTGACGGATTTGGTTGTCGGAATCTCCGACCGTGTGTACAAGGGCTAACTCTACTGAACCAGGAATTCGGAAGAGCTGAAAGAGCATGGAGAAGAAATTCTACAAAGGAAAACCTCACAAACTACAAAACAACGACAATGAAATACCACAAAGCAATCTTCAAAGCAAAAAAAGAACATTTCTCAAACACCATCTCAAAAGCCTTAAACCGCCCTCGCAAACTTTTCAAACTAGTCGCCCAGACTATGAACCCTACCTGTCTAGAGCCCCCTGCAAACGAAGTGCAAGATTTCTGCAACAAGTTATCAGATTTTTTTACCAACAAAATTGACAACATTTGGAAAATAATTCAACAGGAAAAAACCACCAACCTTATTCAACAAAAGAAAAAAGAGGAAATCGACTCGAACATCACTCAATCACCAAATTTTTCACTGATCACGATCACCACTGACACCACCAAAAACATCATCAGAAGCCTCCGAGACAGCACTTCACCCAATGACATCATTCCCACAAAACTCCTGAAAGAATGTTCCAACATCTTGGCTCCCACAATAACACATCTCGTAAATCAGTCATTCAAAGAAGGGATTGTTCCGACCGTCCTCAAGCAAGGCATCATCAAACCCCTTCTAAAGAAACCCAACCTCGACCCCAAAGACCCTAACTACTGCAGACCGGTAACAAGCCTGAACACCATCTCCAAAATGATGGAGAAAGCAGTAGTAAAACAGCTTCAACTCCATCTGGACTCAAACAAACTCTTGGACCCACTTCAATCGGGCTTCCACCCAGGCCATAGCACAGAAACGGCACTTCTCAAAATATGAGATGACGCCCTGGAAGCAGCAAATGATGGAGGATCAAGTCTCCTGGTACTTTTGGACCTCAGTGCAGCATTTGACACAGTGTACCACAATACTCTACTCATACGCCTCAAAGAAGTAGCAGGAGTCACAGATTCCAATCTACCATGGTTCGCATACTTCTTAGGTAATCAAACACAGACAGTGAAACTAGGAGCCTTCACCTCTGAAACTCTGGAAATTTCGTATGGAGTCCCTCAAGGATCACCTTTGTCTCCCGTGCTCTTCATCTGTCCTCTCTTCAAAATCATCAGGAAAACGGACCTATGCTTCCACTCATACGCAGATGACACTCAACTCTACTATCGCATCACCGGACAAAATGACCAATACCAGGAACTAGAAAAATGCCTCACATTGATAGATGACTGGATGACCACGAGCTCCCTCAAACTCAATGGATCCAAAACAGAGCTTCCTCTCCTCAACGCAAACAGAAATACAAAAACAAAGACCCCTTGGACACCACCCACAATCCTTGGACAGACCATCTCCCCAATGTCAGTACTAGAATCCCTTTAGGACCCAGCACAACTCACCTGACACAGCCTGTGTCTGGGAAACAACAGTGATTGGCCAGCTCACGTTTAAATCACCTGTATCAGCATTCAGTCAGTGCTCGTGTTAGAGTTCACTCGTGTTTGATCCAGCTGATATTTGCTCTGTGACTTTCGTGTTTGACCCGGCTTGTTTGACCCTCCTTACTTGCTTCTGATTCGGTACCGTTTGGATTCTGATCTACCTGTGTATGACCCAGCTTGCCTAGACTACGCTTTTCCTGATTCTACTAGTACCCTCATCTGCAGCAGTGAACTACAAGGTCCAGCAATCATCTATCCTCATCTACAGCAGTGAACTACAAGGTCCAGCAATCATCTATCCTCACCTACAGCAGTGAACTACAAGGTCCAGCAGTCATCCACCTTCGTCTGCAGCGGTGTACTACAAGTCCCAGCTGACCTGCTCTGCTTAAACCTGCTCATGGTATGTGCTTTGAACTCTTTGTATAATCAGCACACCTGAACTGTTACTTGTTATCTGCACCTAGCCTGACATTAACACGAGCCCAATACATAAAGGGAAACCTATCATGAATCCTGAACAGGCTCAGTTGTTTACACAAGAACTTTGCCGTTTATCACATCAAGTTCAGGAAATGGCCACAGAGCTCACCAAGGTGCAATCTCCTTCTACTACCACCATTACAAAAACTCCATCTGAACCAAAAATTCCTTTGCCCGACCGGTTTTCTGGTGACCGTAAAGCGTAGTCTAGGCAAGCTGGGTCATACACAAACGGTACCGAATCAGAAGCAAGTATGGAGGGTCAAACAAGCCGGGTCAAACACGAAAGTCACAGAGCAAATATCAACTGGATCAAACACGAGTGAACTCTAACACGAGCACTGACTGAATGCTGATACAGGTGATTTAAACGTGAGCTGGCCAATCACTGTTGTTTCCCAGACACAGGCTGTGTCAGGTGAGTTGTGCTGGGTCCTAAGGGGATTCTAGTACTGACACCCAAGCACCAAAGCCAAAAGTCTCAGAGTGCACAAATAGGATCAGTAGTCAGTGGATCTCACTATCTTCTCCGCCTGCTACGTAGACTTATCCCCTTCATTTCAGAAAAAGAGAAAGCAGTAGTAGTTTGAACAATCATCAATTCCCAACTCAACTATGCAAACTCCCTCTACATAGGACTACCCAAATACCAGATTGCACGCCTACAAGTCGTCCAAAACAAGGCAGCAAGACTAGTCACAGGAAGAAAAAAAACTGGGAATCCATCTCCCTATACCTTAGGACCCTACACTGGCTAACCGTAAAGGATCGGATCACTTTCAAGACCCTCTGCCTCACCCACAAATGCCCACAAGGAAACACTCCTCAATACCTATGTGACAAAATAAAACACTACACACCAAATCGCAACCTCCGATCAACTAACCAAAACCTCCTCCTCATCCCCAAATCCCACTACAAAGCAAAGGGAGAAAGAACATTCACAGTCCAAGGACCACGACTATGGAACACTCTACCCACTAACATCCGCATGGAAGAAAACCATTGGGCCTTCAGAAAAAAACTCAAGACTCATCTCTTCTAATGAACAGGAAGCACAGGACGGAGCAAGCGCCTTGAGGTGATTCAGTTCGCAGTTGTAGCGCTATACAAATCATTCATTCATTCATACCAGTATAGCTCCCAACACATTACACAGTCTATACCAGTATAGATCCTAGCACATTACCCAGTCCATACCAGTATAGATCCTAGTACATTACCCAGTCCATACCAGTATAGATCTTAACACATCACCCAGTCCATACCAGTATAAATCCTAACACATTACCCAGTCCATGCCAGTATAGATCCTAACACATTACCCAGTCCATACCAGTATAGATCCTAACACATTACCCAGTCCATGTCAGGATAGTTCCCAACACATTACCCAGTCCATACCAGTATAGATCCTAACACATTACCCAGTCCATACCAGTATAGATCTTAACACATCACCCAGTCCATACCAGTATAAATCCTAACACATTACCCAGTCCATACCAGTATATATCCTAACACATTATCCAGTTCATACCAGTATAGATCCTAACACATTACCTAGTCGATGTCAGTATAGATCTTAACACATCACCCAGTCCATATCAGGATAGGTCCTAAGACATTATCCAGTCCATAGGGATGGAGGCAACTGACCTTACCCAGTCACCACCTCATTTAACCACTTCCCGACCAGCGCACGACTATGTACGTCGATAGAATGGCACGGGCAGGCATATTGGCGTACAGGTACGTCCAATATTCAATGCTGCCCTGCCATCGGGAGCGCGCCGCCGGCGGTCGAGCTCCCACGCTGGTCGGGACCCCCGTGAGTCCGGTCGCGGGACCCGCAGACTCGATCGCCGCGGGCATCCCCGCGATCGTCTCACGGAGCGGCCGAATGGAGGAAATGCCGAGTAAACAGCATTTCTCCATTCTGCCTAGCAACTAGTGACGCTGATCTCTGCTCCATGTGATTGGAGCAGAGATCAGTGTTCACTAAATGAAAGCCCAACCCCCCCACAGTTAGTAACACACCCCTAGGAACACTTAACCCCTACACTGCCACCCACTGGTTAACCCTTTCACTGCCAGTGTCATTTACACAGGAATCACTGCATTTATATAGCAGCGATTACTGTATAAATGACAATGGTCCCAAAAATGTCCGATGGGTCCCCCACAATGTCGCAGTCACAATAAGAATCGCTGATCGCCGCCATTACTAGTAAAAAAAAAAATAATAAAAAATTATTAATAAAAATGCTATAAAACTATCCCTATTTTGTAAACGCTATAACTTTTGCGCAAACCAATAAATAATTGCGCTTATTGCGATTTTTTTTTACCAAAAATATGTAGAAGAATACGTATCGGCCTAAACTGAGGGAAAAAAAAGTTTTTTTATATATTTTTGGGGGATATTTATTATAACAAAAAGTAAAAAATAATGCGTTTTTTTCAAAATTGTCGCTCTATTTTTCTTTGTAGCGCAAAAAATAAAAACCGCAGGGGTGATCAAATACCACCAAAAGAAAGCTCTATTTGTGGGGAAAAAAGGACGTCAATTTTGTTTGGGAGCCACTTCGCACGACCGCGCAATTGTCAGTTAAAGCGACGCAGTGCCGAATCGCAAAAAGTGGTCTGGTCTTTGACCAGCAAATTGGTCCGGACTGAAAGTGGTTAAAGTCCCAACATTCTCTTTTTCTTCTAAATAGATCCTAACACATTACCCAGTCCATATTAGTATAGATCTTAACAAATTACCCAGTCCATACCCATATAGATCCTAACACATTACCCAGTCCATACCCATATAGATCCTAACACATTACCCAGTCCATACCCATATAGATATCCAGCATGAGATTTTTTGCCCCATTGAGATCTGATGTGTTTTCAAAGTGTTCCTTTCATTTTCTTTGAGCAGTGTATAAACTTGTATTGTTTAGGAGATCTTCACACTGCATTCAGCCAGTGACGTCACCAGCGCATGTGCTGTGAAGGGACAGCATACCCGTGCCATCCTTTCAGAGCTCTCTGCCATGGCCAAGGCTCCTGCACAGGATTGATGTCATCTTGGCTTGGCCAGTCAGACAGCTGGAGAATTCAAACCCAGACGGAAGATCGGGTGAAGAAAGCCCTGTTAGTGGTGACAGGCCGCCGCTGGAGGGGCTTCGTTCTAAGATAAGCATTTCATAATGTGCTAGGATGGGATGCATACTAACACATTATGCCATTGTCTTGCAGATTTTTCTTATTTTTTTAAAGGCCATCTTTGTCCAGAGCTCAAAAACATCCCGGCTCTTCTCCCACTTAGGATTGCCACCTGTCCGGTTTTGACCCGGACAGTCCGGGTTTGGACTCATGTGCCCGGTTTTCAAGCCACCTGAAACCCGGGCACATATAGCTGCAATTCAAACTTGAGCGGCGCATCCCGATTCCCGCACACGCGATCAGTTTTGCACATTTATTACTGCCTGTGCGCTCCGCCAACGAGCCAAGCTCAGCGATGAACAGCAGGCGACATGCGTACCTATTCAGCCTGTGATTGGCTGACTAGGTCAGGTGCGGGCAGCGGACACGAGGATCTCCGATTAGCTCGGGGAACCTGCTCACACGTGGAGGCGGAGCTGGACTGTGGGTGATCGCGGCCGCCCGGAGTCCCGCCTCCTTGCCTGGCGTGTGCTCTGCTGTGTCTCATCAAGACCTCAGGTATCTTTCTCATGTGCCCTCTCACCCCCCTCTGTCAGCCACTCCCCCTCTGTAAAACACTCCCCATCTGTCAGCTCCCCTCCCAGTTACCCCCCCATATCGGTTACCCCCCCTCTGTCAGCTCCCCCCTGTCAGCTACCCTCCCCTGTCAGCTCCCCTCCCCTGTCAGTTACCCCCCTATCAGTTACCCCCCTCTGTCAGCTTCCCTGTCAGTTACCCCCCTCTGTCACTTACCCCCCTATCGGTTACCCCCCTCTGTCAGCTCCCCTCCCCAGTCAGCTACTCCCCCTGTCAGCTACCCCCCATCAGTTACCCCCCTCTGTCAGCTCCCCTCCCCAGTCAGCTACCCCCCCGTAAGCCACTCCCCCCTGTCAGCTCCCCTCCCCTGTCAGGTACTCCCCTCTGTCAGCCCCCCTCTGTCAGTTACCCCCCTCTGTTAGCTACCCTCCCCAGTCAGCTACCCCCCCTGTAAGCCACTCCCCCTCTGTCAGCTCCCCTCCCCTGTCAGCTACCCCCATCAGCTATTCCCCCCTCTGTCAGCTCCCCAACTCTGTCAGTTACCCCCCCCCCCCATCAGCTCCCCTGTCAGCTCCCCTCCCCTCCCCTGTCAGCTACTCTCCCCCCATTCAGCTATTCTCCCCCATTCAGCTACCCTCCCCTCTCTGTCAGCTACTCCTCACCTCTCTGTCAGTTACCTCCTTCTGTCAGCTACTCCTCCCCCCTCTCTGTCAGCTACTCCTCCCCCCTCTCTGTCAGTTACCCCCTCCCCCTGTCAGCTACCCCCCCTCTGTCAGCTACTCCCCCCTCTGTCAGCTACTCCCCCCCTCTGTCAGCTACTCCCCCCCTCTGTCAGCTCCCCTCCCTAGTCAACTACCCCCCCTCTGTCAGCTACCCCTCTTTATTCAGCTATTCTCTCCCCTCATTCAGCTATTCTCTCCCCTCTGTCAGCTCCCCTCCCCTGTCAGCTACCCCCCATCAGCTATTCCCCCCTCTTTCAGCTACTCCCCTCCCCTGTCAGCTACCCCCTCTGTCAGTTACCACCCCTCTGTCAGCTCCCCTCCCCTGTCAGCTACCACTCTCTGTCAGTTACCCCCCCCCCTGTCAGCTCACCTCCCCTCTGTCAACTACTCCCCCCTCATTCAGCTATTCTCACCTCTCTGTCAGCTACTCTGCCAGCTACTCTGCCCCCTCTGCCAGCTACTCTGCCCCCTCTGCCAGCTACTCCCCCCCTCTGTCAGCTACTCTGCCCCCTCTGTCAGCTACTCTCCCCCTCTGTCAGCTACTCCCCCCCTCTGTCAGCTCCCCTCCCTAGTCAACTACCCCCCCTCTGTCAGCTACCCCTCTTCATTCAGCTATTCTCTCCCCTCATTCAGCTGTTCTCTCCCCTCATTCAGCTATTCTCCCCCCTCTGTCAGCTCCTCTCCCCTGTCAGCTACCCCCCATCAGCTATTCCCCCCTCTTTCAGCTACTCCCCTCCCCTGTCAGCTACCCCCTCTGTCAGTTACCACCCCTCTGTCAGCTCCCCTCCCCTGTCAGCTACCCCTCTCTGTCAGTTACCCCCCCCTGTCAGCTCACCTCCCCTCTGTCAACTACTCCCCCCTCATTCAGCTATTCTCACCTCTCTGTCAGCTACTCTGCCCCCTCTGCCAGCTACTCTGCCCCCTCTGTCAGCTACTCTGCCCCCTCTGCCAGCTACTCTGCCCCCTCTGTCAGCTACTCTGCCCCCTCTGTCAGCTACTCTGCCCCCTCTGTCAGCTACTCCTCCCCTCTCTGTCAGCTACCCCCTCCCCCTGTCAGCTACCCCCTCCCCCTGTCAGCTACCCTCTCCCCAGTTAGCTACCCCCCCTCTGTCAGCTACTCCCCCCCTCTGTCCCCCCCTCTGTCAGCTACTCCCCCCCTCTGTCCCCCCCTCTGTCAGCTACTCCCCCCCTCTGTCAGCTACCCCCCCCCCTCTGTCAGCTACCCTCCCCTCTGTCAGCTACCCCCCCCTCTATCAGCTACCCCCCCTGTCAGCTACTCCCCCCCTCTGTCAGCTACCCCCCCCTGTCAGTTACCCCCCTCTGTCAGCTCCCCTCCCCAGTCAACTACCCCCCTCTGTCAGCTATCCCCCCTTCATTCAGCTATTCTCTCCCCTCATTCAGCTATTCTCCCCCCCCCCCCCCCTGTCAGCTACTCTCCCCTGTCAGCTCCCCTCCCCTGTCAGCTACCCCCATCAGCTATTCCCCCCTCTGTCAGCTATTCCCCCCTCTGTCAGCTATTCCCCCTTCTGTCAGCTATTCCCCCTTCTGTCAGCTATTCCCCCTTCTGTCAGCTATTCCCCCTTCTGTCAGCTACTCCTTCCCCTCTGTCAGCTACCCTACCCTGTCAGCTCCCCTCCCCAGTCAACTACCCCCCCCCCCCTCATTCAGCTACTCTCCCCCTCTGTCAGCTACTCTCCCCCTCTGTCAGCTCCCCTCCCAAGTCAACTACCCCCCTCATTCAGCTACTCTCCCCCCTCTGTCAGCTACTCTCCCCCCTCTGTCAGCTACTCTCCCCTGTCAGCTCCCCTCCCCAGTCAGCTACTCTCCCCCCTCTGTCAGCTACTCTCCCCCCTCTGTCAGCTACTCTCCCCCCTCTGTCAGCTACTCTCCCCTGTCAGCTAACCCCATCAGCTATTTCCCCCTCTGTCAGCTACTCTCCCCCCTCTGTCAGCTACTCTCCCCCCTCTGTCAGCTACTCTCCCCTGTCAGCTAACCCCATCAGCTATTTCCCCCTCTGTCAGCTAGTCCTCCTTCTGTCAGCTACTCCCCCCATTCAGCTATTCTTACCCCTCTGTCAGCTACTCACCCCCCCCCCCTCTGGCAGATACTCACCCCCCCCCTCTGGCAGATACTCACCCCCCCCCCCTCTGGCAGATACTCACCCCCCCCCTCTGTCAGCTACCCTCCCCTGTCAGCTCCCCTCCCCAGTCAGCTACTCTCCCCCCTCTGTCAGCTACTCTCCCCCCATCAGCTATTCCCCCTCTGTCAGTTACCCTGCCCCTCTGCAAGCTACCCTCCCTAATGGGGGGGTCCTCTATGGGGGACCCCTACATTTTCGAGGGGGTAACACTGACCCGTATTTTATGAAGGGGGTGACAATGACCCCTGGTTTATAGGAGGTAACACTGTCCAATAAAGCGTGCCACATTATTGCTCTCCTTAGTGCACCCAAAGGTGTCCCAGGTCTTTACAATGCACATTTACAATGTATACTACAAAAAATTTGCCATGCACCGCTAAAGTGTTCGGGTTTGGCTTGATGAAAAGGTGGCAACCCTACTCCCACTCCAGTTTTCAACCGGAGTCATGTCCTGACATGCTGGTCCTAGAGGATGCAGAGGTAGGAGAGAATGAAGAGGATATGGATGCCGTACCGGAAGAAAGATTGTCATTATGTTGATGAAGGAGTTTCACACAACATTTTGTCTAACATTAAAAGGCTCATTGCCTCTGTCCACAAAAGCCTTGGTGTTATGCCAATTGCCTCTTCTCCATTGCACCATGACTCTGTGGGCACAAAGAGATCTGAAAAGACTTACAAAACATACCCTGTTCATGAACAGATCAAGAGTCCAGTCTATGAGGATTGCTTCAGCAAAGTTGGGCTGGACCAAGCCAAGTGTCAAAGAGATCAAAGTATACAAATCCATTTTGCAGATATAGCACCCTCCCGGTCGGCCAATGGGGAAAGGGCCTATTTTTGGTGGGGGGTGAGTGTAGCAGCCTCCTTTCAAGGTGCTACTAGGTAGGTAGACTAAAGGTAAATCTTGTTATTGTGGGCTCTGCTGTACTCCGTGGAGCTGGGCTTGATTAATTCAGGCTATTCTGGGTTCCGCTGTTGCAGGCTTGCCTGTCTCCCCCTGTTCTTCCAGAGGGTGCTGGACCAGTGGGAGGAGAGCGTAGAGCTTGAGCTAGTCAGGTATACAGCCGCAGCCTAGAAGTACTGTTAAACCTTCCAAGGCCTTTGAGAATCTGCAAGATGTTCTAGGTCAGGGATATGCAATTAGCGGACCTCCAGCTGTTGCAAAACTACAAGTCCCATCATGCCTCTGCCTTTGGGTGTCATGCTTGTGGCTGTCAGAGTCTTGCTATGCCTCATGGGACTTGCATATCCCTGTTCTAGGTGATTCTACCTCAGGAAAGGGCTGGAGGATCATCTACAACTTGAAGGAACAACTGGGACAACGTCCAGGAATGATTTGGCTTTGAGACCAATGGAATAGTGTTGGCTGAACAATAGACTCTTCACTCAACAGTAGATCCCTACCAGCAACTTAAGACCCCCCTAACACCAATAGATCCAACCCAGCAACAATAGCTCCTCACTAGCAACAATAGAACCCCTAGCAACAAAAGATCCCCCAACAGCCAGCATCAATAGACCTTCTATAAGCAAGCAACGATAGATCCCTCGCTCCACAGTAGATTGCTACCAGCAAAAATTGACCACCCTAACAACTTAAGACCCCCCCCAATAACAATAGATCCCCAGCAGCAATAGATCCCCCAAGAGTGAGAATCAATAGACCCTCTATTAGCAAGCAACAATAGAACCCTCTCTCAACAGTAGGTTCCTATCAGCAACAATCCCCTAACAACTTAACACCCCTAAAAACAATAGGTCCACCCCAGCAACAACAAAATCCCCAGTGACAATAGACCCCCCCCCCCACACGACAATAGATCCTGCCAGCATCAGTAGACCCTCCAGCACCCCATTCAATGCTGGAGGGGCCGGAACTGTATTGTCCTGCATTCCTCGCGTTACTGCTGAAAAAAAGCCTTGGATATCACATTGCAGCCTTACCATGCCTCAAAATAGATTATTTCCTTTACATCGCTTCCCCCCCTTTAATCACATCCCACTAGAGAACCAGCACTTTCGTGGGCATTTATCAAGCACTCTTGAAGCTTTGTCGACACTCTGTAAATACAACTAAAACAAGTCATAAACACATAATAAATGCTATGGGCAAGTTATTTGAGCATTGCTCCATTCTTCATATTCAACACACGTGTGAAGGAGCCCTACCCTGTTTCCCCTAAAATAAGACCTAGCCTGATTGTCGGTGTTGGCTGCAATATAAGCCCTACCACCCAAATAAGCCCTACCCTGTTTCCTCAAAAATAAGCCCTACCCTGAAAAGAAGACCTACAAGGACTTTAACTAGGGCTTATTTGGGGGGTAGGGCTTTTATTGCAGCTATCACCGACAATCACACTAGGTCTTATTTTAGGGGAAACAGGGTAATAGGAATTAAGCCAAACTTACCCTGGGTTCGGTTTGACCAGGGTTTGGCAAGTTCAAATGCTGAACCCAAACTCCATTGAGTCAAATTAAAAATGCCCATTTTCTGGGTTAATAGGCAGACGAGCCAAAAAAAGGTACCATAAACGGTGGGCACTGCTCTGGGGAACATGCACCAATGCAAAAAAAAAAAAAAAAGAAAACCCACCTAGCAAAGAACCTTGACCCCCCTGTTGATGAGGACTCATCTCCACAACACTGGCAGGTGGATGTAGGGCTTTGCGAGCCAGGTGCTTATTGGAATCTGGAAGCCCCCAATGATAATAATAAGGGGACCCTCAGATACACCCCCAGCCTCCAATATGAAGGAGTATAAGATACTGTCATAATAAACAATTTCTGTCTCTCGTTAGCAACTGACATCTATGGATGAGCCAACGGCTTAATCTGTACCTAGTTTCAGACCAAACTTTGGTCATTTCGAATGAACTCCAGAACTTTATTTCTACCGCTTCTATATATGATCTTTGGTTCCCATTGAAAAAGACATCCAAATGGGCTAAAGTTCTGGAGTTCATTCAAACAACCAAAGTTTGGTCTGAAGGTGTGTTTAAGGTTTGGAGCCTGGAATAGCAGGAGAGTGGCCCAGCCTAGAAGAACTGTTAAACCTTCCAAGGCCTTTGAGAATCTGCAAGACGTTCTGGGTGAAAAAGACATCCAAATGGGCTAAAGTTCTGGAGTTCATTCAAACAACCAACGTTTGGTCTGAAACTAGGTACAGATTGAGCTTTCGGCTCATACCTAGATGTCAGTTACTACTGAGAGACAGAAATTGTTTATTACTCAAAACCCTAGAAACCTTTGGAGGAACCCTAACAGAGAAAGGCTGGACTAGCCAGTATTATATCCCATAGTTGCCAACTGTCCCAAATTTCCCGGGACATTTCCAGGATTAGGACATTTGTCCCGAATTAATTTTGTCCCGGGAAATTCGGTTTGTCCCGGGAAATTGAATTTCCAGTTTTTTTTTAGAGGTCCGCGGCCGGCGGAGACAATGTCTCCGCCGGCCGCCATTTTTAGGAAGACCAGAAGCTGATCTTCAATAGAGAACATGTGGCGCCTCCCACCCCCGCTGCCAGTGTGTGTGAAGAGCAGTGGGCGGCGCCACAGTTCAAAGTCGCTTGGAGGCCAGGGGATGTAATGTGCTGTCGGGGGAGTCCATGCAGTGAGTATGTGGGGGCCAGTGTGTGGATGCGGGGGCCAGTGTGTGGATGCGGGGGCCAGTGTGTGGATGCGGGGGCCAGTGTGTGGATGCGGGGGCCAATCTGTGGGGGCCGGTCAGTCTGGATGTCAGAGGGGCACCAGATGTAAGGAGGGGCTCCGCTGATGGACACAGATGTGAGGAAGGTACCTCTGATGGGGCACCTGATGTAAGGATAGACTCCGCTTGGGACACCTGATGGCATCTGGTGGCAGGCAACGTGGCTAGTGACGCGCTCATGGCTCCTGTCGGGGGAGTCCGTGCAGTGAGTATGTGGGGGCCAGTGTGTGGATGCGGGGGCCAGTGTGTGGATGCGGGGGCCAGTCTGTGGATGCGGGGGCCAATCTGTGGGGGCCAGTCAGTCTGGATGTCAGAGGGGCACCAGATGTAAGGAGGGGCTCCGCTGATGGACACAGATGTGAGGAAGGTACCTCTGATGGGGCACCTGATGTAAGGATAGACTCCGCTTGGGACACCTGATGGCATCTGGTGACAGGCAACGTGGCTAGTGACGCGCTCATGGCTCCCACTGATTCGGCATTATGGTGAGTTGAATGATTTCATTTCATATTACAATGTAATAATAGAAATAATGCGCTTCAATCATCCTGACACCATAACAATCATGGCGCCGGGATGATTGAAGCGCCAACACCAGGTATTTGGAATATCTTTATCTGCTGATTGTCAAACTCTGGCAAACACATATTGCTATTGTGGTGTAGGATCGGGGGGCTGCTGCCTCTCCTTTCCCTCTCCCCTCTTTCCCTATCCCCCCTTTCCCTCTCCCCCCCCAGAATCTCAGACTCTAACCACACCCCTTTGAGCCATGCCCCCTTGTAAGCCACGCCCACTATTTAACGTAACCCACGCCCATATTTTGCTGCGGCACGCTTATAACAGCATGCCCCACCCCCTAATTATAATACAACTCCGCCTACTGCCAAAAAAGTGTCCCGATTTTTTTTTTTACAATGTTGGCTACTATGATATCCCCCCCCCCCCCCCTGGTGGGAGTGGAGATGACCCCCATCTATAAGGATATACAGTACAAGGCCGTGTTCACACTACGAGACGTTTCTCTGGGCTGCTGTTCCTGTGAGCTCCACAAGGTGGTGATCGCCTTTCTCCCTAGACAGGAAGTCTCTATGGAAGACAGGAAGTGATGTCAGGTATAAATAGGAAGTTCCAGGTAAGAGGTGAGTTGGAGAGGAGACATTACTGGAAGTGGCAGTAGAGGAGGTAATAAGATCTTATTTTATGTATACACCCAGTAACCCCCCGTCATGTCCGTCCTCTTCCTCCATAGTCACTATGACATCTTTTATCTCCAGCAGATGATGATGCACGGATATATTATTATACAGGACTTATATAGCGCCAACAGTTTGCGCCGCGTGGGGGAAACCTAGATTAACCCATTTAGGGTCGGAAACATTTCCTTCATTTTGAAAATGTTTCACCTTTGCCATAAATGACCCTCTCACCTCATCCGTCTATACCAGTGATGGCGAACCTTGGCACCCCAGATGTTTTGGAACTACATTTCCCATGATGCTCATGCACTCTTCAGTGTAGTTGAGCATCATGGGAAATGTAGTTCCAAAACATCTGGGGTGCCAAGGTTCGCTATCACTGGTCTATACTATGTATGTTTTTATTTTATAAGATTCAAATAGGAAGAAAGAGGGGAAAATATAATTTTGAAGTAAGTTTCCTGAAAACAAAGTTCCATAATGATTCCAGTCTCAGATATTCATCCTAAAATGTGATCAGTAGAGTCTCCGGAGTACACGGAGATCACAGGAGTAGGATGTGTCCTGGCAAAGGCCAAAGTTCTTTCAGTTTAGGAGAGGGAGGACGCACCCGGGAGAAATGATTCTGTTTACTGGAACCTCACGGAGCGCCCCTCACAGCTCCTCCTTTCAATGTCCTTCCACCCAAAGTCAGAGAATCCTATGACGTCACAGTGACCTCACAGCTCCTCCTCCCAATGTCCCTCCATCCAGAGTAAGAAAATACTATGACGTCATGTTGACCTCACATTTTATACAATTAAGGTTTTATTATCTATTCAGAGTTGAAATCTCAGGGATTATAAAATTTATGTTAAAGAGGAGGATGAGGAGTATGGAGTGATCGAGGAGCTTTCTGAAGGACACAAGGATCTTTACAAGGGCATCGTGATGGAGTCATCAAGTAATGGGAACCCGCCAGAGAGATGTCCCCGTCCTCTGTATTCTGGAGATTCCACACAGGAACGTCACACCATCCCCCACCATCATCAGGTAGATGAGGAACAATCACTGATAGTATCATTAGGATCTGTACATTATCTGCATTGTTACCATTGATGTCATTTTTATTATATATTCAGAGTGGAAACCTGAGAGATTCTAAAGTTGATATTAAAGAAGAGATAAAAGAGGAGGATGATGAGGATGGGGTGATGAAGGAGTTTCTCAAAGAACACAAAGATCTGTACCAGGACACCATGGTGGAGTCATCCAGCTACAGAAACCCACCAGAGAGATGTCCCCGTCCTCTGTATTCCCGGGATTCCACACAGGAAGATCACACCATCCCCCACTGTTACAAGGTTGGTGGGACGGAGAATCTAGAACATAGACTCATGGAGATGATGTGTGGATTTATTATGTGAGGTTATATTTTACAGATGATATTTTCTCTCATTTTCTTGGTTTAGGGTGAAGATCTGATAGATATAAAAGTTGAGGTGAAAACAGAAGAAGAAGAAGAGAGGTATGTGAGGGATGATCAGCAGTCTATGGAGGAGGATGGAATAACGGGGACATTTATAGAGGAGGACACTCCTACAGAGATCAGCACAGGTGGGTCATTAACCCTAAATCCATTCCTCCACCCATACTGCTCACTGATTGGTCCAGAGTAGGGCGGGGGCTGGGTGATATCAGCCTGTAATCCCCTGGTCACTTTCCTGAGCTGTGTTCCCCGTCCTGTATTCCTGGATTTCTCTCCGATAATCTTCCTTCTCTGTGCTGCCGACACAATTTATGTATCTAGACTGGATTTATGGAGATTCTGGGGATCAGCTGGCAGCAAAATGTTGACTCTCACTATAGGCATTGCTCGACCTAGGCACCAGTGGCATGTGTCTTGGGTCTTCTGCCCCATTTTTATTGGTTGAACTGGATGGATTTTTTTTTTTTTTCAACCAGACTTAACTATGTAATATCCTAGGTATAGCAGGATCACTGACAGAACAATTCTCCCGGGGTCACTTGCTCTGTTGTCTGCTGACTGTGCCGGGTGGAGGGATATGTCTGTATAGTCTCAGACCCCAGTCACTGAGTGCAGTCTCAGGAGATGGGAGGAGCGGTGTGGGACCTCTGCAACTTGTCTCCAGTAATCATTTAATCCACCACTCTCTGACCTCTGGTGGGGCTCAGCCCCGCTGTTATTCATGACTAAATCATGGACTAAATAAGGAAGGTCAGGACTTCTTGTGTTGGGAAGATGGCAATGAGTGATAGAGGGGGAGGGGACACTCGTCCTATAATCCCCTCATCACTGTCACTCCTATAGAAGACAGTTCTCGTTGTTTCCTCACTCTCTGACTAAGGTCCATGAATAAAGAAATGATCTGGTAGGAGATCAGAGGACCCATTTACTAGTTACCTTGAGGGGGGAATTGTAAGATCCTCAGAGACAAAGCTGCCTGATGTGGGCGGAGTCCTGGTTTAGGGGAACCAATCAGCTGATGTCTAGTAATAATCTTTGTATTTCTATTTTAGTAGATGGACGGGAGATGAGGAAAACCTCAGAGGATTGTCTCACTTTGTCTCCAGACTGTAAAGTAGAAGATGAGGACATCACACAGTATAGTCCAGGAGAAAACCCGACTACCTCAAATGTCCATCCGGCACCACACAGTGTAGATGGACCATCGTATTCCTCTTATCCCGAGGAACCTCCGACTGTGCGGGACGGTGCCGGACCATCGTATTCCTCTTATCCCGAGGAACCTCAGACTGTGCGGGACGGTGCCGGACCATCGTATTCCTCTTATCCCGAGGAACCTCAGACTGTGCGGGACGGTGCCGGACCATCGTATTCCTCTCATCCTGAGGAACCTCAGACTGTGCGGGACGGTGCCGGACCATCGTATTCCTCTTATCCTGAGGAACCTCAGACTGTGCGGGACGGTGCCGGACCATCGTATTCCTCTTATCCCGAGGAACCTCAGACTGTGCGGGATGGTGCCGGACCATCGTATTCCTCTTATCCCGAGGAACCTCAGACTGTGCGGGACGGTGCCGGACCATCGTATTCCTCTTATCCTGAGGAACCTCAGACTGTGCGGGACGGTGCCGGACCATCGTATTCCTCTTATCCTGAGGAACCTCAGACTGTGCGGGACGGTGCCGGACCATCGTATTCCTCTTATCCTGAGGAACCTCAGACTGTGCGGGACGGTGCCGGACCATCGTATTCCTCTTATCCTGAGGAACCTCAGACTGTGCGGGACGGTGCCGTCCTTCCAACAGATAAGAGGTTTTCCTGTACTGAGTGTGGAAAACGTTTCCATTCTAAATCCCATCTTAAAAAACATCACAAATTGCACACAGGCGAGAAGCCGTATTCATGTCCTGAGTGCGGGAAATGTTTTGGACAGAAATCAGAACTTGTTACACATCAAAGGTCTCACATGGGGGAGAAGCCGTTTTCCTGTCCTGAGTGCGGGAAATGTTTTTCAGATAGGTCTGTTTATTATTATCATCAGAGATCGCACACGGGTGAGAAGCCGTTTTTCTGTTCTGAGTGTGGGAAAAGTTTTGCTAGAAATGCACATCTTGTTACACATCAGAGGTTTCACACGGGGGAAAAACCGTATTCTTGTTCTAAGTGCGGGAAATGCTTTTCAGTGAAGTCACATCTTAACACACATCAGAGAATGCACACGGGGGAGAAACCATATTCATGTCCTGAGTGTGGGAAATGTTTTTCACAGAAGGCCAATCTTCACAAACATCAGAGATCGCACACGGGGGAGAAGCCATTTTCCTGTCCTGAGTGCGGGAAATGTTTTTCACAGAAGCCACACCTTTACAAACATCAGAGATCGCACACGGGGGAAAAGCCGCTTTCCTGTCCTGAGTGCGGGAAATGTTTCTCAGATAAGTACAGTCTTTATTATCATCAGACATCCCACACAGGCGAGAAGCCGTATTCCTGTCCTGAGTGCGGAAAAAGTTTTTCATTCCAGTCCAGTCTTTGCAGACATCAGAGATTGCACACGGGGGAGAAGCCGTATTTCTGTGCTGAGTGAGGGAATTGCTCCTCACTGAAGTCCTGTCTTGTATATCAGGGGGTCCCACACAACCCTCGAGGTGTATTAGTGCCTTGAGTGCGGGAAATGTCTTGTATATGAATGTTACTGGACATGTGGGGGAAGAAGCACACCCTGATATACACCTCAGATATACTCCATTGCTGATCTTCATCATGGAAGAAACAGTTGATAAGGACATAGTGCTACTCCTGTAGGAGCCACAGGATTACTATCCAGGTCTTTCCCACAGGCTTCGCCCCCCCTGGCCAGGCACACAACAGGCTCATTCGCACCTTTCTTCGGTAACCGGTCTAGGTAAAGTTTTTGTGTTTTTTTTTATTTTTGGAGAACTTGGATAAGGGTGAGATAAGTGGTGGGATGCTCCAAAAATAACTATGTACTGAGAAATTAGGTTTTCCCCAGGATAAGCTATATTGAAGTCCGGGCTTGAAAGACTTCAGATTGGTAGTAGTAGTTGGAGCCACATGAGTAGAGTTACTTTAAAAGGGAGTTTGGGTGGACAGACCTATGGAGGACTATGTGGTACCAGAGGGGGTAGCAAAAGAAAAAAGGTCTGCAAGATCTCTTTGTCTGTCCTCACAAGGCCCAAGGACAGCTGGTTGCCTCCATCCAACTTCCAAGCGAAACCTTCCCATGATACCAGATCAGATCTTCAACAGACAGCTCCCCTCCGTCAGCTCCCGGGTCTCAGCATTCCAGACCCTCGGGTTGCCCACCTGAGGTAACACCAACAGCAGCTTGTGTCTGGGAGGGCAGCGTGCCCCCCCCCTCCAACAGCAGCTTCTGTCTGGGAGGGCAGCGTGCCCCCCCTCTCCAACAGCAGCTTCTGCCTGGGAGGGCAGCGTGCCCCCCCTCTCCAACAGCAGCTTCTGCCTGGGAGGGCAGCGTGCCCCCCCTCTCCAACAGCAGCTTCTGCCTGGGAGGGCAGCGTGCCCCTCCTCTCCAACAGCAGCTTCTGCCTGGGAGGGCAGCGTGCCCCTCCTCCAACAGCAGCTTCTGCCTGGGAGGGCAGCGTGCCCCCCCTCCAACAGCAGCTTCTGCCTGGGAGGGCAGCGTGCCCCCCCCCCTCCAACAGCAGCTTATGCCTGGGAGGGCAGCGTGCCCCCCTCCAACAGCAGCTTCTGCCCCCCCCTCCAACAGCAGCTTCTGCCTGGGAGGGCAGCGTGCCCCCCCTCCAACAGCAGCTTATGCCTGGGAGGGCAGCGTGCCCCCCCCTCCAACAGCAGCTTCTGCCCCCCCCTCCAACAGCAGCTTCTGCCTCCCCCTCCAGCAGCTTCTGCCTGGGAGGGCAGCGTGCTCCCCCTCCAACAGCGTCTTCTGCCCCCCCCTCCAACAGCAGCTTCTGCCTGGGAGGGCAGTGTGCCCCCCCCTCCAACAGCAGCTTCTGCCTGGGAGGGCAGCGTGCCCCCCCCTCCAACAGCAGCTTCTGCCTGGGAGGGCAGCGTGCCCCCCCTCCAACAGCAGCTTCTGCCCCCCCCCTCCAACAGCAGCTTCTGCCTGGGAGGGCAGCGTGCCCCCCCTCCAACAGCAGCTTCTGCCCCCCCCCCTCCAACAGCAGCTTCTGCCTGCGAGGGCAGCGTGCCCGCCCCCTCCAACAGCAGCTTCTGCCTGGGAGGGCAGCGTGCCCCCGCCCCCCTCCAACAGCAGCTTCTGCTTGGGAGGGCAGCGTGCCCCCCCTCCAACAGCAGCTTCTGCCTGGGAGGGCAGCATGCCCCCCCCCTCCAACAGCAGCTTCTGCCTGGGAGGGCAGCGTGCCCCCGCCCCCCTCCAACAGCAGCTTCTGCTTGGGAGGGCAGCATGCCCCCCCAGGCTGGACTAATCCACTCAGGGAAAAAACCCAGAACTCAGTGTGCTCACTGAATATATACATTTAGGGCTTATTTTATTTTTTCCCATTCCACCACCTCCGGCAGCCCTCTTTTCTCCAGCCTGTCACTCAACTCATAATCCATTGGAGGCAGTTTTCTATCCGACTCGCTAACTCCACTGGCTTCAGTATGCTGGCACCCCGCAGTCAGGGCACATGCCCACACATCTGTTTGATGGGTGCCCCGGGACTGGGTCAATTTAATGAGGGATTTTAGAGGCAGCTTCTATCCCCACCTATCAGATCTGTGTAGCACCGAGTCTTGTGAAGCACTCTGAAACCCCTCTCTGGCTCTTTGCTACACAGATCTGACAGGCGGAACTTCAAAAATAAAATCCCACTCTGGCTAATAGAAAGGAGTCAGCTGCATGTGTAAAAAATGGACTGCAAAGTAAAAGCTGTGGGCAGAGGATTTGTACGGAGTTTAGAGAGCTGTAGGGGGATTGGGGGTGCAGAGGTGAAAGGTGGGGGGGGGTTGCAGAGGTTTAGAGCCGTGGATTGGGGTGAGCTATAGATAGGAGTGTAATGTGGAGAGGGGAGAGATAAGCTGTGGATGGGGGTGCAGAGGTGATTGTGGACTGGGGGTGTAATCTGTGAATGGGGGGTATGCAAAAGTGACATATTGACAGGGTAAAAGTGGGGGGTTGTGGATAGGGGGTTGTGATGGGGGAGGAAGAAGGTGACCTGTGGTGGGGGGAGAGAATGAGCTGTGGGGGGGGGGGGGTAAGCTAACGATGGGAGAGAGAAGGTGATCTGTGGTCGGGGTGGTAAGCTGTGGACAAGAGGAAAGAAGGTGACCTATGGACATGGAGAGAGGGTGAGCTGTGGACAGGGGGAGAAGTAGACCTGCGGATGACCATAGAGAAGGTGACCTGTGGTCAGGAGGGAGAGGGTGAGCTGTGAACGAGAGCGAAAATAGTGAGCTGTGGACGGGGGCACAGGGTGAGCTGTGGATGAGAGGAGAGAAGGTGACCTGTGGACAGGGGAGATGGTGAGCTGGCGACGAGAGGAAAGAAGGTGACCTGTGGACAGGGGGGAGAGGGTGACCTGTGGATGAGAGCGAAGAGAGTGAGCTGTGGATGAACGGAGAGAGGGTGACCTGCGGACAGGGGGACAGAAGGTGACCTATGGAGGAGAGTGAAAAGGGTGAGCTGTGGACAGGGGGGAGAGTGTTACTTGCGTACAGGCGGAGAGGGTGGCCTGTGGACAGGATGGGAGTGTGAGCTGTGGACGGGCGGAGAGAGGGTGACCTGTGGACAGCAGTGAGAGAGTGTGCCGTGGACAGGGGGGAGAGTGTGAGCTGTGGACGAGCGGAGAGAGGGTGACCTGTGGACGAGAGCGAAGAGAGTGAGCCGTGGACAGGGGGAGAGGGTGAGCTGTGGATGGGAGGAGAGAAGGTGACCTGCGGACAGGGGAGCGGGTGAGCTGGTGACGAGAGGAAAGAAGGTGACCTGTGGACAGGGGGGAGAGGGTGACCTATGGATGAGAGCAAAGAGAGTGAGCTGTGGCCAGGGGGGAGAGGGTGAGCTGTGGATGAGAGGAGAGATGGTGACCTGTGGACAGGGGGAGAGGGTGACCTGTGGACGAGAGCGAAGAGAGTGAGCTGTGGATGGGGGGGAGAGGGTGAACTGTGGACGAGCGGAGAGAGGGTGACCTGTGGACAGGGGGAGAGGGTGACCTGTGGAAGAGAGTGAGCTGTGGACAGGGGGGAGAGGGCGAGCTGTGGACAGGGGGGAGAGTGTGAGCTGTTGCAGAGCGGAGAGAGGGTGACCTGTGGACAGGGGGGAGAGGGTGAGATGCGGACAGGGGGAGAGAAGGTGACCTGTGGAGGAGAGTGAAAAGGGTGAGCTGTGGACAGGGGGAGAGTGTGAGTTGCGTACAGGGGGAGAGGGTGACCTGTGGACAGGGTGGGAGTGGAAGCTGTGGACGAGCGGAGAGAATGTGACCTGGGGAGAGGGTGAGCTGTAGACAAGGGAGAGGATGAGCTGTGGACAGGAGAGGGTGAGCTGTTGGCAAGAGGAAAGAAGGTGACCTGTGGAAGGGAGGAGAGGGTGAGCTGTGCAAGGGGGGAGAGGGAGAGCTGTAGAAGGAGGAGAGGGTGAGCTGTGGAAGGGAGGAGAGGGTGAGCTGTGCAAGGGGGGAGAGGGAGAGCTGTAGAAGGAGGAGAGGGTGAGCTGTGGACAGGGGGAGGGGGTAAGCTGTGGATGAGAGGAAAGGAGGTGACCTATGGACAGGGCGAGATGATGAACTGTGGACAAGAGTAGAGAAGGTGACCTATGGATGAGAGGGAAGAGGGTGAGCTGTGGACAGGGGGGAGGGTGTGAGCTGTGGACGAGAGTAGAGAAGGTGACCTGTGGAAAGGTGGGGGGGGAGTGAACTGTGGGCTAGAGAAGAGAAGGTAACCTGTGGATTGTGGCAGGGGAGTTTTGGATCGGGGGAGAGGGTGAGCTGTGGATGGGAGTGGAGCGAGTGCACTGTGGATGAGAGAAAAGAGGGTGATCTGTGGAAGGCGGGGAGGTGAGCTGTGGATGAGGGTGGAGAGGGTGCACTGTGGATGAGAGAAAAGAGGGTGATCTGTGGAAGGTGGGGAGGTGAGCTGTAGATGGGAGTGGAGCGGGTGCACTGTGGATGAGAGAAAAGAGGGTGATCTGTGGAAGGTGGGGAGGTGAGCTGTGGATGGGAGTGGAGCGAGTGCACTGTGGATGAGAGAAAAGAGGGTGATCTGTGAAAGGTGGGGAGGTGAGCTGTGGATGAGGGTGGAGCGGGTGAACTGTGGAAGGCGGGGAGGAGAGTTGTGGATGAGGGTGGAGAGGGTGAACTGTGGATGAGAGAAGAGAGGGTGATCTGTGGAAGGTGGGGAGGTGAGCTGTGGATGGGAGTGGAGCGGGTGAACTGTGGATGAGAGAAGAGAGGGTGATCTGTGGAAGGCGGGGAGGTGAGCTGTAGATGGGAGTGGAGCGGGTGAACTGTGGATGGGAGAAGAGAGGGTGATCTGTGGAAGGCGGGGAGGAGAGTTGTGGATGAGGGTGGAGAGGGTGAACTGTGGATGGGAGAAGAGAGGGTGATCTGTGGAAGGTGGGGAGGTGAGCTGTGGATGGGGGTGGAGCGGGTGAACTGTGGATGGGAGAAGAGAGGGTGATCTGTGGAAGGTGGGGAGGTGAGCTGTGGATGGGAGTGGAGCAGGTGAACTGTGGATGGGAGAAGAGAGGGTGATCTGTGGAAGGCGGGGAGGAGAGTTGTGGATGAGGGTGGAGAGGGTGAACTGTGGATGGGAGAAGAGAGGGTGATCTGTGGAAGGTGGGGAGGTGAGCTGTGGATGGGGGTGGAGCGGGTGAACTGTGGATGGGAGAAGAGAGGGTGATCTGTGGAAGGTGGGGAGGTGAGCTGTAGATGGGAGTGGAGCGGGTGAACTGTGGATGGGAGAAGAGAAGGTGATCTGTGGAAGGTGAGGAGGTGAGCTGTGGATGGGAGTGGAGAGGGTGAACTGTGGATGAGAGAAGAGAGGGTGATCTGTGGAAGGTGGGGAGGTGAGCTGTGGATGGGAGTGGAGCTGGAGAACTGTGGATGAGAGAAGAGAGGGTGATCTGTGGAAGGTGGGGAGGTGAGCTGTGGATGGGAGTGGAGCTGGAGAACTGTGGATGAGAGAAGAGAGGGTGATCTGTGGAAGGTGGGGAGGTGAGCTGTGGATGGGAGTGGAGCGGGTGAACTGTGTATGAGAGAAGAGAGGGTGATCTGTGGAAGGTGGGGAGGTGAGCTGTAGATGGGAGTGGAGCGGGTGAACTGTGGATGAGAGAAGAGAAGGTGATCTGTGGAAGGTGGGGAGGTGAGCTGTGGATGGGAGTGGAACGGGTGAACTGTGGATGAGAGAAGAGAGGGTGATCTGTGGAAGGCGGGGAGGTGAGCTGTGGATGGGAGTGGAGCGGGTGAACTGTGGATGAGAGAAGAGAGGGTGATCTGTGGAAGGTGGGGAGGTGAGCTGTGGATGGGAGTGGAGCGGGTGAACTGTGGATGAGAGAAGAGAGGGTGATCTGTGGAAGGTGGGGAGGTGAGCTGTGGATGGGAGTGGAGCGGGTGAACTGTGTATGAGAGAAGAGAGGGTGATCTGTGGAAGGTGGGGAGGTGAGCTGTAGATGGGAGTGGAGCGGGTGAACTGTGGATGAGAGAAGAGAAGGTGATCTGTGGAAGGTGGGGAGGTGAGCTGTGGATGGGAGTGGAACGGGTGAACTGTGGATGAGAGAAGAGAGGGTGATCTGTGGAAGGCGGGGAGGTGAGCTGTGGATGGGAGTGGAGCGGGTGAACTGTGGATGAGAGAAGAGAGGGTGATCTGTGGAAGGTGGGGAGGTGAGCTGTGGATGGGAGTGGAGCGGGTGAACTGTGGATGAGAGAAGAGAGGGTGATCTGTGGAAGGCGGGGAGGTGAGCTGTGGATGGGAGTGGAGCTGGAGAACTGTGGATGAGAGAAGAGAGGGTGATCTGTGGAGGGTGGGGAGGTGAGCTGTGGATGGGAGTGGAGCTGGAGAACTGTGGATGAGAGAAGAGAGGGTGATCTGTGGAAGGTGGGGAGGTGAGCTGTAGATGGGAGTGGAACGGGTGAACTGTGGATGAGAGAAGAGAGGGTGATCTGTGGAGGGTGGGGAGGTGAGCTGTGGATGGGAGTGGAGCTGGAGAACTGTGGATGAGAGAAGAGAGGGTGATCTGTGGAAGGTGGGGAGGTGAGCTGTAGATGGGAGTGGAACGGGTGAACTGTGGATGAGAGAAGAGAGGGTGATCTGTGGAGGGTGGGGAGGTGAGCTGTGGATGGGAGTGGAGCTGGAGAACTGTGGATGAGAGAAGAGAGGGTGATCTGTGGAGGGTGGGGAGGTGAGCTGTGGATGGGAGTGGAGCTGGAGAACTGTGGATGAGAGAAGAGAGGGTGATCTGTGGAAGGTGGGGAGGTGAGCTGTGGATGGGAGTGGAGCTGGAGAACTGTGGATGAGAGAAGAGAGGGTGATCTGTGGAGGGTGGGGAGGTGAGCTGTGGATGGGAGTGGAGCTGGAGAACTGTGGATGAGAGAAGAGAGGGTGATCTGTGGAAGGTGGGGAGGTGAGCTGTAGATGGGAGTGGAGCGGGTGAACTGTGGATGAGAGAAGAGAGGGTGATCTGTGGAAGGTGGGGAGGTGAGCTGTGGATGGGAGTGGAGCGGGTGAACTGTGGATGAGAGAAGAGAGGGTGATCTGTGGAGGGTGGGGAGGTGAGCTGTGGATGGGAGTGGAGCTGGAGAACTGTGGATGAGAGAAGAGAGGGTGATCTGTGGAAGGCGGGGAGGTGAGCTGTAGATGGGAGTGGAGCGGGTGAACTGTGGATGAGAGAAGAGAGGGTGATCTGTGGAAGGTGGGGAGGTGAGCTGTAGATGGGAGTGGAGCGGGTGAACTGTGGATGAGAGAAGAGAGGGTGATCTGTGGAAGGTGGGGAGGTGAGCTGTAGATGGGAGTGGAGCGGGTGAACTGTGGATGAGAGAAGAGAGGGTGATCTGTGGAGGGTGGGGAGGTGAGCTGTGGATGGGAGTGGAGCTGGAGAACTGTGGATGAGAGAAGAGAGGGTGATCTGTGGAAGGTGGGGAGGTGAGCTGTGGATGGGAGTGGAGCTGGAGAACTGTGGATGAGAGAAGAGAGGGTGATCTGTGGAGGGTGGGGAGGTGAGCTGTGGATGGGAGTGGAGCGGGTGAACTGTGGATGAGAGAAGAGAGGGTGATCTGTGGAAGGTGGGGAGGTGAGCTGTGGATGGGAGTGGAGCGGGTGAACTGTGGATGAGAGAAGAGAGGGTGATCTGTGGAAGGTGGGGAGGTGAGCTGTAGATGGGAGTGGAGCGGGTGAACTGTGGATGAGAGAAGAGAGGGTGATCTGTGGAGGGTGGGGAGGTGAGCTGTGGATGGGAGTGGAGCTGGAGAACTGTGGATGAGAGAAGAGAGGGTGATCTGTGGAAGGTGGGGAGGTGAGCTGTGGATGGGAGTGGAGCTGGAGAACTGTGGATGAGAGAAGAGAGGGTGATCTGTGGAAGGTGGGGAGGTGAGCTGTGGATGGGAGTGGAGCGGGTGAACTGTGGATGGGAGAAGAGAGGGTGATCTGTGGAGGGTGGGGAGGTGAGCTGTGGATGGGAGTGGAGCGGGTGAACTGTGGATGGGAGAAGAGAAGGTGATCTGTAGAAGGTGGGGAGATGAGCTGTGGATGGGGGGGAGAAGGTGAGCCTTCACCACACCCATTATTTGGCAACACTTTACTGCTGTTTCCTGAGGAATGGTGGTGTTGGGGGCTGGGAGGGGCGGGGTTGGGGGAGGGAGTTGCCCGGGAGGGTGGGGTTTCTGCACCTATTCTCTGAGTTGAGGAAAAAAAGCCCCGTATCCAGTTACCCGGCACGCCATCACAGCCTTCCTCTCCGGGATAAGCCAGGTGCTACAAGGAGATCGGCGTGGCCTGTTCTTTTTTTCCTTCTTAATTATTGAAGAAATGTGACACGCATTCGCCTTGCTGTGACAAGCTGTGGCCATATTTTAGGGCAAAAGGGGCAGCTGCCCCGGGCCCAGTCATTGTTGTGGGGCCCAAAGCAGCTGCACCTTGAGCCCCGCAAATAGTTGATAAGTGGATTTGAGGGGGCCCAAGAAAAGGTTTGCCCACGTCCAATCGGTATTAAAGATGGGCCCTGCATCTAGCACGCATTAACCCAGCACTGTTGAACCCCCTCAAATCTGTATTTTCTGAAAGAAGAGGCCCTGGAGAATAAAATGGTGGTGATGATTGAGGTGATCCTCGTACACAAATGTTCACCTTCATATCCGGATTTATTTTCTCCTTTTCCCCCATTTTTCTAGGCTGTGATCTTTTCTACAATACTTTGTTATAATAATGTAACATGTTAATGACTCCGCCTCCACATTCCAGACAAGTTATTTTCCTGACCAATCGGATTTCTACCTTTTACTATTTCCTGATTTTATGACTGCAATCTTGTAAAAGTAAAATTTTAATAAAAAAGTTATTGAAGAAAAAAACAATAGCGTGTTCAGTGTAATTTCAGCAAACTTCAGTATTCAAAAATTGCTCATAGGTGACGCTTTAAAAGCCTTTACAGGTCATCAGTATAGAGTTAACTGGGAATAATGGCCCAGAGTGCAGTGGTCAGGAGTATATCATATACAGGTATTGCCCAGGGTACAGAGTGCAGGGGTCAGGAGTATATCATATACAGCCCAGGGTTCAGAGTGCAGTGGTCAGGAGTATATCATATATAGCCCAGGGTTCAGAGTGCAGTGGTCAGAAATATATCATATACAGCCCAGGGTACAGAGTGCAGTGGTCAGGAGTATATCATATACAGCCCAGGGTACAGAGTGCAGTGGTCAGGAATATATCCTACATCCCAGGGTACAGAGTGCAGTGGTCAGGAGTATATCATATACAGACCAGGGTTCAGAGTGCAGTGGTCAGGAGTATTATCATATATAGCCCAGGGTTACGAGTGCAGTGGTCAGGAGTATATCATATATAGCCCAGGGTTCAGAGTGCAGTGGTCAGAAATATATCATATACAGCCCAGGGTTCAGATTGCAGTGGTCAGGAGTATATAATATACAGCCCAGGGTGCAGAGTGCAGTAGTCAGGAGTATATCATATACAGCCCAGGTTACAGAGTGCAGTGGTCAGGAGTATATCATATACAGCCCATGGTACAGCGTGCAGGGGGCAGGAGTATATCATATACAATTCAGAGTATACAGAGTGCAGTGGTCAGGAGTATATCATATACAGCCCAGGTTACAGAGTGCAGTGGTCAGGAGTATATCACATACAGCCCTGTGTATAGAGTGCAGTGGTCAGGAGTATATCATAGACAGCCCTGTGTACAGAGTGTAGTGGTCAGAAGTATATCATATACAGCCCAGGGTGCAGAGTGCAGTGGTCAGGAGTATATGATATACAGCCCAGGGTACAGAGGTCAGGAGTATATAATATACAGCCTGGGGTACAGAGTGCAGTGGTCAGGAGTACATTATATAAAGCCCAGGGTAGAGAAAGCAGCCCAGGGTACAGAGTGTAAGGGTCAGGAGTATGTCACACAGAGCCCAGCATACAAGATGCAGTGGTCAAGAACATACAACCCTGAGTATAGAGTATCCAGTCATATAGGCCCTCATCAGGGATGAACATGACAGCTTCCGACTGTCAATGGTTGCCAAGGAAGCAGTGGCTGCTTGCACCTACTGCGTCCTTACCAACCATTATGTCCCTTGTCCCATTCACTTACATGGCTGGACATCCCCAACCACATAAGCAAATGGGCGGGAAATGGAGCATTACACCATTGCCTGAATATGGTCACATGGCCATCGTTAAACAGTGATGTCACCACTAAAACCACCTGTAAGGGGGCTTGTGATTGGCCGGTGGATGGCGCCAAAGTCCCTGCCCAGATTCTGGGCAGGGACTCGGCTGCCTCAGCTGAGTCCCTGCCCAGGGACCCTGCTCAGCTACCTACTTCAGCTACCTACCTGCTGGCTGTTTCAACCCTTCTCCATATTGTGCCAAACTCCTAGCCGTAGGCCCGATGGGCAGGACTGCTAAGATGGGGGGAGGGTTATTAAATGATGGCCGGTGCTGCAAAACACATCTGGTCCTTCTTGGTGTTGAACTTCCTCCCCCCAGAGTTTCAGCCTTGTTAAGGGTCGTAGCTGACTACACCCCAATAGCTCTGGGGGTGTTTGGCTCTAATGCCCCAACTCACGAGGCTCCACCTATCCCCACCCACTACATCACTACAGGAAGGTAAAGAGGCCTAACACCCAATTACGTAATTCCCTTTGCCATGCTATTTTGGGGCAGAGCCATCTAGTGGCCGACTAGATAACTACACCTGCTAACAAGCCCTTTCCTTTATATAGATCAGGGGTCCCCAAGCTTTCTGAACAAAGGGCCGGTTTACTGTCCATCAGACTTTTAGGAGGACCGGACTGTGAGAGCAGAAAATGCCCCAGAGTCAGTGGGTGTAGACAATGTCTCGGGCTTGGTGGTCAGTGGGAGGTAAAAAATGATATACCGCCTGGTCAGCAGGAAAAGGAATGGTGCCCCATCATTGGTGTCAGTGGGAGGAATGGTACCCCATCATTGATATTAGTGGGAGGAATGGTGCCCCATCATTGGTGTCAGTGGAGGAATAGTGCCTCATCATTGGTATCAGTGGGAGGAATAGTGCACCATCATTGGTGTCAGTGGAGGAATAGTGCCCCATCATTGGTGTCATTGGGAGCAATAGTGTCCCATCATTGTTGTCAATGGGAGGAATAGTGCCTCATCATTGGTATCAGTGGGAGGAATGGTGCCCCATCATTGTTGTCAGTGGGAGGAATAGTGCCCCATCATTGGTGTCATTGGGAGCAATAGTGCCCCATCATTGGTGTCAGTGGAGGAATAGTGCCCCATCATTGGTGTCAGTGGAGGAATAGTGCCTCATCATTGGTATCAGTGGGAGGAATAGTGCCCCATCATTGGTGTCAGTGGAGGAATAGTGCCTCATCATTGGTATCAGTGGGAGGAATAGTGCCCCATCATTGATATTAGTGGGAGGAACAGTGCCCCATCATTAGTGTCAGTGAGAGGAATAGTGCCCCATCATTGGTGTCAGTGGGAGGAATAGTGCCCCATCATTGTTGTCAGTGGGAGGAATAGTGTCCCATCATTGTTGTCAGTAGGAGGAATAGTGCCCCATCATTGTTGTCAGTGGGAGGAATAGTGCCCCATCATTGTCAGTGGGAGGAATAGTGCCCCATCATTGATATTAGTGGGAGGAATAGTGCCTCATCATTGGTATCAGTGGGAGGAATAGTGCCTCATCATTGGTGTCAGTGGGCGGGGGGGGGGGGGGTTTGGCGACGACTAGTGACCCATCATTGTGGCAGTGGAAGGATTAATGCCCCATTATTGGTGTCAGTGGAAGTAAAAATGCCCCATCATTAGGAGAGGAAGGAATGGTGCCTCTTATCAGACTGGGTAACAGTGCCGCAAGGGACCATTCATTCCTCTCCCAATGATGGGGCATTTTTACTTCTGGCCAAGCAAAGGGCCACATTCGGCCCACGGGCCACAATTGGAGACCACTGATATAGATAATGGCAGCTCGGGGAACCCAAGCTAGAATCTGCCACATTTGGTGTGGTAGTCAATACTGCTGCTGGAGGTTTGACTTCATATCCATATCCATTGAGTTCCGCCATTAAGACAAGCCAAATTCTGTCCAAACATGGACCAGTCCAAATCCGGATCTCATTCCAAGTGCTCTGTTTATTGGTCTCTTACATTTGTGATTAATAGGGTAAGGACCCCCTTATATCAGTGGTCAGTGTAGTGGTCTCTTATGTTGGTGACCAATGGGAGAAGGACCCCTTTATATCAGTGGTCAGTGTCGTGGTCTCTTACGTTGGTGACCAATGGCAGAAGGTTTTCCTTTTATCAGTGTTCAGTGTAGTGCACAGGTGTCAAACACAAGGCCTGCGGGCCGAATCCGGCCCTCCAGGTCATTACATGTGGCCCTCACACCCCTCCTGCAGCTGCAGGAGAGCTCCAGCCCTCGTCTGGTCCTCCTCCAGACCCCTACTTTCTGCTTTCAAGCAATGCATCCAGCTTCTTCCCAGCAGCAGCATAAGGAAAAGGGGTGCACTGTGATGTTAGGGAGAATAGGGGACTCAACTTCTGTCGGTGGGGTGGCTCTTGACATCTAATGTAAGGGGAGGGGATGCGCTGGACATCTAATCTTAGGCCGCGTACACACGGGCGGACTGTCTGCCCAACTAAGTTCGGCAGACAATCCGACAGACAGTCCGTCCAAACTTTTGAATGTACGGACTTGCCCACACACGGCACTTTTTGAGCGGACTAATACAGCGGACTAAGTCCGCCAAACAATCCGCTCAACTTTTGAAATGAACGGACTCGCCCACACACGCGGAGGAAAGTCCGCTCATTTCGAGCGCGTCTCCGGGTAGGCGGGGCCCGCGATGGAGACGTTGCGGGCCCCGCCGCCTGGTATGGACTTAAAGGGGAACCCCAACGCCGAAAAAAAAATCGGCATGGGGGTCCCCCCAAAGTCCACAACAGACCCTTGTCCGAGCACGCTACCCGGCCGGCTAGGAAAGGGGGGCGAGCGAGCGCCCCCCCCTCCTGAGCCGTACCAGGCCGCGTGCCCTCAACATGGGGGTGCCTTGGGGAAGGGGGGGCCGCGCGGCCCCCCCCCACCCCAAAGCACCTTGTCCCCATGTTGATGAGGACAAGGGCCTCTTCCCGACAACCCTGGCCGTTGGTTGTCGGGGTCTGCGGGCGGGGGGCTTATCGGAATCCGGGAGCCCCCTTTAATAAGGGGGCCCCGGATACCGGCCCCCCACCCTATGTGAATGAGTATGGGGTACAATGTACCCCTACCCATTCACCTGTGAAAAAAAGTACAAAAAAAAACACAACACAGGGTTAAAATATTTTATTGCACAGCTCCGGGGGTCTTCCGTCTTCGGGGGTCTTCTCGCCGGACTCCTCCGCTATCTTCTTGTAGCTCTTTTGCTAACGGAGGAGTCCGGCTTTCTTCCTCCCCGCCGCCGGCCTCTTCTCCCGACTTCGGGGGTCTTGTCCCCCTCTTCGGTTCTTCTGCCGGGCCACCGCACCTTCTTATAGCTCTTTTACAGGCGGTGGCCCGGTCTTCTGTCGCCGCTGTCGCTGTCGCCGCCTTCCATTCTTCTTCTTCCCCAGGAGATGTTGCCTCGACGATCTCTCCGGCCGGAATGCCAGAGCCGCGCTGCGCGGCCACTTATATAGTGACAATGGGGCGGTGTCACATGGTATATGTCACATGGGTTGGTCACATGGGTTGATGTCACATGGGGACTATGACATCGTAAGGGGGCGGGGTCACCATGTGACCAACCCATGTGACATATACCATGTGACACCGCCCCATTGTCACTATATAAGTGGCCGCGCAGCGCGGCTCTGGCATTCCGGCCGGAGAGATCGTCGAGGCAACATCTCCTGGGGAAGAAGAAGAAGAAGAAGAACGGAAGGCGGCGACAGCGACAGCGGCGACAGAAGACCGGGCCACCGCCTGTAAAAGAGCTATAAGAAGGCGCGGTGGCCCGGCAGAAGAACCGAAGAGGGGGACAAGACCCCCGAAGTCGGGAGAAGAGGCCGGCGGGGAGGAAGAAAGCCGGAATCCTCCGCTAGCAAAAGAGCTACAAGAAGATAGCGGAGGAGTCCGGCGAGAAGACCCCCGAAGACGGAAGACCCCCGGAGCTGTGCAATAAAATATTTTAACCCTGTGTTGTGTTTTTTTTGTACTTTTTTTCACAGGTGAATGGGTAGGGGTACATTGTACCCCATACTCATTCACATAGGGTGGGGGGCCGGTATCCGGGGGCCCCCTTATTAAAGGGGGCTCCCGGATTCCGATAAGCCCACCGCCCGCAGACCCCGACAACCAACGGCCAGGGTTGTCGGGAAGAGGCCCTTGTCCTCATCAACATGGGGACAAGGTGCTTTGGGGTGGGGGGGCCACGCGGGGTAGCGTGCTCGGACAAGGGTCTGTTGTGGACTTTGGGGGGACCCCCACGCCGATTTTTTTCGGCGTTGGGGTTCCCCTTTAAGTCCATACCAGGCGGCGGGGCCCGCGACGTCTCCGTCGCGGGCCCCGCCTACCTGGAGACGCGCTCGAAATGAGCAGACTTTTCTCCGGGCGGGAAAAGTCCGCTCATTTCGAAAGTACAGCGGACTGGCACACACACGGGCGGACTGTCCGCTCAAACCAAGTTTGGACGGACAGTTTTACGGAAATTCCGTAAGACTTTGTTCGTCAGACAGTCCGCTGAAAAAGTCCACTGAAGCCCACACACGAGCGGACTGTCCGCTCAAATGTGTTTCGGCGGACTAAGTTGGGCAGACAGTCCGCCCGTGTGTACGCGGCCTCACAGATACAACCGGCCCTTTTGAGGAGAATCATAATGCTGACGCGGCCCACGATGAAATTGAGTTTGACACCCCTGGTGTAGAGGTCTCTTATGAGGGTGACCAATGGGAGAAGGACCCCTTTATATCAGTGGTCAGTGTAGTGGTCTCTTATGAGGGTGACGAATGGGAGAAGGACCCCTTTATATCAGTGGTCAGTGTAGTGGTCTCTTATGAGGGTGACCAATGGGAGAAGGACCCCTTTATATCAGTGGTCAGTGTAGTGGTCTCTTATGTTGGTGATCAATGGGAGAAGGACCCCTTTATATCAGTGGTCAGTGTAGTGGTCTCTTATGTTGGTGATCAATGGGAGAAGGACCCCTTTATATCAGTGGTCAGTGTAGTGGTCTCTTATGTTGGTGACCAATGGGAGAAGGACCCCTTTATATCAGTGGTCAGTGTAGTGGTCTCTTATGTTGGTGATCAATGGGAGAAGGACCCCTTTATATCAGTGGTCAGTGTAGTGGTCCCTTATGTTGGTGACCAATGGGAGAAGGACCCCTTTATATCAGTGGTCTGTGTAGTGGTCTCTTATGTTGGTGATCAATGGGAGAAGGACCCCTTTATATCAGTGGTCAGTGTAGTGGTCTCTTATGTTGGTGATCAATGGGAGAAGGACCCCTTTATATCAGTGGTCAGTGTAGTGGTCTCTTATGTTGGTGATCAATGGGAGAAGGACCCCTTTATATCAGTGGTCAGTGTAGTGGTCTCTTACGTTGGTGACCAATGGGAGAAGGACCCCCTTATATCGGTGGTCAGTAGGAGAAGGACATTCTTATATTATCATGAAACAGTTGTTACTGAGAGACAGAAATTGTTAATTTCTCATGAAACCCCCTATAAATCTTTGGAGGAACCCTGGCTGAGAAAGGCTGGAATAGGCAGTAATATATTTCTCTCCCCCTTGTTGGGAGTGGAGATGACCCCATCTATAAGGATACTAGGGATGAGCCGAACACCCCCCTGTTCGGTTCGCACCAGAACCTGCGAACAGACCTAAACTTCGTGTGAACTTTAGAACCCTATTAAAGTCTATGGGACTCGAACGCTCACAATCTAAAGTGCTCATTTTAAAGGGTAATATGAAAGTTACTGTCCTAAAAAGTGTTTGGGTACCCGGGTCCTGCCCCAGGGGACATGGATCAATGCAAAAAAAAGTTTTAAAAACGGCCGTTTTTTCAGGAGCAGTGATTTTAATAATGATTAAAGTGAAACAATAAAAGTGTAATATTCCTTTAAATTTCGTAGCTGGGGGGTATCTATAGTATGCCTGTGAAGGGGCGCATGTTTCTGGTGCTTAGAACTGTCGCTGCACAAAGTGTCATTTGTGCAGGAAAAAAAGTCTTTTAAAATCACTTGCGGCTAAATTGTCGGGTCTCCGTAATACAGAGAACACTCAATGAGTGTTCTCTGTATTAGCCGACAATTCATTCATTCATTGATTAAAAAAAAAAAAAAAAAAAAAAAGAGTGGGGGTTCCCCTAAATTCAATCAAAAGGCCCTTCAGGTCTGACATGGATATTAAGGGGAACCCCGTGTCAAATTAAAAAAAAAAATTGACGTGGGGGTCCCCCCAAATATCCATACCAGACCCTTCAGGTCTGATATGGATATTAAGGGGAACCCCGCATCAAATTTTAAAAAAAAATTGCCGTGGGGGTCCCCCTAAATATCCATACCAGACCCTTTATCCGAGCACGCAACCTGGCAGGCCGCAGGAAAAGAGGGGGGGACGAGAGAGCGGCCCCCCCTCCCTCCTGAACCGTACCAGGCCACATACCCTCAACATTGGGAGGATGCTTTGGGGGTCTGTGACCCCTCAAAGCACCTTGTCCCCATGTTGATAAGGACAAGGGCCTCATCCTCACAACCCTGGCCGTTGGTTGTGAGGGTCTGCGGGCGGGGGGCTTATCAGAATCTGGAAGCCCCCTTTAACAAGGGGACCCCCAGATCCCGGCCCCCCCCTGTTTGAAATGGTAAGGGGGTACAAAAGTACCCCTACCATTTCACAAAGAAAGTGTCAAAATGGTTAAATAAGACAAACACACTTTTGAAAAATTCCTTTATTAAAAATAAAAAAAATAAAAAAAAAATTCCAGCGTTGCTAATCTACTCTTGCTATCCAGCGACGGGTCTCCGGGGTCCAGCGATGGATGATCATATCCAGCGACGGGGGATCTCTCAGTCCAGCGCTGTCCATACCTCCTTCTTCTGTCTCCACTGCGGAGACACTGCAGAGAGCCGAGCGCTGACATTTCTTATATTGGGAGGGCGGGGCCACCCGTCACCTGACCCCGCCCCTCTGACGCAGGAGAGGGAAGCCAGGGGTTCCCCAGTGACGTGTGGGTGACCCCGCCCCCTCTGATGTAACGCAGGCCGCGAGAGAGCGGCCCCCCCTCTTTTCCTGCGGCCTGCCAGGTTGCGTGCTCGGATAAAGGGTCTGGTATGGATATTTAGGGGGACCCCCACGTCAATTTTTTTTTAAAATTTGATGCGGGGTTCCCCTTAATATCCATATCAGACCTGAAGGGTCTGGTATGGATATTTGGGGGGACCCCCACGTCAATTTTTTTTAAAAATTTGACACGGGGTTCCCCTTAATATCCATGTCAGACCTGAAGGGCCTTTTGATTGAATTTAGGGGAACCCCCACGCTTTTTTTTTTTTTTTAATCAATGAATGAATGAATTGTCGGCTAATACAGAGAACACTCATTGAGTGTTCTCTGTATTACGGAGACCCGACAATTTAGCCGCAAGTGATTTTAAAAGACTTTTTTTCCTGCATAAATGACACTTTGTGCAGCGACAGTTCTAAGCACGGGAAACATGCGCCCCTTCACAGGCATACTATAGATACCCCCCAGCTACGAAATTTAAAGGAATACCGTATATACTCGAGTATAGGCCGACCCGAGTATAAGCCGAGGCCCCCAATTTACCCCCAAAAAACTGGGAAACCTATTGACTCGTGTATAAGCCGAGGGTGAGATATGCCTGTCCATCCCTGTGTGTGTGTCCATCCATCCATCCATCCCTGTGTGTGTGTGTGTCCATCCATCCCTGTGTGTGTGTGTGTCCATCCATCCATCCATCCCTGTGTGTGTGTCCATCCATCCATCCATCCCTGTGTGTGTGTGTGTCCATCCATCCATCCATCCCTGTGTGTGTGTCCATCCATCCATCCATCCCTGTGTGTGTGTGTGTCCATCCGTGTGTGTGTGTGTGTGTGTGTGTGTGTGTGTGTGTGTGTGTGTGGCCTTGTGTGTCCAGCCTACCTGTGTCCCGAGCCTCCGTCCGGTCCCGAGCCTCCGTCCGGTCCCGTCCCGTCCCGAGCCTCCGTCCGGTCCCGTCCCGAGACTCCGTCCGGTCCCGTCCCGTCCCGAGCCGAGCCTCCGTCCGGTCCCGTCCCAGGATCACCGCTCTTCGTCGGCGCCCATTCCCCTGTTCAAATGCCGTGCCTCCCTGTCTGTGATAGGCGGAACACAATTTCCCAGCAGCCTGTGTTCCGCCTATCACGGACATCGTCTCATCCTCGTCCGTAGTACGAGGATGAGACGATGTCCGTGATAGGCGGAACACAGGCTGCTGGGAAATTCAGTGTTCCGCCTATCACAGGCGAAGGCGGAGCCGGAGGCGCGGCTTTTGAATTATAGAATGGCCGCTGTCTGTCTGCTCGACACGCTGATCGAGCAGGCAGACAGCGATGACTCGAGTATAAGCCGAGGGGGGCACTTTCAGCCTCAAAAAAGAGGCTGAAAATCTCGGCTTATACTCGAGTATATACGGTATTACACTTTTATTGTTTCACTTTAATCATTATTAAAATCACTGCTCCTGAAAAAACGGCCGTTTTTAAAACTTTTTTTTGCATTGATCCATGTCCCCTGGGGCAGGACCCGGGTCCCCAAACACTTTTTAGGACAGTAACCTGCATATTACCCTTTAAAATGAGCACTTTAGATTTCTCCCATAGACTTGTATAGGGTGTTCCGGCTTTTCGAATTTGCTGCGAACAGCCCAAATTGTTCACTGTTCGCTGAACAGGCGAACAGGCAATGTTCGAGTAGAACATGAGTTCGACTCGAACTCGAAGCTCATCCCTAAAGGATACACACAGAGCACAAGGCCGTGTTCACATTACGGGACGGTTCTCGGAGGCTGCAGTTTCTCTGAGCTCCACAAGGTGGTGATGTCACTTCTTCCCAGACTCTTCTACCCAAGTCTCTATGGAAGATAGGAAGTGATGTCATAGTATAAACAGGATGTTCCGGGTGAGAGGTGAGTCGGGAGGAAGTAGAGAGGAGACATTGCTGAAACTGGCAGTAGAGGAGGTAATAAGATCTTATTTTCTATTTACACCCAGTAACCCTCTCCGTCATGTCCGTCCTCTTCCTCCATAGTCACTGTGACGTCTTTTATCTCAAGCAGATGATGATACACACATATATAGGGTGGAATCCTAGATTAACCCCTTCAGGGGCAGAACATTTTCCCACTTATGGGGCCGGAACGTTCTCTCCATTTTGGAGATGTCTCACCCTCTGACCTCAGCAGTCTTTTGTAATGAGGGATGTGATTCAGATTCGGGTTGTACCGAAATTCACATTTTCACACCATTCCCCTGAAGATACCAACCCCTGCACCATGCATCTCGGGCTCCAATGACCCTCCTGCAGACTCAGAACTGACCTGGCGGATGGAGTGAAGGGCAACCAGTTCTCTGATCTTCCCTCTGGTCAATAAACACAGAAGAAATTAGCATTTCATCACTTCCAGGTTCAGAGTTCTCATTCCCGGGTCATTGTAGCTAATTAAGCCTGATCTGTACTTGGCCCGCTACGTTGGGGCCCATAGGTGACATTGGAGGTCTAATAAACCCCTGGTGACTATTTAAAGAGGGCCTGTCATTTCTACTATGGTATCGCATAGGTTATTGTCTGGACATAGGCTCTTGTCAAGACATTAACGCGCATGTCGCATTCAAGAGCAATAATTCTAAGGTTGTTATTCGCGGTGGACTCTACAGCAAGAGTTTGGCAACCTTGGCCCTCCAGCTGTGGTGAAACTACAAGTCCCATGAGACATTGCAAGTCCCTAACAATCACAGGCATGACTCCTGGAGCCAGAGGCATGATGGGATTTGTAGTTTCACCATAGCTGGAGTGCTGAGATTGCCGACCCCTGGTCTACGGTGATGTCCTGTAATGCCCCGTACACACAATAGGATTTTCCGACAACAAATGTTGGATTTGAGCTTGTGGTCGGAAAGTCCGACCGTGTGTATGCTCCATAGATTATTTGTTGTCGGAATTTCCACCAACAAATGTTTGAGAGCCGGTTCTCAAATTTTCCCACAACAAAACTTGTTGTCGGAAACTCAGATCGTGTGTACACAAGTCCGACGCACAAAAGTCCACGCATGCTCGGAATCAAGCGGAAGAGCGGCGCTGGCTATTGAACTTAATTTTTCTCGGCTCGTCATACGTGTTTTACGTCACCGCATTCTTGACGTTCGGAATTTCTGACAACGTTTGTGTGACCGTGTGTATGCGAAACAAGTTTGAGCCAACATCCTTCGGAAAAAAATCCATGGATTTTGTTGTCGGAAAAACCTATCGTGTGTACGCGGCATAAGAGCTTTTAAAGCATTGTCTGCACCATTTTGTGTACTGGAGATAGTGGACGTTTCATGGGGACACGCAATTTTTAGGGTTTATGTAATTGTGTGTTACCGTATATACTCGAGTATAAGCCGAGATTTTCAGCCTCTTTTTTGAGGCTGAAAGTGCCCCCCTCGGCTTATACTCGAGTCATCGCTGTCTGCCTGCTCGATCAGCGTGTCGAGCAGACAGACAGCGGCCATTCTATAATTCAAAAGCCGCGCCTCCGGCTCCGCCTTCGCCTGTGATAGGCGGAACACTGAATTTCCCAGCAGCCTGTGTTCCGCCTATCACGGACATCGTCTCATCCTCGTACTACGGACGAGGATGAGACGATGTCCGTGATAGGCGGAACACAGGCTGCTGGGAAATTGTGTTCCGCCTATCACAGACAGGGAGGCGCGGCATTTGAACAGGGGAATGGGCGCCGACGAAGAGCGGTGATCCTGGGACGGGACCGGACGGAGGCTCGGGACGGGACCGGACGGAGTCTCGGGACGGGACGGGACCGGACGGAGGCTCGGGACGGGACCGGACGGAGGCTCGGGACGGGACCGGACGGAGGCTCGGGACGGGACGGGACCGGACGGAGGCTCGGGACGGGACGGGACCGGACGGAGGCTCGGGACCGGACGGAGGCTCGGGACACAGGTAGGCTGGACACACAAGGCCACACACACACACACACACACACACACACACACACGGATGGACACACACACACACAGGGATGGATGGATGGATGGACACACACACAGGGATGGATGGATGGATGGACACACACACACACAGGGATGGATGGATGGATGGACACACACACAGGGATGGATGGATGGATGGACACACACACACACAGGGATGGATGGACACACACACACACAGGGATGGATGGATGGATGGACACACACACACACAGGGATGGATGGACACACACACACACAGGGATGGATGGATGGATGGACACACACACAGGGATGGACAGGCATATCTCACCCTCGGCTTATACACGAGTCAATAGGTTTCCCAGTTTTTTGGGGGTAAATTGGGGGCCTCGGCTTATACTCGGGTCGGCCTATACTCGAGTATATACGGTAAGTTTTTTTATGAGTAAAAAATGCTGATTTTATCGTGTGAGAATTTTTTTTTTTTTAAGGCCCATCTACAGGGAAAGGAAAAATGATCGAGACCTAAATGAACAACCCAAAGGGACCTGGGGACTATGAGCTCTGCATTGGTCTTGATGACATCAGAGAACCTACGACCAATGGAGCATAGGGAAGAAGAGGTTGGGAGGACCTGTCTAACAACCCAGAGAAGCCTGAGGGCCCACTGGCTCTCCATTGGTTTTGATGACATCAGGGAACCTACGACCAATGGAGCATAGGGAAGAAGAGGTTGGGTGGACCTGTCTAACAACCCAGAGAAGCCTGGGGGCCCACTGGCTCTCCATTGGTTTTGATGACATCAGGGAACCTACGACCAATGGAGCATAGGGAAGAAGAGGTTGGGTGGACCTGTCTAACAACCCAGAGAAGCCTGGGGGCCCACTGGCTCTCCATTGGTCTTGATGACATCAGGGAACCTACGACCAATGGAGCATAGGGAAGAATAGGTTGGGTGGACCTGTCTAACAACCCAGAGAAGCCTGGGGGCCCACTGGCTCTCCATTGGTTTTGATGACATCAGGGAACCTACGACCAATGGAGCATAGGGAAGAAGAGGTTGGGTGGACCTGTCTAACAACCCAGAGAAGCCTGGGGGCCCACTGGCTCTCCATTGGTCTTGATGACATCAGGGAACCTACGACCAATGGAGCATAGGGAAGAAGAGGTTGGGTGGACCTGTCTAACAAAACAGAGAAGCCTGGGGGCCCACTGGGTTTTCCATTGGTCTTGATGACATCAGGGAACCTGCAACCAATGGAGTATAGGGAAGAAGAGGCTGTGTAGACCGGTCTTACAACCCAGAGGAGCCCAGTTAAAAGTGGCCAATATTCTGGGCTGCGTATTGTCATGAAGGCTTAGTTGCAAGTTTAGATAAAGCCATTTATGGTGGTGGCAAATGGGCTGTCTATATGCCAGCCTTTCTCAACCATTTTACCCCAGAGGAACCCTGAAAATAAATTTCAAGTCTCGTAGAGACCTTACTAAATACAATTCATTGGGGGTCAATGGGGGAAATCCCCCTTAAATTTGTGGTCAGGAGGAAGAATGAAACTCTTCCATTGCTGGTCAGAATGCCACCCTTAAAGATGGCTTAAAAAAATCTATGGTTGGCTCTGCCTAGTGATGGGGACCCTAAAGATATGCAGACACCAGCAAATGGGTAAATCAGCTACAGCTCATGAACCCCCCCAGCAACCCCTGAAGGATCCTGCTCTCCCCCTACTATCTCCCCGTGCAGCAACTGCTCTCCCCTACTATCTCCACCATTCAGCAACTGCTTTCCCCTACTATCTCCCCGTGCAGCAACTGCTCTCCCCTACTATCTCCACCATTCAGCAACTGCTTTCCCCTACTATCTCCCCGTGCGGCAACTGCTCTCCCCTACTATCATCCCCGTGCGGCAACTGCTCTCCCCTACTATCTCCCCGTGCGGCAACTGCTCTCCCCTACTATCTCCCCGTGCGGCAACTGCTCTCCCCTACTATCTCCCCGTGCGGCAACTGCTCTCCCCTACTATCTCCCCGTGCGGCAACTGCTCTCCCCTACTATCTCCCCGTGCGGCAACTGCTCTCCCCTACTATCTCCCCATGCGGCAACTGCTCTCCCCCACTATCTCCCCGTGCGGCAACTGCTCTCCCCTACTATCTCCCCGTGCGGCAACTGCTCTCCCCTACTATCTCCCCGTGCGGCAACTGCTCTCCCCTACTATCTCCCCGTGCGGCAACTGCTCTCCCCTACTATCTCCCCGTGCGGCAACTGCTCTCCCCTACTATCTCCCCGTGCGGCAACTGCTCTCCCCTACTATCTTTCCGTGCGGCAACTGCTCTCCCCTACTATCTTTCCGTGCGGCAACTGCTCTCCCCTACTATCTCCCCGTGCGGCAACTGCTCTCCCCTACTATCTCCCCGTGCGGCAACTGCTCTCCCCTACTATCTTCCCGTGCGGCAACTGCTCTCCCCTACTATCTTCCCGTGCGGCAACTGCTCTCCCCTACTATCTCCCCGTGCAGCAACTGCTCTCCCCTACTATCTCCACCATTCAGCAACTGCTTTCCCCTACTATCTCCCCTTGCGGCAACTGCTCTCCCCTACTATCATCCCCGTGCGGCAACTGCTCTCCCCTACTATCTCCCCGTGCGGCAACTGCTCTCCCCTACTATCTCCCCGTGCGGCAACTGCTCTCCCCTACTATCTCCCCGTGCGGCAACTGCTCTCCCCTACTATCTCCCCGTGCGGCAACTGCTCTCCCCTACTATCTCCCCGTGCGGCAACTGCTCTCCCCTACTATCTCCCCGTGCGGCAACTGCTCTCCCCTACTATCTCCCCGCGCAGCAACTGCTCTCCCCTACTATCTCCCTGCGCAGCAACTGCTCTCCCCTACTATCTCCCTGCGCAGCAACTGCTCTCCCCTACTATCTCCCTGCGCAGCAACTGCTCTCCCCTACTATCTCCTCGCGCAGCAACTGCTCTCCCCTACTATCTCCCCGCGCAGCAACTGCTCTCCCCTACTATCTCCCCGCGCAGCAACTGCTCTCCCCTACTATTTCCCCGTGCAGCAACTGCTCTCCCCTACTATCTCCCCGTGCAGCAACTGCTCTCCCCTGCTATCTTCCCCTGCAGCAACTGCTCTCCTTTACTATATCTCCATACAGCAAATGCTCTCCTCTATCTCCCCGTGCAACAACCGGAGTGGAAAGGACAGCCTAGCTTTAATTTATACTATGGTGCAGGGGGGTGAATGTGTGTTGCTAGTGTTCTCTAGAACTGTTACTTTGTCTTTCTTGTTATAAGGCTTCATGCACACTGAAGCTCAAAAAATCTTTTTCTGGACGCCAGATTGCTGGCAGAAAACGCTGGTTGAAAAACTTGCTTTTAACAGCGTTTTGTACTAGCGTTTATGGTTTATGAGCGTTTATTAGCGTTAGCGTTTATGGGCGTTTTCAATAAAAATACACAGAGGACACTCCAAAAATCCCACAGTACATTCCAAACTCCCACAATGCATTGGAAAAATAGAATGCCGAACACTAATTAACGCGCGTTTATGAGCGTTTATAAGCGTTTATGAGCGTTTATCAGCGTTTGTCGTTTTTTGGCGGTGAAAAACGGCACTTTGAACGCGAATTTTTGGCGTTCAGAAAAAAGCCCATAAACTCCACTGCTCATTAAAGCTGAAAAACGTCCATGTGTGCATGGACACATAGGCTAACATAGAGTGGAGTTTATGGGCTTTTAAAAAAAACGCCCAAACTCCAATAAACTGCAGTTTATGAGCTCCAGTGTGCATGGAGCCTAAAGGTGTATGTATTTACTGTGCTCCTCAGCTCCATCTAGTGGCCCCCGATGTGATCTTTCACTACTGCCCATATTAAAGGAAATTCGTTCAGAAGAGAAAAAAATCTTATGAATGTTTATTCACCCAATTGGCAGAAAAAGAGCGTACATGCAAATTTGCTTGATGAATGATTATGCAAAAGTTGTTCCTAAATAGACCACATAGTAACCCAGTCCAATGTTCTAATTCCCACTGGAGCAACCGGCCAAATAACTCACCATACATCCCCCATCCTAATATTGTACAACCAATACAGTCCTTATAATTCTCCTCTATCCATCTACAGAGAAACCCGCATAGATCACATGACCACATCACTGAGGATGGATGAGGACCGGAGTCACATGACTGAGAAGATACTAAACCTCACCCTGGAGATCATCTATCTGCTGACCGGAGAGGTGAGGAGGATTCTGGGAGGTCACATGACATCACTCTTATCTTTATTAATAAAACACAGACCTGACCGGAGAGGTGAGGAGGATTCTGGGAGATCACATGACATCACTCTTATCTCTATTAATAAAACACGGACCTGACCGGAGAGGTGAGGAGGATTCTGGGAGGTCACATGACATCACTCTTATCTCTATTAATAAAACACGGACCTGACCGGAGAGGTGAGGAGGATTCTGGGAGGACACATGACATCACTCTTATCTCTATTAATAAAACACGGACCTGACCGGAGAGGTGAGGAGGATTCTGGGAGGTCACATGACATCACTCTTATCTCTATTAATAAAACACGGACCTGACCGGAGAGGTGAGGAGGATTCTGGGAGGTCACATGACATCACTCTTATCTCTATTAATAAAACACAGACCTGACCAGAGAGGTGAGGAGGATTCTGGGAGGTCACATGACATCCCTCTTATCTCTATTAATAAAACACAGACCTGACCAGAGAGGTGAGGAGGATTCTGGGAGGTCACATGACATCCCTCTTATCTCTATTAATAAAACACAGACCTGACCGGAGAGGTGAGGAGGATTCTGGGAGGTCACATGACATCCCTCTTATCTCTATTAATAAAACACAGACCTGACCGGAGAGGTGAGGAGGATTCTGGGAGGTCACATGACATCACTCTTATCTCTATTAATAAAACACAGACCTGACCGGAGAGGTGAGGAGGATTCTGGGAGGTCACATGACATCACTCTTATCTCTATTAATAAAAACACAGACCTGACCGGAGAGGTGAGGAGGATTCTGGGAGGTCACATGACATCCCTCTTATCTCTATTAATAAAACACAGACCTGACCGGAGAGGTGAGGAGGATTCTGGGAGGTCACATGACATCACTCTTATCTCTATTAATAAAACACAGACCTGACCGGAGAGGTGAGGAGGATTCTGGGATTCTAACATGATGTTCCTATTGGTTCCCCAATACAGAGATTTCCTCTTGTGAAGTCCGGTGATCATATGACCATCACAGTGCCTCCATGTGACTCCCTAAAACCTGAGAGACACAACATGGAGAAGATTCTAGAAGTCACCAAGAAGATGATGGAGCTGCTGACAGGAGAGGTGAGGAGGATTCTGGGAATTCTGGGACATTATCCAGTAACAGACAAGGGATGTGTCTGGATGGTGACTGTATCATTGTGTGTGTCAGGTTCCTATAAGGTGTCAGGATGTCACTGTCTATTTCTCCATGGAGGAGTGGGAGTATTTAGAAGGACACAAGGATCTCTACAAGGACGTCATGATGGACAATCAGCCGCCCCTCACATCACCGGGTAAGAGGAGACTTTATTGTAAAGGAGAGAGCAGTACGGAGGCTCCACCCATCCCCCATCATCTGATAAACACATAGAAACAATGTATTCAGTCAGTGTGTGTGTTTCCTACAGATGGATCCAGTAATGGGAACCCACCAGAGAGATGTCCCCGTCCTCTGGATTCCCGGGATTCCACACAGGAAGGTCACACCATCCCCCACCATCATCAGGTAGATGGAGCTGAGGGTCCTGAACATAAAATGACCTAACAAACTGGACTTTGTAGTTATGATTCATACACAATCATGTTTGTTACAATGAATGTTTAATTATATATCCAGAGTGGAAACCTCGAAGACTCTAAGATTGTTAAAGAGGAGGATGAGGAGTATGGGGTGATGGAGGAGCTGTCAGAAGGACACAAGGATATGATGGAGCCACTTAATACCAGAAACCCACCAGAGAGATGTCCCCGTCCTCTGTATTCCCGGGATTCCACACAGGAAGATCACAGCACTTCTTACCATTACAAGGTTGGTGGGACAGAAAATCTGGAGCATGGACTTGTGAAGATGATGTGTGAATTTATTATGTGAGCTAATCATTTCCAGATGATTTTTCTCTCTCATTTTCTTGGTTTAGAGTGGAGATCCAATCGATATAGAATTTGAGGTGAAATCAGAAGAAGAAGAAGAGAGGTATGTGAGGGATGATCAGCAGTCTATGGAGGAGGATGGAATAACGGGGACATTTATAGAGGAGGACACTCCTACAGAGATCAGCACAGGTGGGTCATTAACACTAAATCCATTCCTCCACCCATACTGCTCACTGATTGGTCCAGAGTAGGGCGGGGGCTGGGTGATATCAGCCTGTAATCCCCTGGTCACTTTCCTGAGCTGTGTTCCCCGTCCTGTATTCCTGGATTTCTCTCCGATAATCTTCCTTCTCTGTGCTGCCGACACAATTTATGTATCTAGACTGGATTTATGGAGATTCTGGGGATCAGCAAAATGTTGGTTTTCACCATAGGAGTTGCTTGACCTAGGCACCAGTGGTATGTACCTTGAGTCTCCCGCCCCATGCCCGGGCCCAGCAAGATCTCTGACAGAACAATCCCCCCGGGGTCACTTGCTCTGTTGTCTGCTGGCTGTGCCGGGTGGAGGGATATGTCTGTATAGTCTCAGACCCAAGTCACTGAGTGCAGTCTCAGGAGATGGGAGGAGCGGTGTGGGACCTCTGCAACTTGTCTCATGTAATCATTTCATCTTCCACTGATTACTGAATACCAATATTATGAATCCCGACCCTCCACTATATCATTTATATTGTACATTACATACTCCTGACCCCTGCACCATATTTTCTATGTTGTACATTACATAATTCTGATACTATATAGTCCTATCTGTTGTATCTTATAAAATATGTTGTACATTACATAGACATAGTCCTGACTGCTTCTCTCTACTATATAATGTATGTATGTGTGTGGGAGGAGTCTGAGACTATTTAACCCTCCTCCTCTGTCAGGGCCAGGGTTGGTGTTTTCTAGGTGGAGGCAGCTCATGGGGGAAGGGCTGTCCATCTATCCCCCACCACTCACTTCTCTGCGTTCATGCTGGTGGGGAGCGGGGGTGCGTTCTCCTGTCATGTTCCAGTGTGGGGAGGGGGGGGGGGGTGATCGGCCGCCCCAGCTCCTCTCTCTCCCCATGTGTGTTGTGCTCCGTCCGCCTGCCGATTCATTCGGTTGGGGGCTCCACGTGGCGGCCATCGGCTGATTCTCCCAGGGGTGATCGGCGGGGCTGCTGGGAGCCCGCCTGGTGATTGGCCGCCCACTGGCTTCTCTCTCCCCTTGCTCACATGGCGGCGGGGGGGGGGGAGGGGGTGGTCGGCCACCGCTGGCTCCACTCCCCGTGCATGTCTGTCGCCAGAGCTGCCGAGAGGCCGCCTGGTGATCGGACAGCCGCTGGATCCTCTCTCCCTTTGCTCATGTGGGGGGGGGGGGGGGGGGTGGTGGTATCGGCCGGCTAAGTGTGCATCTCTCTGTGGGTCCTGGTGCTTGGAAGGGGGATGGGCTGTCACCCACCTGTTGCTCCTTTCCTCCCCGCAGCGCAGACTGGCATCTCTGCTGCAGTGATGGAGGATCTCAGTCCACCCAGGTTGCTGCTTTACTTGTTGGTTGTTTTCTTTGGACGGTGTTATATTGCGGTCAGTCCGGGTGTCTCTGTGGTAGCTTCCATCAGCAATTTCCTGTCGTAGCGTTCTGTCATAGCGTTGTTCCAGCGTTTTCTGTCATAGCGTTCTGCCTGCGTTTTTCTGTCATAGTGTTCTGCCTGCGTTTTTCTGTCATAGCGGTCTGCCAGCGTTTTTCTGTCATAGCGTTCTGCCAGCGTTTTTCTGTCATAGCGTTCTGCCAGCGTTTTTCTGTCATAGCGTTCTGCCAGCGTTTTTCTGTCATAGCGTTCTGCCAGCGTTTTTCTGTCATAGCGTTCTGCCAGCGTTTTTCTGTCATAGCGTTCTGCCTGCGTTTTTCTGTCATAGCGTTCTGCCAGCGTTTTTCTGTCATAGCGTTCTGCCTGCGTTTTTCTGTCATAGCGTTCTGCCTGCGTTTTTCTGTCATAGCGTTCTGCGTTTTTCTGTCATAGCGTTCTGCGTTTTTCTGTCATAGCGTTCTGCGTTTTTCTGTCATAGCGTTCTGCGTTTTTCTGTCATAGCGTTCTGCCTGCGTTTTTCTGTCACAGCGTTCTGCCCAGGATTTTATGTCACAGCGTTCGGCCCAGCATTTTCTGTCACAGCATTCGGCCCAGCATTTTTTGTCACAGCGTTCTGCCTAGCGTTCGGTCCAGCATTTCTGTCACAGCATTCTGTTCAGCATTTTCTGTCACAGCGATTGGTCCAGCACTCTCGGTCATAGCATTCTTTCTAGCTTTCCTGTCATAGCGTTCTGTCCAGGTTTCGGTCATAGCATTTAGTCCAGCTTTTTCTGTCATAGCGTTCGGTCCAGTATTTCCGTCATAGCGCTCTGTACAGCATGGCGGTCATAGTGTTTTGCCCTTGGGTTCCTGTCATAGCATTCTGCCCGGAATGTCTGTCATAGCGTTTCCACCCCAGGTTATCTGTCATAGCGTTCCCGCCTCAGGTATTCTGTCACAGTGTTCTGCCCCTGGAGTTCTGTCATAGCGTTCTGCCAGCATGTCTGTCATAGCGTTCTGCCCCGGGATTTCAGTCATCGTTCTACACAGGTTAACTTTTAGCATTTCTGTCATGGCATTGTCGTGACATTTTTTCTGTCAGTATTTCTGTCATAGCGTTTCTGCCCAGCATTTCTGTCACAGCGTTCTGCCCAGCATTTCTGTCACAGCGTTCTGCCCAGCATTTCTGTCACAGCGTTCTGCCCAGCATTTCTGTCACAGCGTTCTGCCCAGCATTTCTGTCACAGCGTTCTGCCCAGCATTTCTGTCACAGCGTTCTGCCCAGCATTTCTGTCACAGCGTTCTGCCCAGCATTTCAGTCACAGCGTTCTGCCCAGCATTTCAGTCACAGCGTTCTGCCCAGCATTTCTGTCACTGTGTTCTGCCCAGCATTTCAGTCACAGCGTTCTGCCCAGCATTTTCTGTCACAGCGTTCTGCCCAGCATTTCTGTCACAGCATTCTGCCCAGCATTTTCTGTCACAGCGTTCTGCCCAGCATTTTCTGTCACAGCGTTCTGCCCAGCATTTTCTGTCACAGCGTTCTGCCCAGCATTTTCTGTCACAGCGTTCTGTCCAGCATTTCTGTCATTAGCGTTCTGTTCAGCATTTTCTGTCATAACGTTCGGCCCAGCATTTCTGTCATAGCGATTGGTCCAGCATTCTCGGTCATAGCATTCTATCTAGCTTTCCTGTCATAGTGTTCTGTCCAGGTTTCGGTCATAGCATTTAGTCCAGCTTTTTCTGTCATAGCGTTCGGTCCAGCATTTCCGTCATAGCGTTCGGTCCAGTATTTCCATCATAGCGCTCTGTACAGCATGGCGGTCATAGTGTTTTGCCCTTGGGTTCCTGTCATAGCATTCTGCCCGGAATGTCTGTCATAGCGTTTACACCCCAGGTTATCTGTCATAGCGTTCCCGCCTCAGGTATTCTGTCACAGTGTTCTGCCCCTGGAGTTCTGTCATAGCGTTCTGCCAGCATGTCTGTCATAGCGTTCTGCCCTGGGATTTCAGTCATCGTTCTACACAGGTTAATTTCAGTCATCGTTCTACACAGGTTAACTTTTAGCATTTCTGTCATGGCATTGTCGTGACATTTTTTCTGTCAGTATTTCTGTCATAGCGTTTCTGCCCAGCATTTCTGTCACAGCGTTCTGCCCAGCATTTCAGTCACAGCGTTCTGCCCAGCATTTCTGTCACAGCGTTCTGCCCAGCATTTCTGTCACAGCGTTCTGCCCAGCATTTCTGTCACAGCGTTCTGCCCAGCATTTCAGTCACAGCGTTCTGCCCAGCATTTCAGTCACAGCGTTCTGCCCAGCATTTCAGTCACTACGTTCTGCCCAGCATTTCTGTCACAGCGTTCTGCCCAGCATTTCTGTCACAGCGTTCTGCCCAGCATTTCTGTCACAGCGTTCTGCCCAGCATTTCTGTCACAGCGTTCTGCCCAGCATTTCAGTCACTACGTTCTGCCCAGCATTTCAGTCACTACGTTCTGCCCAGCATTTCTGTCACAGCGTTCTGCCCAGCATTTCAGTCACTACGTTCTGCCCAGCATTTCTGTCACAGCGATTGGTCCAGCATTCTCGGTCATAGCATTCTATCTAGCTTTCCTGCCATAGCGTTCTGTCCAGGTTTCGGTCATAGCATTTAGTCCAGCTTTTTCTGTCATAGCGTTCGATCCAGTATTTCCGTCATAGCGCTCTGTACAGCATGGCGGTCATAGTTTTTTGCCCTTGGGTTCCTGTCATAGCATTCTGCCTGGCATGTCTGTCATAGCGTTTCCACCCCAGGTTATCTGTCATAGCGTTCCCGCCTCAGGTATTCTGTCACAGTGTTCTGCCCCTGGAGTTCTGTCATAGCGTTCTGCCAGCATGTCTGTCATAGCGTTCTGCCCCGGGATTTCAGTCATCGTTCTACACAGGTTAACTTTTAGCATTTCTGTCATGGCTTTGTCGTGACATTTTTTCTGTCAGTATTTCTGTCATAGCGTTTCTGCCCAGCATTTCTGTCACAGCGTTCTGCCCAGCATTTCTGTCATAGTGTTTCACACTCGGTGCTTGGCCTCAGAGTTCTCAGAAGGGCGTTGTTCACTTATGACATACTCTGGTAGGTTTGTCTTCATTGATTGTCATGTCTCATTGTATCTGTGTTCATGTTTGTACCGGGGTCATTTAGCTAGGGCTCGCACATCGGGATCTGTCACGTCTACAGATCCATACGGGCTGAGGTTTCGTTTGTTAATTGATTGTTGTCCACAGTCTTCTCGCCCGTATACCATACGTCATACTATGCATGTTCATTCACCACATCTTTACGACTACCGACCACGGGCTGTGGGTACACTAGCCCTGAGTTTCCAGTTAAATACCTCTCTCTGCGCTGCAGGTTACTCGGGCTCACTTGCCACTTACACAAGGGGGGGTCTGTTGTCAGGTTCATGTACGCGCAGTGGTCTTGACATTTCTGCTCATGTTTCATTCTTAGGTAGACAGAGGGGCGTTGTTGTTCTCATGTCTGATTGTCTGTCATTTGTCTAGTTTGTGTGTTAGGTTTGGCATCCATACCAATATCGACCGTGCTTGCACTCACTTCCTTCAGTTCGGCCATTGTTGGGGGGGGGGGGGGGGGCTAGCGGATTGGTGCTGATATCGTTTAGCCACTGGGCTCACCCTTGGGTCAGAAGCAGTTGTCTATCTTCTTCAGTTGATGTCCTGTTGTGTTGAGGCCCTGGTTACCGCCCAGGGATGTATAGTCAGGGTGTGTCCTAGCCACGGTCCTTAGGTGGTAGTTTTTTTTTTTTGGGGGGGGCGACGTCGTCGTGATTCTGGATTCCACTCTCAGCTCCGAGCTTGTGTCTAGGAGGTTGCCTGGAGTACTGCTCAGGGACATCGGTCCAGTCATCTTTGTTGATCCCCGGTCTGTTCCAGGTGGGGGGCTTTCAGTCACTTGGGCATGGCTGTAACATGCCATGGGACTTATTTCCCTGGGTTGGAGTCTGACTCTCTTTCCTCGGTTCAGGATTCGGTCTTGGTTGATAGGTCTCAGGCTGAAGCATGACCTGTGTTCGCATCCGGTGGGACCAGTCTGTCTTGGTGTCTCCATGTTGATGATGCTCATTGCCATGGCACCTACGCCATCACATCCATCGGGCAGCCAGCTTTTCCTCTCCTATCACTTGTATTTTTGGCACTCACCCTCTCACTTCCTCTTACCAGGTATGGGTAGGCCGGGGAGGGGGGTTGTTTCATGGTGCTTCTTCTGGTGTCCGTTGTAGGTACTTTCAGGCTGCTCGGCCATCTTCTTGCAGGGGTTCTTTGGGTCAGCCCTTGCTCCCTTTTCCCCACGTATCCTCTCATTCACAAGCAGTTCATTCTCATGTCTGGGTTACCTTGGGCATCAGGCTCATCCTATCCTTCACGGGACGTTCAATTGGGTTTGCGTAGCTTGCAGGCTCTAAGGGGGGGGTTCCTTCTCATCTCCAGGTCAGGAGTCGGTGGGTTCTACTCTCTCACAGCGGATACTTACCGGTTACTTACGGTTGGCGTTTGGGCATACGTAATTTTATGGATGGGATCTTTACCTTCCCTTTTCCACCTAAACTTGTGTCTTTTTGCCCTCTTTTCAGGCATACTGACCATCCAGGCCATGGCACACCTCAGGCCTTGTTTTTTAAGTAATATCGCATTTCCCACTTGAAGACTCCGATTTACAAGTGGGAAGGCTGGCTGTATTTGTGGGAGGAGTCTGAGACTATTTAACCCTCCTCCTTCTGTCAGGGCCAGGGTTGGTGTTTTCTAGGTGCCCACCTACCCGTTTCCCCCAGTTTATTCACTCATACTCATAGTATTTTTTCTTATTCTTACATTCAGGGTATGCCCTCTTTTCAGGCATACTGACCATCCAGGCCATGGCACACCTCAGGCCTTGTTTCTTAACCACTTTCAGCCCCGGACCATTTTGCTGGTCAAAGACCAGACCACTTTTTGCGATTCGGCACTGCGTCGCTTTAACTGACAATTGCGCGGTTGTGCGACGTGGCTCCCAAACAAAATTGACGTCCTTTTTTTCCCACAAATAGAGCTTTCTTTTGGTGGTATTTGATCACTCCTGTGGTTTTTATTTTTTGCGCTATAAACAAAAATAGAGCGACAATTTTGAAAAAATGCATTATTTTTTACTTTTTGTTATAATAAATATCCCCCAAAAATATATAAAAAAAAAAACATTTTTCCCCTTAGTTTAGGCCGATACGTATTCTTCTACATATTTTTGGTAAAAAAAAATCGCAATAAGCGATTATTGATTGGTTTGCGCAAAAATTATAGCGTTTACAAAATAGGGATAGTTTTATAGCATTTTTATTAATAAATTTTTATTATTTTTTTTTTTACTAGTAATGGCGGCGATCAGCGATTTTTATTGTGACTGCGACATTGTGGGGGACCCATCGGACATTTTTGACACATTTTTGGGACCATTGTCATTTATACAGCAATCACTGCTATATAAATGCAGTGATTCCTGTGTAAATGACACTGGCAGTGAAGGGGTTAACCAGTGGGTGGCAGTGTAGAGGTTAAGTGTTCCTAGGGGTGTGTTACTAACTGTGGGGGGGTTGGACTTTAATTTAGTGAACACTGATCTCTGCTCCAATCACATGGAGCAGAGATCAGCGTCACTAGTTGCTAGGCAGAATGGAGAAATGTTGTTTACAACAGCATTTCTTCATTCGGCCGCTCCGTGAGACGATCGCGGGGATGCCCGCGGCGATCGAGTCCGCGGGTCCCGCGACCGGACTCACGGGGGTCCCGACCAGCGCGGGAGCGCCCCGCCGGCGGCGCGCTCCCGATGGCAGGGCGGCAAATTTAAAGGGACGTACATGTACGCCCATTTGCCTGCCCGTGCCATTCTGTCGACGTACATCGGCGTGCGCTGGTCGGCAAGTGGGTAAGTAATATCGCATTTCCCACTTGAAGACTCCGATTACAAATGTGTGTGTGTGTGTATATGTGTGTGTGTGTGTATGTGTGTATATATATATATGTATGTGTGTGTATGTGTATGTGTATATATATATATATATATATATATATATATATATATATATATATATATATATATATATATATAATATGTATTCTCTTTTGTTACCCCCATTTCCTACCAGCTGGACATTTTATATCAGATGATGTGATTGGAGCACAGACTTTTACATGGTGATAATAATCTGATAACATCCTCAGACTTTGGAACCTTAAACAGAAAGTGATAATGGGGGAGGAGTCAATAACCCAATGATGGGGGTCTTCAGGATCAGTCCAGTCTTCATCTTGGTTGTTCTCCCCCCTCCCGATCCATTCCTTTCACTGGCACCCCAGATGGCAATTTTTGTTCCTTTTGTTGCGAACAAGGTCTAGCGCGCCACAAATGCGCGCCGGGCGCATTTATGGTACGTTTCCATAGACTTAAATGGAAGGCGTTGAGAAGCTTCAGAATTTGGCTTGTAGCTTCATTTTTGACACGACACAAACACTTCCTGCTTTGATAATGTGAACAGCCCTGTCCGCTGTCCATATTATTTATTGCTAAATGCTTAACTACCCCGTTTCCCCCAAAAATAAGACCTAGCGTGATTGTCGGTGATGGCTGCAATATAAGCCCTACCCCCCCCCCCACCCCAAATAAGCCCTAGTTAAAGTCCTTGTAGGTCTTATTTTCAGGGTAGGGCTTATTTTCGGGGGGGGAACAGGGTAGGTATTTTAAGGAATGTTAAAATCCCACCTCAAACGCCTGCTTGTAATGGCAGTATGAACAGAAATTTATAAAAAGACAGTTCTCGTTGTTTCCTCCCTCTCTGACTAAGGTCCATGAATAAAGAAATGATCTGGTAGGAGATCAGAGGACCCATTTACTAGTTACCTTGAGGGGGGAATTGTAAGATCTTCAGAGACAAAGCTGCCTGATGTGGGCGGAGTCCTGGTTTAGGGGAACCAATCAGCTCATGTCTAGTAATAATCTTTGTATTTCTATTTTAGTAGATGGACGGGAGATGAGGAAAACCTCAGAGGATTGTCTCACTTTGTCTCCAGACTGTAAAGTAGAAGATGAGGACATCACACAGTATAGTCCAGGAGAAAACCCGACTACCTCAAATGTCCATCCGGCACCACACAGTGTAGATGGACCATCGTATTCCTCTTATCCTGAGGAACCTCAGACTGTGCGGGACGGTGCCGGACCATCGTATTCCTCTTATCCTGAGGAACCTCAGACTGTGCGGGACGGTGCCGGACCATCGTATTCCTCTTATCCCGAGGAACCTCAGACTGTGCGGGACGGTGCCGGACCATCGTATTCCTCTTATCCCGAGGAACCTCAGACTGTGCGGGACGGTGCCGGACCATCGTATTCCTCTTATCCCGAGGAACCTCAGACTGTGCGGGACGGTGCCGGACCATCGTATTCCTCTTATCCCGAGGAACCTCAGACTGTGCGGGACGGTGCCGGACCATCGTATTCCTCTTATCCTGAGGAACCTCAGACTGTGCGGGACGGTGCCGGACCATCGTATTCCTCTTATCCTGAGGAACCTCAGACTGTGCGGGACGGTGCCGGACCATCGTATTCCTCTTATCCTGAGGAACCTCAGACTGTGCGGGACGGTGCCGGACCATCGTATTCCTCTTATCCCGAGGAACCTCAGACTGTGCGGGACGGTGCCGGACCATCGTATTCCTCTTATCCCGAGGAACCTCAGACTGTGCGGGACGGTGCCGGACCATCGTATTCCTCTTATCCCGAGGAACCTCAGACTGTGCGGGACGGTGCCGGACCATCGTATTCCTCTTATCCCGAGGAACCTCAGACTGTGCGGGACGGTGCCGGACCATCGTATTCCTCTTATCCCGAGGAACCTCAGACTGTGCGGGACGGTGCCGGACCATCGTCTTCCTCCTATCCTGAGGAACCTCAGACTGTGATGGATGGTGCCGCCCTTCCAACAGATAAGAGTTTTTCCTGTTCCGAGTGCGGGAAGTGTTTCCGTTTTAAATCCGGTCTCAATGTGCATAAAAGGACTCACACAGGTGAGAAGCCACATTCTTGTTCCGAGTGTGGGAAATGTTTTATACAAAAATCAGATCTTGTCAAACACCAGAGATCTCACACCGGGGAGAAGCCATTTTCCTGTTCTGAGTGCGGGAAATGTTTTGCAAAAAAAGCACGTCTTGTCGCACATCACAAGTCTCACATAGGGGAGAAGCCGTATTCCTGTTCTGAGTGCGGGAAATGTTTTTCAGGCAAGACCAATCTTTACAGACATCAGAGATATCACACGGGTGAGAAGCCGTATTCCTGTTCTGAGTGCGGGAAATGTTTTTCAGACAACTCTAATCTTTACAGACATCAGAGATCTCACACAGGGGAAAAACCATATACCTGTGCTGAGTGCGGAAAAGGTTTTTCAGACAAGTCCAGTCTTCATAATCATCAGAGATCACACATGGGGGAGATTCCGTTTTCCTGTCCTGAGTGTGGAAAATGTTTTTCAAGCAAGTCACATCTTTCCAGACATCAGAGGTTGCACACGGGTGAGAAACCGTATTCTTGTCCTGATTGTGGGAAATCTTTTTCAAATCAATCACATCTTTACAGACATCGGAGGTCTCACACGGGAGAAAAGCCACTTTCCTGTCCTGAGTGCGGAAAATGTTTATCAGATAAGACCAGTCTCTATAATCATCAGAGAGTGCACACAGGCGAGAAGCCGTATTCCTGTCGTGAGTGCGGAAAATGTTTTTCAAATCGGTCTAGTCTTTGTTATCATCAGAAGTTCCACTTGGATGAGAAGTTATATTCCTGCCCTGAGTGTGGGACATGCTTTGCACTAAAGTCAGAACTTGACAGACATCAGAGGTGTCACTCAAGTGAGAAGCCGTATTCATGTCCAGAGTGCGGGAAAAGTTTTTCATTTAAGTCACAACTTTCCGCACATCAGAGAGCGCACAGGGGGGAGAAGCCGTATTCCTGTCCTGTGTGCGGGAAATGTTTTCCAAGTAAGTCGCATCTTGGCAGACATCAGAGGTCGCACACGGGGGAGAAGCCGTATTCCTGTCCTGAGTGCGGGAAATGCTTTTCAAGTAAGTCACATCGTGACAGACATCAGCGATTACACATGAGGGAGAAGCCGTATTCCTGTCCTGAGTGAGGGAATTGTTCCTCACTAAAGTCCTGTCTTCCTGTACATCGGGGGGTCCCACACAACCCTCGAGATGTATTAGTGAGTGCGGGAAATGTCTTGTGTATGAATGTTGCTGGACATGTGGGGAAGAAGCACCCCCTGATATACACCTCAGATATACTCCATGGCTGATGGCCATGTTCATAGACCTCAACCATAGCCTGACCTTTTGACAAAGATGTCCTATTCAATGGATGATACTACAGTGCCATCTAGAGGTCGGATTGGTAAATGTTTCTCCCATTGAAACATAGTATTGAGAAAGGGGCCACACCCATGTGGGGGGGATAATAAAACTTTCCAAAATAAAAAGGCAACAACATAAGAAACGGCAAGAAACAGTTGATAAGGAGATCAGAGATCACCAAAGACATGGATGAAGTGTTGTACCGTGTCGGCCATTGATAGCAGGAGAAAAATAAAAATGCAGTCCTTACCTCTCATTGGCTGAGTACATTTTGTGGTGTAAACTCTTGCAAGAGGTCTGTTTTCTCAAGTCGTCTGTCAGGACGAAACGCGTTAACCCCACCACACTTAAAAGGCGGTCCTCTAGGCCTTTTAAAATAAAAATTGAGTCATTATCTCTCATTAGCTGAGTACATTTTGTGGTGGAAGATTTCACAAACACTTACAGGTCTTTTTAAAAAAAATTATCTGGACAAATGTGACACGCATGTCCAGCCATAATTAATAATCCATGATATGACTAATACAGTGATTTCATCATCGTCAGCGCCATCTAGTGGCCATAACAATGTTATATTGCTGGTTTTCCAATTGCGTTATTTCGGGTAAAAATTATGGCCACTAGGTGGAGCTGCCGATCATGGGAAATCCCTGTAGTCTTTTAAATATGGCCAGAATTTGTCACGGTGACAGATTGTCTTTTATGAGACATCAGGAGTCTGTTGGACCCCCTCATGTACACTTTATTACCTAAAGTATTGAGACGCCTGCCTTTACACGCACCTGAACGTTAATGACATCCCAGCCTTAGTCCGTAGGGTTCAATATTGAGTTGGCCCTTTGCAGCTATAACAGCTTCAGCTCTTCTGGGAAGGCCGTCCACAAGGTTTAGGAGTGTGTCTAGGGGGATGTTTGACCATTCATCCAGAAGAGCATTTGTGAGGTCAGGCATTGATGTTGGACAAGAAGGCCTCGAATTCATCCCAAAGGTGTTCTATCGGGTTGAAGTTGGGGCTCTGTGCAGGCCAGTCAAGTTCCTCCACCCCAAACTCGCTCATCCATGTCTTTATGGACTTTGCTTTGTCCACTGGTCCAAATCATTTGGCGGAGGGGGGGATTATGCCGTGGGGGTTGTTTTTCAGGGGTTGGGCTTGGCCCCTTAGTTCCAGTGAAGGGAACTCTTCAGGTGTCGGCATACCAAGACATTTTGGACAATTTCATGCTCCCAACTTTGTGGGAACAGTTTGGGGGCGGCCCCTTCCTGTTCCAACATGACTGCCCACCAGTGCACAAAGCAAGGTCCATAAAGACATGGGGATGAGCGAGTTTGGGGTGGAGGAACTTGACGACTGGCCTGCACAGAAACCTGACCTCAACCAGATAGAACACCTTTGGCATGAATTATAGCGGAGACTGCGAGCCAGGCCTTCTCCTCCAACATCAGTGCCTGACCTCACAAATGCTCTTCTGGAAGGATAGTCGAACATTCCCATAGACACCCTCCTAAATAGGGATGGCCTTGCGGTTCACCCGGCGGTCGGTTCGCGGCAAATTTTGCGTGTTCACGATTCACCAAACCGGCGGACTTCTGGCGCTGTTCGCACAGCAGACATAAGCGTTTATATTGTGAAAGAACTTTGACCCATGATGACACATCCATCATGGGGTACAGGACAGCCAATTGAGACATTTCAGCACATGGACAATTAGACATTCCCCCTACCTTATAAATAGACCTGATCTGGCGGCCATTTTACATTCTGTCTTATGTCAGTGTAGGGAGAGGTTGCTGTGTGGAGCAGGGAGAGACTGTAGTGACACAAATCACTAGCTATTAGGTTCACAAAAGTCCTTTTAAGGACTGGTATAGGTGTACAGTATATAGGGTTCTGGTGCACTGCTGTGCTGGTGATTGCTGAGTGCACTGCTGACCGATTCTGCAGCTGTCTTTTGTCAGTGTAGGGACAGGACACTGTGTGGAGCAGGGACAGTCAGTTTAATCACTAGCTATTACTAGTAAGTCCACAGAGGTCCTTTTTAAGGACTGGTATAGGTGTACAGTATATAGGGTTGTACACGTATAATATACTTTCTTTCAAATATAGAAAGCCTATTATACTTGACTGCTGAGCTGAGTGCTGACTGATTCTGCAGCTGTCTTTTATCAGTGTAGGGACTGAGGGACAGTCTGCACTGTGTCACTGCTCAGTCTCTATCTCGGTGCTGGTGTCAGTGCTCTCTATCTCGGTGCTGGTGTCAGTGCACTGTATCTCGGTGCTGGTGTCAGTGCTCTCTATCACAGTGCTGGTGTCAGTGCTCTCTATCTCGGTGCTGGTGTCAGTGCTCTCTATCTCGGTGCTGGTGTCAGTGCTCTCTATCTCGGTGCTGGTGTCAGTGCTCTCTATCTCGGTGCTGATGTCAGTGCTCTCTATCTCGGTGCTGATGTCAGTGCTCTCTATCTCGGTGCTGGTGTCAGTGCTCTCTATCTCGGTGCTGGTGTCAGTGCTCTCTATCTCGGTGCTGATGTCAGTGCACTGTATCTCGGTGCTGGTGTCAGTGCTCTCTATCTCGGTGCTGGTGTCAGTGCTCTCTATCATGGTGCTGGTGTCAGTGCTCTCTATCATGGTGCTGGTGTCAGTGCTCTCTATCTCGGTGCTGGTGTCAGTGCTCTCTATCTCGGTGCTGGTGTCAGCGCTCTCTATCTCAGGGCTGGTGTCAGTGCTCAGTCTCTATCGCGGTGCTGGTGTCAGTGTTCTATCTTAGTGGTGGTGTCAGTGAGGGAGATGGCAGCGGAGAAGTCAATCAGCAGGCTGAGGATCAGCACTGGACTGGCACCTCTGGACCACTGCAGTGGAGCCCTGCATAGGTGGGGGTAAGGGCCGGGCAGAGGGAGGGGCTCAAGCACAGGTTGGCACACTGGAACACTGGCACAGGACTGCGCTGCCCTGACTGTGGCACTGATCATCTCCTGCACCCCCTTCATAGCCTGCCCTGACCATGCCTCTCCTCCATGGCCTTCATGCACTCCTGAATTGTCAAACTTTCACAGATAAAAAAAGAATGCTTGTCGTTGTCGATCCCAGATTCACTTAATACTTCTGGTATGTCAGTGTCCATGTGGTGGGACTATGTGTGCACAGCTAGTAAGTATTTTGTGCCTGAAAATATGACCTGGAGGTTTTTAAGGTTCGCCTGCCATTAAAGTCAATGGGGCCCGCCGCAAACTTTGCGGTTCGCAAACTTTTGGTTCGCGGTTCGCGAAACGTCCCATCGGAAGTTCGTCCATCACTACTCCTAAACCTTGTGGACGGCCTTCCCAGAAGAGTTGAAGCTGTTATAGCTGTAAAGGGAGGGCCAACTCAGCACTGAACCCTACGGACTAGGGATGCCATTAACGTTCAGGTGTGTGTAAAGGCAGTCGTCCCAATACTTTTGGTAATATAGTGTATCTACTGCCCTCCACTGAAGCTAATGGAGAGCAGATTGTGCTTCATTCGCAGCTTCTCTAGCCACAGGGGTGAGGAATGATGGTGCTAACTCTGGAGGTGACATCATACACGTTGCTTCTGGGTTCGTTCTACGTAGAGGTGATCGGAGAACAGAGATTCACTGGTCTCCTTCCCCCTCTACCTGGATGCCTCCACCAAGTTGGTGCTGGGCCTGCAGGTGGAATATCGGAGCCTAAGAAACAAGCCGGGGGGTCCATGGAAGCCATCCAGGAGCAGTTTGCACGGCTCTCCCTGTGACGATGTCTGAGAGCGCACTTAGGGATCATTTACACTCGACTCCAATGCCCATTAAAGCGCTTACCAACATGCTTTATAATATGTTTTTGATGCTTCTTTGAAGTTTTAATGAAGGCAAATGCCCAGTGTGGGTGTTGATTTTCTATTTGTTTTAAAGGAGACCAATAGAGCCCTGGCTTAATAGTACCCCCATTCTGAATAATATCTCCAGCTCCTTAGTACCCTCATTGAGCAGATCCCCAGCTCATTAGTACCCTAGTTCAGCAGATCCTCAGCTTAGTAGTGCCTTGGTTCAGCAGATCCCCAGCTTATTAGCACCCTCGTTCAGCAGATTCCCAGCTCATTAGCACCCTGGTTAAGCAGATCCCCAGCTCATTAGTACCTTAGTTCAGTAGATCCCCAGCTCATTAGTACATTGGTTCAGCAGATCCTCAGCTCATTAGCATCCTAGTTGAGCAGATCCCCAGCTCATTAGTACCTTAGTTCAGCAGATCCCCAGCTCATTAGCACCCTCATTCAGCAGATCCTCAACTTTTTAGTGCCCTGGTTCAGCAGATTCTCAGCTTATTAGCACCTTCGTTCAGCAGATCCCCAGCTCACTAGTACCCTAGTTCAGCAGATCCCCAGCTCACTAGTACCCTAGTTCAGCAGATCCCCAGCTTATTAGTGCCCTAGTTGAGCAGAGCCCCAGCTCATTAGCACCTTAGTTCATCAGATCCCCAGCTCATTAGCACCCTTGTTGAGCAGATCCCCAGCTTATTAGTGCCCTGGTTCAGCAGATCCCCAGCTTATTAGTGCCCTGGTTCCTTAGACCCCTCTTTGAGCAGATCCCCAGCTTATTTGTACCCTAGTTCAGCAGATCCCCAGCTCCTTAGCACCATTGTTCAGCAGATCCCCAGCTCATTAGCACCTTAGTTCAGCAGATCCCCAGCTCATTAGCACCTTAGTTCGGCAGATCCCCAGCTCATTAGCACCCTCGTTGAGCAGATCCCCAGCTCATTAACATCCTCATTCAGCAGATCCCCAGCTCATTAGTACCCTAGTTCAGCAGATCCCCAGCTTATTAGTGCCTTGGTTCAGCAGATTCCCAGCTTATTAGCACCCTCGTTCAGCAGATTCCCAGCTCATTAGCACCCTTGTTGAGCAGATCCCCAGCTCATTAACCTCCTCATTCAGCAGATCCCTAGCTCATTAGTACCCTAGTTCAGCAGATCCCTAGCTCATTAGTACCCTAGTTCAGCAGATCCCCAGCTCATTAGCACCCTTGTTGAGCAGATCCCCAGCTCATTAACATCCTCATTCAGCAGATCCCCAGCTCATTAGTACCCTAGTTCAGCAGATCCCCAGCTTATTAATGCCTTGGTTCAGCAGATCCCCAGCTTATTAGCACCCTCGTTCAGCAGATTCCCAGCTCATTAGTACCTTAGTTCAGTAGATCCCCAGCTCATTAGCACCCTCGTTGAGCAGATCTCCAGCTCATTAGCACCCTCGTTGAGCAGATCCCCAGCTCATTAGCACCCTCGTTGAGCAGATCCCCAGCTCATTAGTACCCTCGTTGAGCAGATCCCCAGTTCATTAGCACCCTCGTTGAGCAGATTCCCAGCTCATTAGTACCTTAGTTCAGCAGATCCCCAGCTCATTAGCACCCTTGTTGAGCAGATCCTCAGCTCATTAACATCCTCATTCAGCAGATCCCCAGCTCATTAGTACCCTAGTTCAGCAAATCCCCAGCTCATTAGTGCCTTGGTTCAGCAGATCCCCAGCTTATTAGCACCCTCGTTCAGCAGATTCCCAGCTCATTAGCACCCTTGTTGAGCAGATCCCCAGCTCATTCGTACCTTAGTTCAGCAGATCCCCAGCTCATTAGAACCCTCGTTGAGCAGATTCCCAGCTCATTAGTACCTTAGTTCAGTAGATCCCCAGCTCATTAGTACATTGGTTCAGCAGATCCTCAGCTCATTGGCATCCTAGTTGAGCAGATCCCCAGCTCATTAGCACCGTAGTTCAGCAGATCCCCAGCTCATTAGCACCCTCATTCAGCAGATCCCCAGCTTTTTAGTGCCCTGGTTCAGCAGATTCTCAGCTTATTCGCACCTTCGTTCAGCAGATCCCCAGCTCACTAGTACCCTAGTTCAGCAGATCCCCAGCTTATTAGTGCCCTAGTTGAGCAGAGCCCCAGCTCATTAGCACCTTAGTTCATCAGATCCCCAGCTCATTAGCACCCTTGTTGAGCAGATCCCCAGCTTATTAGTGCCCTGATTCAGCAGATCCCCAGCTTATTAGTGCCCTGGTTCCTTAGACCCCTCTTTGAGCAGATCCCCAGCTTATTAGTACCCTAGTTCAGCAGATCCCCAGCTCACTATTACCCTAGTTCAGCAGATCCCCAGCTTATTAGTGCCCTAGTTGAGCAGAGCCCCAGCTCATTAGCACCTTAGTTCATCAGATCCCCAGCTCATTAGCACCTTAGTTCATCAGATCCCCAGCTCATTAGCACCCTTGTTGAGCAGATCCACAGCTTATTAGTGCCCTGGTTCCTTAGACCCCTCTTTGAGCAGATCCCCAGCTTATTAGTACCCTAGTTCAGCAGATCCCCAGCTCCTTAGCACCATTGTTGAGCAGATCCCCAGCTCATTAGTACCTCAGTTCAGCAGTTCCCCAGCTCATTAGCACCTTAGTTCAGCAGATCCCCAGCTCATTAGCACCCTCGTTGAGCAGATCCCTAGCTCATTAGCACCCTCATTCAGCAGATTCCCAGCTCATTAGCACCCTTCTTGAGCAGAACCCCAGCTCCTTAGTACCTTAGTTCAGCAGATCCCCAGCTCATTAGCACCCTTGTTGAGCAGATCCCCAGCTTATTAGTGCCCTGGTTCAGCAGATGCCCAGCTTATTAGTGCCCTGGTTCAGCAGACCCCTCTTTGAGCAGATCCCCAGCTTATTAGTACCCTAGTTCAGCAGATCCCCAGCTCCTTAGCACCATTGTTGAGCAGATCCCCAGCTCATTAGTACCTCAGTTCAGCAGTTCCCCAGCTCATTAGCACCTTAGTTCAGCAGATCCCATGCTCATTAGCACCCTCGTTGAGCAGATCCCTAGCTCATCAGCACCCTCATTCAGCAGATTCCCAGCTCATTAGCACCCTTCTTGAGGAGAACCCCAGCTCCTTAGTTCAGCAGATCCCCAGCTCATTAGCACCCTCGTTGAGCAGATCCCCAGTTCATTAGCGCCCTTGTTGAGCAGATCCCCAGCTCATTAACATCCTCATTCAGCAGATCCCCAGCTCATTAGTACCCTAGTTCAGCAGATCCCCAGCTTATTAGTGCCTTGGTTCAGCAGATCCCCAGCTTATTAGCACCCTCGTTCAGCAGATTCCCAGCTCATTAGCACCCTTGTTGAGCAGATCCCCAGCTCATTAGTACCTTAGTTCAGCAGATCCCCAGCTCATTAGAACCCTCGTTGAGCAGATTCCCAGCTCATTAGTACCTTAGTTCAGCAGATCCCCAGCTCATTAGCACCCTTGTTGAGCAGATCCCCAGCTCATTAACCTCCTCATTCAGCAGATCCCTAGCTCATTAGTACCCTAGTTCAGCAGATCCCCAGCTTATTAATGCCTTGGTTCAGCAGATCCCCAGCTTATTAGCACCCTCGTTCAGCAGATTCCCAGCTCATTAGTACCTTAGTTCAGTAGATCCCCAGCTCATTAGTACCTTGGTTGAGCAGATCCCCAGCTCATTAGTACCTTGGTTGAGCAGATCCCCAGCTCATTGGCACCCTCGTTGAGCAGATCCCCAGCTCATTAGCACCCTTGTTGAGCAGATCCCCAGCTCATTAACATCCTCATTCAGCAGATCCCCAGCTCATTAGTACCCTAGTTCAGCAGATGCCCAGCTTATTAGTGCCTTGGTTCAGCAGATCCCCAGCTTATCAGCACCCTCGTTCAGCAGATTCCCAGCTCATTAGCACCCTTGTTGAGCAGATCCCCAGCTCATTCGTACCTTAGTTCAGTAGATCCCCAGCTCATTAGAACCCTCGTTGAGCAGATTCCCAGCTCATAAGTACCTTAGTTCAGCAGATCCCCAGCTCATTAGCACCCTTGTTGAGCAGATCCCCAGCTCATTAACATCCTCATTCAGCAGATCCCCAGCTCATTAGTACCTTAGTTCAGCAGATCCCCAGCTCATTAGCACCCTCGTTCAGCAGATTCCCAGCTCATTAGTACCTTAGTTCAGCAGATTCCCAGCTCATTAGTACCTTAGTTCAGTAGATCCCCAGCTCATTAGTACCTTGGTTGAGCAGATCCCCAGCTCATTAGCACCCTCGTTGAGCAGATCCCCAGCTCATTAGTGAATGAATGAATGAAATACTTGTATAGCACACAATGCGAACTGAATCGCCCCTAGGCGCTGTGGCGAGCTTTGATCATCTGCTAAAAGAGGAAGGTCTTGAGTTTTTTCCTCAAAGCCAGGTGATTTTCTTCCAGGCGAATGTTGATTGGTAGAGCATTCCATAGCCGAGGCAATTGGACAGCGAATCTCCGATCCCCCTTGGATTTATACCGGGCTTTGGGCACGAGGAGGAGGTTTTTGTTGGCTGATGGAAGACTGCGGTTTGGTGTGTAATGATTTATTTTCTCCATTAGGTATTGCGGAGCTTCTCTATGCACGCATTTGTGGGTGAGGCAAAGGGTCTTGAACGTGATCCGATTTTTTTTTTTTTTTACGGTTAGCCAATGTAAGCTCCTCAGGGTAAGGGCCATAGCATGCAGATGGATTCCCAGGGTTTCTTTCCTGTTATCAGCCTTGCCGCCGTGTTTTGGATCAGTTGTAATTGCGCAAGTTGATATTGTGGTAATCCTATGTAAAGCGAGTTTGCGTAGTCCAGTCGTGAATTAATGATTGTTCCAACTACAACTGCTTTGTCATTCTTTGGGATAAAAGGGATGAGTCTGCGAAGCATGCGCAGCAGATGGTGAGATCCACTGACTACGGCTCCTATTTGCGCAACCATTGACATTTGTGCATCTAAAATAACCCCGAGACTCTTCGCTTTGGTCTTTGGGGAGATAGTCTGCCCAAAGACGGTTGGTGGAGACCAGGAGGTTTTGGTTGGAGGCTTATGATTTGGGTGTAAGATAAGAAGCTCTGTCTTTGATTGGTTCAGCTGGAGGGAGTTAGTGGTCATCCAGTCCTCTATTGATTTGAGGCAGTTTTCAAGTTGTTGGTGATCTTTTTTTCCATTGATCCGGAAATAAAGTTGCGTGTCGTCAGCGTAAGAGTGGAAGCAGAGATCTGAGCATCTGATGATTTGAAGGAGTGGGCGAATGTAAATGTTGAAGAGAACGGGTGACAAAGGAGAGCCTTGAGGGACTCCGCAGGTGACTGCCCGAGTTTCGGAGAGGAATTTTCCTAGTTTCACTGTCTGTGACCGATTTTCTAGGAAGGACGCGAACCATTGGAGATCTATGTCTTGGACTCCGGCTACTTCTGTGAGTCGGACGAGTAGAGTATTGTGATCTACTGTATCAAACGCTGCACTTAGGTCTAGCAGTACGAGGAGACACGGCTCTCCGTCATCTGCTGCTTCGAGGGCGTCATCCCAAATCTTGAGGAGAGCTGTTTCTGTTCCATGACCCGGGCGGAAGCCTGATTGCAGTGGGTCCAGGAGTTTGTGAGTATCCAGGTGAAGTTGTAGCTGATGTACTACAGCTTTCTCCATGATCTTAGAAATGGTGTTGAGGCTCGTAATTAGCCTACGGTTGTTTTGGATCCTGAGGGTCCAGGTTTGGTTTCTTGAGTAGAGGTTTGACGATGCCTTGTTTGAAGATGCTGGGAACAATCCCTTCGTGGAATGATCGGTTTATGAGGTGGGTTAGTACCTTAGTTCAGCAGATCCCCAGCTCATTAGCACCCTTGTTGAGCAGATCCCCAGCTTATTAGTGCCCTGGTTCCTTTGACCCCTCTTTGAGCAGATGCCCAGCTTATTAGTACCCTACTTCAGCAGATCCCCAGCTCATTAGCACCCTTGTTGAGCAGATCCCCAGCTCATTAGTACCTTAGCTCAGCAGATCCCCAGCTCATTAGCACCCTCGTTGAGCAGATCCCCAGCTCATTAGCATCCTCATTCAGCAGATCCCCAGCTCATTAGTACCCTAGTTCAGCAGATCCCCATTTTATTAGTGCCTTGGTTCAGCAAATCCCCAGCTTATTAGCACCCTCATTCAGCAGATTCCCAGCTCATTAGCACCCTTGTTGAGCAGAACCCCAGCTCATTAGTACCTTAGTTCAGCAGATCCCCAGCTCATTAGCACCCTCATTCAGCAGATCCCCAGCTCATTAGTACCCTAGTTCAGCAGATCCCCAGCTTATTAGTGCCTTGGTTCAGCAGATTCCCCAGCTTATTAGTGCCTTGGTTCAGCAGATCCCCAGCTTATTAGCACCCTCGTTGAGCAGATCCCCAGCTCATTTACACCCCCGTTGAGCAGATCCCCAGCTCATTAGTACCCTAGTTCAGCAGATCCCCAGCTTATTATTGCCTTGGTTCAGCATATCTCCAGCTCATTGGTACCTTAGTTCAGCACATCCCCAGCTTATTAGCACCCTCATTGAGCAGATCCCCATCTCATTAACACCCCCGTTGAGCAGATCCCTAGCTCATTAGCATCCTCATTCAGCAGATCCCCAGCTCATTAGTACCCTCGTTCAGCAGATCCCCAGTTTTTTAGTGCCCTTGTTCAGCAGATTCTCAGCTTATTAGCACCTTCGTTCAGCAGATCCCCAGCTTATTGGTGCCCTCGTTGAGCAGATCCCCAGCTCATTAGCACCTTAGTTCAGCAGATCCCCAGCTCATTAGCACCCTTGTTGAGCATATCCCCAGCTTATTAGTGCCCTCGTTCAGCAGATCCCCAGCTATTAGTACCCATGTTCCTTATACCCCCTCTTTGAGCAGATACCCAGCTTATTAGTACCCTAGTTCAGCAGATCCCCAGCTCATTATCACCCTCGTTGAGCAGATCCCCGGCTCATTAGTACCCTAGTTCAGCAGATCCCCAGCTTATTAGCACCCTCGTTCAACTTTTTTCAGCTGGCTTTAGACTGGGATGCCATTAAAAATCATGTGCGTGTGAAGGCAGGCGTCCTAATATTTTTTGGCAATATAGTGTATAAGGATATACAGTACAAACACACGCAGCACAAGGCCGTCTTTGCACTACGAGACGTTTCTCTGAGCTCCACAAGATGGTGATCTCACACCTACCCAGACAGGAAGTCTCTATGGAAGACAGGAAGTGATGTCACATACGGAAAGGAAGTTCCAGGTGAGAGGTGAGTCGGGGGAAGTAGAGAGGAGACATTGTTGGATCTGGCAGCAGAGGAGGTAATAAGATATTATTATTATACAGGATTTATATGGCGTAAACAGTTTGTTCAGCACTTTACAACATGAGGGCAGACAGTACAGTTACAATACAGGAGGAATCGGAGGGCCCGGCTCGTTAGAGCTTACAATCTAAAAATATTATTTTCTATATACACCCAGTAACCCCCCGTCATGTTCCGTCCTCTTCCTCCATAGTCACTGTGACGTCTTTTATCTCCAGCAGATGATGATACACACATATATAGTGTGGGAACCTAGATTAACCCCTTCAGGGGCAGAACATTCCTCCACTTGGAGCCGGAACATTCCCTTCATGTTGGAGATAAATTCTAGTAATATGTTCCTCTAAACAAACATCACTGACAATAAATAGACAAGACAATGACCATCCTGACCATACATGGCCTACATCGGGCAATTATTACACCACACAGGCAGATTTACCCCTTCAGGGTCAGAACGTTCCCCCAGTTACGGGGCCGGAACATTGTCTTCATTTTGTTGGTGTGTCACCTTTCCCACCAATCACCTTCTCACCTCATCAGTCTATACTAGGGATCTCCAAACTGCGGCCCTCCAGTTGTTCAGGAACTACAAGTCCCACCATGCCTGGTCATGTCTGTGAATGTCAGAGTTTTACAATGTCTCGTGGGACGTGGAGTTCCACAACAGCTGGAGGGTCGTAGTTTGGAGATCCCTGATCTATACTAACGGACTATATGACTTTTATTAGTGCCGGGGATGGGTTCTTTTTTTGTTTGTTTTTTTAGGGGGGATGGGAATATGTATGTCTTTATTTTAGAAGATTTAAATAGGAAGAAAGAGGGAAAATGTAATTTATGGGAAAAAAATATCCTGAATTTTTTTTTTTAAGGAGGGATTAGAATATATATGTACTTCTTTTCGAGGATTCAAATAGGAAGAAAGAGGGAAAATGTCATTTGTAGAAAGAATGTCCTGAAAACAAATTTTTCCATATTGATCCAAGTCTCAGATATTCATTCACAGCCTCCCCCACCATGATCAGGTAGATGGGTAACAATCACCGATAGGAATTATACACAAACATGTTTGTTACAACAAATGTTTTATTATATATTCAGAGTGGAAACCTCGGAGATTATAATATTGTTGTTAAAGAAGAGTAAAAAGAGGAGGATGAGGAGTATGGTGTGATGAAGGAGCTTTCTGAAGGACATCATGATGGAGCAATCAAGTACCAGAAACCCACCAGAGAGATGTCCCCGTCCTCTGTATTCCCGGGATTCCACACAGGAAGATCACACCATCCCCCACCATCATCAGGTAGATGAGGAACAATTATGAATAGTTATGATTTATACACAATCATGTTTGTTACAATAAATGTTTTATTATATATTCAGATTGGAAACCTTGAAGATTATAATAGTGTTATTAAAGAAGGGTACAAGCAAGAGGACAAGGAATATGGTGTAATGAAGGAGCTTTCAGATGGACACAAGGATATGATGGAGCCACCTAATAACATAAACCCACCAGAGAGATGTCCCCGTCCTCTGTATTCCCGGGATTCCACACAGGAAGGTCACACCATCCCCCACCATCATCAGGTAGATGAGGAACAATCACTGATAGTATCATTAGGATCTGTACATTATCTGCATTGTTACCATTGATGTCATTTTTGTTATATATTCAGAGTGGAAACCTGAGAGATCCTAAAGTTGAGGTTAAAGAAGAGATAAAAGAGGAGGATGATGAGGATGGGGTGATGGAGGAGTTTCCAAAAGGACACAAAGATCTGTACCAGGACACCATGGTGGAGTCATCCAGCTACAGAAACCCACCAGAGAGATGTCCCCGTCCTCTGTATTCCCGGGATTCCACACAGGTAGGTCACACCATCCCTCACCATCATCAGGTAGATGAGGAACAATCACTGGTAGTTATACATTATGCACAAGCATGTGTGTTACAATAAATGTTTTATAATATATTGCAGATTGGAAACCTCGGGGATGATAATAGTTTTGTCAAAGAGTATAAAGAGGAGGATGAGGAGTATGGGGTTATGGAGGAGTTTTCAGAAGGACACAAGGATATGATGGAGCCACCAAATACCAGAAACCCACCAGAGAGATGTCCCCGTCCTCTGTATTCCCGGGATTCCACACAGGAAGGTCACACCATCCCCCACTGTTACAAGGTTGGTGGGACGGAGAATCTAGAACATTCACTTACAGAGACAATGTGTGGATTTTTTATGTGATGTCACAATATTAAAGCTCTTATTTTACAGATGATTTTCTCTCTCATGTTATCGGTTTAGGGTGAAGATCTGATAGATCTAAAAGTTGAGGTGAAATCAGAAGAAGAAGAAGAGAGGAATGTGAGGGATGATCAGCAGTCTATGGAGGAGGATGGAATAACGGGGACATTTATAGAGGAGGACACTCCTACAGAGATCAGCACAGGTGGGTCATTAACACTAAATCCATTCCTCCACCCATACTGCTCACTGATTGGTCCAGAGTAGGGCGGGGGCTGGGTGATATCAGCCTGTAATCCCCTGGTCACTTTCCTGAGCTGTGTTCCCCGTCCTGTATTCCTGGATTTCTCTCCGATAATCTTCCTTCTCTGTGCTGCCGACACAATTTATGTCTCTAGACTGGATTTATGGAGATTCTGGGGTTCTGCAAAATGTTCATTTCCCAAATCGTCTTTCAGGACAGCACCTGGAGAGAGCGCAGCTCCTCCCAATTTCACAGGAAACACCGCAGAAACCACTATAAAACGCCCGGGCACTTCCACCATGACCTCAGTTGTAGTGTTTCCCACACCATGGTGGAAGCGCTGCAGGAAACCAAGGATGTGCTGTGCTCTCTCCAGGTGGGGGAAAGGTGAAGGACATACCTTGTTCAGTTTTATTCTGTTGGCCGTCCCATCACCCCCCGCTGACGGGACAGGGGGGGTGTCCCTGAGTCTTCTCCTCTTTGAGCCGGGGCGAAGGGTAGATGCTAACAGAAGGTCCCACGGGCAGGGAGCGGGTGGGCTGTGCAATGCACGGTGCGGCGTCTCTGGCCTCAACTCGGTCCCGGGTGGCGGGCGGCATCGCTTCCGGACGGGGCGGGACATCCGGCGGCGTGCAGCGGCTTCTGGTTCCAGCCGCTGGAACCCAGGAGGAGGAGGCGGCCCCTGTTGGTGGATTTCCAGTCCTCGCAGCGGACCGGGAAGTCCTCTGCAGGATGGATCCAGAGGAATTGTTGGCAGTGGCAGGAGAAGGAACCACAAACGGCAGCCAGGCCTAGGTAAGCAGAGGCCCCTGTCTTTTCTTTTTTTTTTTTTTTTTTATACACCTGGGTTATGTTTGTTTCCCTCCCTTCCTCCCCTAGTAGGGGGGGAGGGGAGCCTGCATCACGCGCCTGAGATTACTGCACTGGGGAGCATGATTAGGGCTGTGATATTGTGGAGTTGTTTCGCTTCACTGTCTGCTATTAGTTTATTCTGCTGGAGAGGAGGCCTGACGTGGTATATTTTTGTGTTTTTTTTTTGGCAAAGGCCAAACAAAAGGCCAAGCACGCTTCGCCTCCCCTCCCAAAAGAGATGTCCCTCCTGTGAAGCCACTCTTAGCCCTTGTACACACGGTCGGAGAATCCGTCGGAATGTGTCCTATCGGACCACGTTGTCGGATAATCCGACTGTGTGTGGTATGCATCGGACTGATTCCGTCGGAATATCCGTCGGACCCAATTTTCCAACTTGTTGGAAATCTTTTCCGACCAACTGGTTCCATCGGACATACTCCGATCATGTGTAGAGAATTCCGATCGGACAAAGTGCCACGCATGCTCAGATCAAATTCCTACATCAAAGCTATTGGCTACTAGCCTGAACGTAGTCCCATCGTAACGAAATTACGTCATCACGTTCTGAATGATCAGATTTTTCGACAACTTGTGTATGCAACAGTTTCGGACAAGATCCAACGGGTAAGATCCGACGGATTTGATTGTCGAAATCTCCGACCGTGTGTACAGGGGCTTAGGGACTCTTGGACCAAGCCTTTATGTAGGTCCTACAGGAGATATAGGAGATCCTGAAGGAGATTTAGTCAAAGAGGAAACGTCCTCAGCGGCTTCCTCTGCCCAACCTAGTGAGATTCTCACTTCTTTTCCGAAAGAGTTGGCAGACACGTTTTCAATCTTTCCGATCTTATCTGGATAAGCGACCCGGTGTTACGGACTAGGGGTGATCCACCATCCAGCCCTCGCCCCCGTCCACTTCGGCTCCTAGGGAGGTTAGTGATTCGGAGGAGGGAAGTGACTCCCCAGGGTCAGATGGGGCGTTACGTTGAAGAGAAGGCGTTATCTTCCTCCCGTTACTGTCCCTTGAAGAGATGGACATCCTGTTGAAAACCATCCATACCAACCTGAACATCAAGAAGGATAAGGCCAAATTATCCCTACGAGAACAAAGATTGATCAGGTTATGGGTGAGGTCAAGCATTGGTTGTGTTTCCGGTGCACAAAGTCCTATCAGAGGCTGTAAAAAGGGAATGGAAAGACCCAGAGAGGGCCCCCCCCCTTTTTTTTCAAGATCGCTTCAATGAAGATTCCCTTTTTATCGAGGCTAGTGCACAAGTTTGGAAGAAAAGACCTACTGTAAGCTTGATGCAGACTTCTCACAGGTCTCACGAAATACCGACCTAGCGTTCGAGGATATGGGGGGGTCCTGAAGGACACTATGGATGGGAGAGCTAATTCCCTGTTAAAAACGGCCCGGGGCTCAACGCTCCCTAATCTTAAGCCGGCGATGGCGTCAAGTGTAGTAGCCAAGAATCTGGAGCACTGGTTAGGACAGTCAGGGCCCGCTGATAGAAATCTTGGGGCCCCGTACAGCCTACCTGACGGAGCCCCCTTCAGTTCCACCCTTGGTCCTGCCCCTGGTCCCTCCTTTAGCCCCACCCTGGCCCCTCCCCAGACCCCGCCTTAAAAAAAAGTGCAGGTTTGTCTACAAGTGATATTTATTTTCTTTTGGTGGTATTTGGTCACCTCTGTGGTTTTTACTTTTTTTAAAAACAAAAAAATAAAAACTATTTTGAAAAAAAAACATATATATATGCCGTCAATGCGGTAATGTATAGATGCTTCTTCAGTAGTAGTAGTAGATCTCGAATTCCCCCCCCCCCCCAAGCAAACACACACCTGTGTTAGCCTGGCCCCAGGAGTCACTTCTTCTGCCTGGACTGGAGTGCGGGTGTCCACAAACTATTCCAGTCAGATGCCAGCTGCTTCTTTTTTTTTCTTCTGCTGCTGATGGCTCCGCTCGCTTTGAAGAACAGAGCAGAGGGAGAGGAATCACTCCGCAGCGCCAGGAAAGGATGTGATGGCCGGGACTTGAGCCAGCATGAGGAACAGGCGTGGAAGAGAATGACTCGGACAGACAATGTTTGGTCATGGTGGCTGGAGGATTTTTTTTTTTTACATGAATTAGTTCTGTGTTCAGGTTTCCCAGACCCCCCTTTTGGCCAGGCCCGGTACAACAGGGCCAGTTGTACTGGCCTATCAGCGGCCCTGAGGACAGTTAAAAGGAAATATTGAGGCAGGGACCTCCGGCAAAGATCTGCTTGACACATTAATGGCAGACACCTCTGCAGAATCCGTGAGAATGTCTGCAAGGTCTTCTCGAAGATTATGGCGAAAGTTTTGGCACTGTTCAGGAGGGGAGGAATGTCGATTTTACCTTTATCTGAACGATCTCCTTTTTGTTTGCCAACTCAAAAGGCCTTCTGTAGAGGGATTTTAAAAAGACTTATGCCGCGTACACACGATCGGACTTTCCGCCGACAAAAACGTGGGTTTTTTGTTCGAAGTTTTGTTGGCTCAAAGTTGTCTTGCATACACGCAGTCACACAAATGTTGGCCGACAATTACGAACATCGAGAACGCGGTGACTAGGGATGAGCTCAGGCGTGTTCGCATGGTCCACGTGCAGAGCCCGCCAGGAAGTCGGCGCAGTGCCGTGCTAATCACAGGCACTGAGACATTGCCCGATCTCTGCAGCCGCGCATCGGGGCAATGTCTCACTGCCTGTGATTAGCGCAGCGCTGCGCCGACTTCCTGGCGGGCTCTGCACGTGGACCATGCGAACACGCCGGAGCTCATCCTTAGCGGTGATGTACAAGACGTACGACGAGCCGAGAAAAAGGAAGTTCAGTAGCCAGTGCGGCTCCTTCTGCTTGATTCTGAGCATGCGTGGACTTTTGTGCGACGGACTTGTGCACACGCGATCGGACTTTCCGACAACAAAGTTTTGTTGGCGGAAAAAATTTGAGAACCTGCAAGCCAACATTTGGTGGCGGAAAGTCCGACAGCAAATGTCCGATGGAGCGTACGCACGGTCGGACTTTCCGACGACAAGCTCACATCCATCATTTCCCGATGGAAAATCCGTGTACGCGGCATTAGAAAGTTTGGTCTGGCTTCTGAACAGAAGTCAAACCTGGTCCCTTCCTAGATAATCAGATTCTTGGTGTGGAGATGCGACCCCCGTGTCACAGGTGCTTATGAGCAGTGTATGCCAGATTTTGGTAGGCTTGCTAAATTGCACACCTGTGCGCTGGCTTCATAATCATAATTCCAGGAATAGAGGTCAGTGCTCATCCTTGGAGAGAGCTCCGCCTGACAGACAGGAGGTCTGGCTTAGGAGTCAAGAGGGAGCCAGTGCAGCACGAAGCTGCAAGCACAGAGGTGCTGAACGTCAGGTCTGGGGAAGACAGACCAAGGCCTAAGGTGTAAGGCCTGAGCAGAAGTGCTTTTTTTTAGCCAGGGAGGCTGAAGGCTGGTTGTTCTGAAGCAGGACTGTAATGCTGAATAGCCCCGCGAGGGAATCTGCTGTTTATTTTAGAACTTTTGTTTCTTTTGCATAAAAATGGGCTGTCATGCCCTTGAAAATGCAGTCAGGACTGACACGATTTCTTCAACTCGGACGCACCACTAGAGCTTAATCGCCCCCGGATCGTTACACTGGGTTATACTGGGTTACTGGGTTCGACTCTGTTCAGGAAAAAAAAAACACTTGCAGAGGAAAAAATAATGAAAGATCAGAACGCAGTAAAGAAGGTCCAGTCAAACTTACCAATTACATTTCAGGCAGTCATGCCAACACTTGGCCTTCTCACAGCCTCGATCCCTGCCTGTTCAGTGGGCCCGCCTCCATTCAAGAGGTCTTCGGCAGGCAATTCTGCAGAATTGGGCTTATGGGAAGTCGTTCACGAAATCAGATCACGATTCCCTCTCTGGTAAGGAGAAAATGATGGTGATGGAGGAGTCAGACTAATGTAACCGCTTGCTTACCGGGGGGCACTTAAACACCCCACCCCTCCTGCCCAGACCAATTTTCAGCTTTCAGCGCTGTCGCACTTTGAATGACAATTGCGCGGTCATACAACACTGTACCCAAATTACATTTTTATCATTTTTTTTCCCACACATAGAGCTTTCTTTTGGTGGTATTTGATCACCTCTGCGGTTTTTATTTTTTATAAAAAAAAATGTAAAAAGACCAAATTTAAAAAAAAAAAATTATATTTTGTTATAAAATTTTGCTAACAGGTAATTTTTCTCCTTCATTGATGCACGCTGATGAAACTGCACTGATGGGCACGATAGGCTGCACTGATGGGCACTGATAAGGCGACACTGGTGAGCACTGAGACGTGACACTGAGAGGTGGCACTAATGGGTGGCACTGAAGGGCACTAATAGGTGGCACTGATAGCTGGCAGTGATGGGCACTGATAGGTGGCAGTGATGGGCGCTGATGGGTGGCAATAATGGGCACTGATCTGCACTGGTAGGTTAGGTAGACTCCTGACCCTTCACTAATTTATATTGCACATTACATACTGCTGACCCCGGCAGTATATACTCTATGTTTTACATTACATACTCCTGACACCTGCACTATATACTCTATATTGCACATTACATATTTCTGATACTATATAGTCCCATCTGTTGTATCTTATACAATATGTTGTACATTACATACTCCTGACCCCTCACTGTATAATTTATATTGCACATTACCTACTACTAACTCCTGCAGTATATACTTTATGTTGTACATTACATACTCCTGGCCTCTGCACTGTATACTCTGTATTGACATGACATACTCATGACCCCTGCACTATATACTCTATGTTGTACATTACATAATTCTGATACTATATAGTCCTATCTATTGTATCTTTTACAATATGTTGTACATTACATAGTCCTGACTTCTCTTCTCTCCCCTCCCCCCACTGCTATATATACACATAATATGTATTCTCTTTTGTTACACCCATTTCCTACCAGCTGGACATTTTATATCGGATGATGTGATTGGAGCATAGACTTTTACATGGTGATCATAATGTGATAACATCCTTTTTTTTTTTTTGCCACATCAGTGAATACGTTCAGGGAACCCCAAATCAACTCTACCGTTCATTGTAGCCCCGAATCTTTTCAACATCATTGTAGCATTTGTCTTTCATAATTGTGTGGAATTAATTTTATTTTTATTTTTTTATATGTAATTAGCTTTAATTGCATCGTGCCCAATGGGCTCCACTTATCTGCATCCCTTAGTCAATCTTATACAAAAAAAAAAGAAAAAAAAACTTTACCCACCCTACCACCATTCCCCCTGTCCCCAACCCGCCCACACCCCGTCCCCAACCCGCCCACACCCCGTCCCCAACCTGCCCACACCCCGTCCCCACCCCATCCCCAACCCGCCCACACCCCGTCCCCACCCCATCCCCAACCCGCCCACACCCCGTCCCCAACCCGCCCACACCCCGTCCCCAACCCACCCACACCCGTCCCCAACCCGCCCACACCCCGTCCCACACCCCGTCCCCAACCCGCCCACACCCCGTCCCCAACCCGCCCACACCCCGTCCCCAACCCGCCCACACCCCGTCCCCACCCCGTCCCCAACCTGCCCACACCCCGTCCCCAACCCGCCAACACCCCGTCCCCAACCCGCCCACACCCCGCCCCCAACCCGCCCACACCCCGCCCCCAACCCGCCCACACCCCGCCCCCAACCCGCCCACACCCCGTCCCCAACCCGCCCACACCCCGTCCCCAACCCGCCCACACCCCGTCCCCAACCCGTCCCCAACCCGCCCACACCCCGTCCCCAACCCGTCCACACCCCATCCCTCTGGTCTCTCCTGTAAACAACCCAGACCGCCCTTATTCGTTCAACCCTATTTCTGCCATCCTTACGACGAATCTTGGGGTTTGTTGATATTTTTCCCAGAATTTCCATCTCTTTACAAATCCCCTTTCCCCCGGTTCTCCACTATACTTTAAGTACTCCAGATTATGAATTCTGTTAATTTTACTGAACCAACTTTTCACCGAGGGGGTCTCTGGGTTTTTCCAGTAACGGGGGGGGGGGGTTAAGCTCCTTTGCAGCATTTAATAGGCTTGGTGTCAATGATCGGCATATATATTGTTTGATAGACAAGGTGGTCCCATGCAGTAGGCATACCCTAGGGTCCTCTGGGATTTTTAAACCGGTGATTTCTTTAATTATTAATAGTACGGTCTGCCAGAAAACTTTTTTATTTTATGACCACCAGATGTGGACCACCGAGCCCACCTCTGAATATCCTCTCCAGCATAGGTTTGAGAGCCCTTTTTGAAAATTATGTAATTTATCTGGAGTTATATACCAACGGCCATAACTTCCTCCAACTTTGGAGCCTTAAACAGAAAGTGATAATGGGGGAGGAGTCAATAAGCCAATGATGGGGGTCTTCAGGATCAGTCCAGTCTTCATCTTGGTTGTTCTCCCCCCATCCTCACTCTCTGACCTCTGGTGGGGCTCAGCCCCGCTGTTATTCATGACTAAATCATGGACTAAATAAGGAAGTGCAGGACTTCTTGTGTTGGGAAGATGGCAATGAGTGATAGAGGGGGAGGGGACACTCGTCCTATAATCCCCTCATCACTGTCACTCCTATAGAAGACAGTTCTCGTTGTTTCCTCCCTCTCTGACTAAGGTCCATGAATAAAGAAATGATCTGGTAGGAGATCAGAGGACCCATTTACTAGTTACCTTGAGGGGGGAATTGTAAGATCCTCAGAGACAAAGCTGCCTGATGTGGGCGGAGTCCTGGTTTAGGGGAACCAATCAGCTCATGTCTAGTAATAATCTTTGTATTTCTATTTTAGTAGATGGACGGGAGATGAGGAAAACCTCAGAGGATTGTCTCACTTTGTCTCCAGACTGTAAAGTAGAAGATGAGGACATCACACAGTATAGTCCAGGAGAAAACCCGACTACCTCAAATGTCCATCCGGCACCACACAGTGTAGATGGACCATCGTATTCCTCTTATCCTGAGGAACCTCAGACTGTGCGGGACGGTGCCGGACCATCGTATTCCTCTTATCCCGAGGAACCTCAGACTGTGCGGGACGGTGCCGGACCATCGTATTCCTCTTATCCTGAGGAACCTCAGACTGTGCGGGACGGTGCCGGACCATCGTATTCCTCTTATCCCGAGGAACCTCAGACTGTGCGGGACGGTGCCGGACCATCGTATTCCTCTTATCCTGAGGAACCTCAGACTGTGCGGGACGGTGCCGGACCATCGTATTCCTCTTATCCCGAGGAACCTCAGACTGTGCGGGACGGTGCCGTCCTTCCACCAGATAAGAGGTTTTCCTGTACTGAGTGCGGGAAGCGCTTTCGTTTTAAATCTGGTCTTAATGTTCACAAAAAATCTCATACAGGTGAGAAGCCACATTCCTGTTCTGAGTGTGGGAAATGTTTTGTACAAAAATCAGATCTTGTCACACATCAGAGGTCTCACACGGGGGAAAAGCCATATTCCTGTTCTGAGTGCGGGAAATGTTTTGCAAAAAAAGCACGTCTTGTCATACATCAGAGGTCTCACATGGGGGAGAAGCCATATTCCTGTACTGACTGCGGAAAATGTTTTGCAGACAAGTCCTCTCATAATAGACATCTGAAATATCACAGGGGAGAGAAGCCATATTTCTGTCCTGAGTGTGGGAAATGTTTTTTAGACAAGTCCAATCTTTACAGACATCAGAGATATCACACAGGGGAGAAGCCGCATTCCTGTGCTGAGTGCGGAAAATGTTTCTCAGATAAGTCCAGTCTTTATAGTCATCAGAGGTCGCACACGGGGGAGTATCCGTTTCCCTGTTCTGAGTGCGGGAAATGTTTTTCAGTTAAGTCACATCTTTCTTTACATCAGAGATCGCACACGGGTGAGAAACCATATTCTTGTCCTGAGTGCGGAAAATGTTTTTCAACCAAGTCGCATCTTTACAGACATCAGAGATCGCACATGAGGGAAAAGCCACTTACCTGTTCTGAGTGCGGAAAATGTTTTTCAGATAAGTCCAGTCTTTATAATCATCAGAGATTGCACACGGGTGAGAAGCCGTATTCCTGTCGTGAGTGCGGAAAATGTTTTTCAAGTAGGGCCAGTCTTTCCTATCATCAGAGATCACACACGGGGGAGAAGCCATATTCCTGTTCTGAGTGTGGCACATGTTTTGCACAGAAATCAGAACTTGTCAGACATCAGAGGTCTCACACGGGCGAGAAGCCGTATTCATGTTCTGAGTGCGGGAAGCAGTTTTCAGTTAAGTCGCATCTTGACAGACATCAGAGGTTGCACACAGGGGAGAAGCCGTATTCCTGTCCTGAGTGCGGAAAATGTTTTGTACAAAAATCAGATATTGTCATACATCAGAGGTCTCACACGGGTGAGAAGCCATATTCTTGTCCTGAGTGTGGGAAAGGTTTTTCTAGAAAGTCCTATCTTTACAGACATCAGAGATCTCACACGGGGGAGAAGACACGTTCCAGTTCTGAGTGAGGGAATTGTTCCTCACTGAAGTCCTGTCTTCCTGTACATCAGGGGTCCCACACAACCCTGGAGGTGTATTAGTGAGTGCGGGAAATGTCTTTTATATGAATGTTGCTGGACATGTGGGGAAGAAGCACACCCTGATATACACCTCAGATATACTCCATGGCTGATCTTCATCATGGAAGAAACAGTTGATAAGGAGATCAGAGATCACCAAAGACATGGATGAAGTGTCGTACCGTGTCGGCCATTGATAGCAGGATAAAAATAAAAATGGATCCATTACCTCTCATTGGCTGAGTACATTTTGATGTGGAAGTTTTCACAAACCCTTACAGGTCTTCTTTTTAAAAATGATATGGACAAATGTGACACACATTTGTCTAGCCATAATTAATAATCCATGATATGACTAATACAGTGGATTCCTATAAGCGTCAGCACCATCTAGTGGCCATATTTTGTTAAATTGCTAGTTTTCCAATTGAGGAAAAATGATGGCCACTAGATGGAGCTGCCGATCATGGGAAATGACTGTGGTCTTTTAAATATTTTGTCAGAATTTGTCAAGGGGGAGGTGGGATGTTGGAGCCTAAGAAACATTCTTTCGTTATATCTAGTGGTGATTAGAGAACAGAGGTTCACTGGTTTCCCTCTCCTCTACTTGGCGGCACCCACCATGCCGGTGATGGGCCTGCAGGTGGGATAGCAGAGCCTAAGAAATATGACTGGGTGGTCAATCTAAACCACTCAGCATCATTTTTGCAAAGCTCTCCCTGTGGCGATTGTTTTGGACCGAACCAGAACCGATCGGTACCTTTTGTTTCTGTCCCCCTGGCCAAATTAATCTGGCCCCACGTTGGGCGCCAGATTAATGTCTAAAAGCGCACTTATTCTTCACCAGAATGTTCGAGAAGGGGTACTGTTGGTCTCTGTGACAAGTGATTCCACTGCTGTAGGAAGGTTGGGGAAAGTTTCCCTGAACATCGTAATTTGGTGTTTTGGCATTTTCCTCCATTGGCCAGGCCTGTAAAATATCGAATCCTCGTGATTGCCGATACTCCGCTACCGGACTGGTAATATCATATATTTCTGTAAACAGGAATGAGATGTGGAAGGATCCATATTGTGTCCAATCATGAAGCAGATTTCTGGCCTCGCTCACGACTTTAATTGGACCGCCCTCATTATGTTTGTTGGGCTCTGCTATCTCACCTGCAGGCCCATCACCTGGCATGGTGGGTGCCGCCAGGTAGAGGAGAGGGAAGCCAGTCAACCTCTGTTCTCTGATCACCCCTAGATAGAACTGAGCCAGAAGCAATGTGTATTATGTCAATTCCAGGGTTAGCACTATCATTCCTCATCAATGTGGCTGGAGAAGCTGCAAATGGAGCACAATCTGCTCTTTATCAGCTTTAGTGGAGGACAGGAGATACATGGGGTCTAAGAGACTCCTGATGTCTCATAAAGGAGAATCTGTCACCGTGACAAATTCTGGCCATATTTAAAAGACCATAGTGATTTCCTATGATCGCCAGCTCCATCTAGTGGCCATAGTGGACACACGAAAAGCTGTAGCTAGAGGCCATGTTGTTCAGGATTCATAAGTCAGCCATGACAGTCTTGCAGAGCAGTTACACATTGCAGCAGTGATCCTACCCCTCCCCCTCCCCCCTCCTTTAATTCAACAAATCCATAGGCTTAACTTTAGAACACTTCAAAAGAGCCGTTATCTCAACTTCGAGGCATCAGAAACCCGTGCAGAGCTGGAAAAAACAACTAATTGAGTCCTGGTAGGATGTCTGTTTCTGCTGTCCAGGCCTTATCGTAAAACTATGACCAAATCCATGTTGGCGGTGTGCAGCACTCTCCACTTTCTGGATTGAGGTCACCACCTTTATTTTGATGGTTGCCACCATTCGGATCCCATTGACAGTAGAGGGTTGTCTGTTGGGTGTTGTAGACCCATTGACTCACCGCCATGTGGTAAGAAACCCTTTTGGGACTACTCCTTTACTATGCACGTATGGCCATCGTGCTCGGGTAGATATCCCCTGCTGTACCATCCATTCTTTTTTGGAAGCGATTAGTTAACACAGCCCTACCATTATTCAAGACCACTTATCTATCTAGGGGTTGCGCTAGAACAGGGTTCCATGGAACCCTGGGGTTCCTCAAAGAGGTTGCTAGGGGTTCCTTGAGCAAGGAGCAATTTCTGCCTCTCGGGTAAGTTCCCACTTATACCATTGATCTTTTTAGCTCTCTGTAAGGTGTTAATTCTTCCCAATGACCTCAAGTGTGAGGAACATTCTTCCCCCTGACTATGATAATAATGCATCATGAGTTGTAGATATAGTCATTTCTAGCAGAGGTACCCTGAGACCAGAAAGTTATTTCAAGGGTTCCTCTGTGTTGAAAAGGTTGAGAAAGTTCCTTAACCACTTCAGCCCCGGACCATTTTGCTGGCCAAAGACCAGACCACTTTCTGCGTCACTTTTACTGACAATTGCGCGGTCGTGCGACATGGCTCCCAAACAAAATTGACGTAATTTTTTTCCCACAAATAGAGCTTTCTTTTGGTGGTATTTGATCTGCTCTGCGGGTTTTATTTTTTGCGCTATAAACAAAAATAGAGCGACAATTTTGAAAAAAACCTCATTATTTTTTACTTTTTGTTATAATAAATATCCCCCAAAAATATATATAAAAAAAAAATGTTCCCTTAGTTTAGGCCGATACGTATTCTTCTACATATTTTTGGTAAAAAAAATCGCAATAAGCGATTATTGATTGGTTTGCGCAAAAGTTATAGCGTTTACAAAATAGGGGATAGTTTTATTGCATTTTTATAAATCATTTTTTTTTCCTAGTAATGGCGGCGATCAGCGATTTTTTTTTTTTTTTTTTTTTTTTGTGACTGCGACATTATGGCGGACACATCGGACATTTTTGACACATTTTTGGGACCCTTGTCATTTATACAGCAATCAGTGCTATACAAATGCAGTGATTCCTGTGTAAATGACACTGGCAGTGAAGGGGTTAACCAGTGGGTGGCAGTGTAGGGGTTAAGTGTTCCTAGGGGCGTGTTACTAACTGTGGGGGGCTGGGCTTTCATTTAATGAACACTGATCTCTGCTCCAATCACATGGAGCAGATATCAGCATCACTTGTTGCTAGGCAGAATGGGGAGATGCTGTTTACAACGGCATCTCTCCGTTCAGCCGCCCCGTGAGACGGTCGCGGTATGCCCATGGCGATCGAGTCCACAGGACCCGCCACGGGGGTCCCGACCAGCACACGAGCGCACTACTGCCGGCGCACTCACGTGCTGGTCAGGACCCCCGTGAGTCCGGTCGCGGGTGCCGTGGACTCGATCGCCGCGGGCAGGCATTAAAGTTTGGACGTACCTGTACGCCAATATGCCTGCCCATGCCATTCTGCCGACTTACATCGGCGTGCGCTGGTCGGGAACTGGTTAAAATGTGGAATCTCCAGAAAACTAGTGAGTGTCACACTAGACAAGTGATCCCTCATTTGGTTAGCAGAACCACGTCGATAGGCCCCACCAGGGGTTGATCATCTGGGCTCCTAGGTGCTGGGAGACAGTGTTTTTCATCACTGAACACCTTTCGCTGGAGGTTGTATGGTGTAAATCCTATAATCCAGTGGTTACGGCGGATCAGAGCTTACCAATTTTTTTGTTGTTGTCTTAGTTTTCATTGTTTTCTTTTGGTTATGTTTTTGTTGTGTGCTGAGCCGGGGTATGCCCAGGAGGCTCTGTTTTGTACTTTGAACTGAAAATTGCATAAAAATTCTAAACAATAAAAAAAAAGAATACATAGTATGCCATAAAAGGATACCCAGAACTATGCTGTGATCAAGGCCTTTTGTGCCGAAACGCGTTAGCTTTTCTACTGTATGTAACAATAAAGACTTTTCATTTGGATTACTGGAGATGCCGGCTTCCTTCTTTTCTGACGGATACCCAGAACTAATTGGGATTGTAAAAGACAATCCGAGCAGAAGTGATTCTTAAGAAACCTCTGCCCACTTCAAAACTTAATGCGATTCATAAACTCAGACAGTCTATATGTAAAAATAAATAAGTTCTTCACCGCAAAAAAATGTTCAATCTTTTCAGGTGTGCCGGAAATTTTTTTAGATTTTTTTTTGTGTGCCGCAAGACAAAAAAGATACAGTACATACACACATAGCACAAGGCCGTGTTCACGCTACTAGATGTTTCTCGGGGCTGCAGTTCCTCTGAGCTCCACAAGATGGTGATCTCGCGTCTACCCAGACAGGAAGTCTCTATGGAATACAGACAGGAAGTGATGTCAGGTACAGACAGGAAGTTTTGGGTGAGAGGTGAGTCAGGAGGACGTAGAGAGGAGACGTTGCTGGAAGTGGCAGAAAAGGAGGTAATAAGATCTTATTTTCTATTTACACCCAGTAACCCCCCCCCCCGTCATGTCCGTCCTCTTCCTCCATAGTCACTGTGACGTCTTTTATGTCCAGCGGATTATCATATATACATATATAGTGTGGAAACCTAGATTAACCCCTTTGGGGTCAGAACATTCCACTTACTGGGCCGGAACATTCTCTTCATTTTGGAGATAAATTCTAGTAATATGTTCCTCTAAACAAACAGCACTGACAATAAATAGACAAGACAATGACCATCCTGACCATACATGGCCTACAATTATTACACCACACAGGCAGATTTACCCCTTCAGGATCAGAACGTTCCCCTAGTTACGGGGCCGGAGCATTGTCTTCATTTTGTTGGAGTGTCACCTTTCCCACCAATCACCTTCTCACCTCATAAGTCTATACTAGGGGTCTCCAAACTACGGCATCCTCCAGTTGTTCAGGAACTACAAGTCCCACCATACCTAGTCATGTCTGTGAATGTCAGAGTTTTACAATGTCTCGTGGGATGTGGATTTCCGCAACAGCTGGAGGGCCGTAGTTTGGAGATCCCTGATCTATACTAATGGACTATATGACTTTTATTCGTGGCGGGGGATTGGTTCTTTTTTTTTTAAGGAGGGATTAGAATATGTATGTACTTATTTTCAAAGATTCAAATAGGAAGAAAGAGGGAAAATGTCATTTGTAGAAAGAATGTCCTGAAAACAAATTTTTCCATATTGATCCAAGTCTCAGATATTCATTCACACCATCCCCCACCATGATCAGGTAGATGGGTAACAATCACCGATAGGATTTATACATAAACATGTTTGTTACAACAAATGTTTTATTATATATTTAGAGTGGAAACATCGGGGATGATAATATTGTTGTTAAAGAGGAGGATGAGGAGTATGGTGTGATGAAGCAGCTTTCTGAAGGACATCATGAGGGAGAAATCAAGTAACAGAAACCCACCAGAGAGATGTCCCCGTCCTCTGTATTCCCGGGATTCCACACAGGAAGGTCTCACCATCCCCCACCATCATCAGGTAGATGAGGAACAATTATGAGTAGTTATGATTTATACACAATCATGTTTGTTACAATAAATGTTTTATTATATATTCAGAGTGGAAACCTTGAGGATTATAATAGTGTTATTAAAGAAGAGTACAAGCAAGAGGACAAGGAATATGGTGTAATGAAGGAGCTTTCAGGACACAAGGATATGATGGAGCCACCTAATAACATAAACCCACCAGAGAGATGTCCCCGTCCTCTGTATTCCCGGGATTCCACACAGGAAGATCACACCATCCCCCACCATCATCAGGTAGATGAGGAACAATCACTGATAGTATCATTAGGATCTGTACATTATCTGCATTGTTACCATTGATGTCATTTTTATTATATATTCAGAGTGGAAACCTGAGAGATTCTAAAGTTGAGGTTAAAGAAGAGATAAAAGAGGAGGATGAGGAGTATGGGGTTATGGAGGAGTTTTCAGAAGGACACAAGGATATGATGGAGCCACCAAATACCAGGAACCCACCAGAGAGATGTCCCCGTCCTCTGTATTCCCGGGATTCCACACAGGAAGATCACACCATCCCCCACTGTTACAAGGTTGGTGGGACGGAGAATCTAGAACATTCACTTACAGAGACAATGTGTGGATTTTTTATGTGATGTCACAATATTAAAGCTCTTATTTTACAGATGATATTCTCTCTCATTTTCTTGGTTTAGAGTGGAGATCCAATAGATATAGAATTTGAGGTGAAATCAGAAGAAGAAGAAGAGAGGTATGTGAGGGATGATCAGCAGTCTATGGAGGAGGATGGAATAACGGGGACATTTATAGAGGAGGACACTCCTACAGAGATCAGCACAGGTGGGTCATTAACACTAAATCCATTCCTCCACCCATACTGCTCACTGATTGGTCCAGAGTAGGGCGGGGGCTGGGTGATATCAGCCTGTAATCCCCTGGTCACTTTCCTGAGCTGTGTTCCCCGTCCTGTATTCCTGGATTTCTCTCCGATAATCTTCCTTCTCTGTGCTGCCGACACAATTTATGTATCTAGACTGGATTTATGGAGATTCTGGGGATCAGCAAAATGTTGACTCTCACTATAGACATTGCTCAACCTAGGCACCAGTGGTATGTGTCTTGGGTCTTCTGCCCCATGCCAGGGTATAGCAGGATCTCTATCTTTGCCATTTTCCCAGGGTTACTTGCTCTGTTTTCTTTCCTGACTGTGCCAGGTGGAGGGATATGTCTGTATAGTCTCAAACCCAAGTCACTGAGTGCAGTCTCAGGAGATAGGAGGAGCGGTGTGGGACCTCTGCAACTTGTCTCATGTAAACATTTTAAGTTTCCAGTGAATACTGAATATCAATATTATGAATCCTGACCCTTCACTATATAATTTATATTGTGCATTACATACTCCTGACCCCTGCACTATATACTCTATGTTGTACATACATAATTCTGATACTATATATTCCTATCTGTTGTATCTTATACAATATGTTGTACATTACATAGTCCTGACTTCTCCTCTCCCCTCCCCCCACTGCTATATATACACATAATATGTATTCTCTTTTTAATCCCCTCATCACTGTCACTCCTATAGAAGACAGTTCTCGTTGTTTCCTCACTCTCTGACTAAGGTCCATGAATAAAGAAATGATCTGGTAGGAGATCAGAGGACCCATTTACTAGTTACCTTGAGGGGGGAATTGTAAGATCCTCAGAGACAAAGCTGCCTGATGTGGGCGGAGTCCTGGTTTAGGGGAACCAATCAGCTCATGTCTAGTAATAATCTTTGTATTTCTATTTTAGTAGATGGACGGGAGATGAGGAAAACCTCAGAGGATTGTTTCACTTTGTCTCCAGACTGTAAAGTAGAAGATGAGGACATCACACAGTATAGTCCAGGAGAAAACCCGACTACCTCAAATGTCCATCCGGCACCCCACAGTGTAGATGGACCATCGTATTCCTCTTATCCCGAGGAACCTCAGACTGTGCGGGACGGTGCCGGACCATCGTATTCCTCTTATCCCGAGGAACCTCAGACTGTGCGGGACGGTGCCGGACCATCGTATTCCTCTTATCCCGAGGAACCTCAGACTGTGCGGGACGGTGCCGTCCTTCCAACAGATAAGAGGTTTTCCTGTACTGAGTGTAGGAATTGTTTCAATTCTAAGTCTAGTCTTAATGTTCACAAAAAATCTCATACAGGTGAGAAGCCACATTCCTGTTCTGAGTGTGGGAAATGTTTTGTAAAAAAATCAGATCTTGTCACACATCTGAGATCTCACACGGGGGAAAGACCGTATTCCTGTCTTGAGTGCGGGAAATGTTTTTTAGACAAGTCCACTCGTCGCAAACATCGGAGACTGCACACAGGGGAGAAGCCGCATTCCTGTGCTGAGTGCGGGAAATGCTTTTCAGCTAAGTCCAGTCTTTATAGTCATCAGATGTCGCACACGGGTGAGAAGCCGTTTCCCTGTTCTGAGTGCGAGAAATGTTTTTCAGATAAGTCCAGTCTTTACAAACATCAGAGATCACACACGGGGGAGAAGCCGTATTCCTGTCCTGAGTGTGAAAAATGTTATTCAAGGAAGTCACATATTTTTCAGTTAAGTCGCATCTTGACACACATCAGATGTCGCACACGGGTGCAAAGCCATATTCCTGTTCTGAGTGCGGGAAATGTTTTTCAAGTAGTTCCAGTCTTTCCTGCCATCAGAGGTCACACACGGGTGAGAAGCCGTATTCCTGTCCTGAGTGCGGAAAATGTTTTTCAGATAAGTCTCATCTTGGCAGACATCAGAGGTTGCACACGGGTGAGAAGCCGCATTCCTGTCCTGAGTGCGGGAAGTGTTTCTCAAGGAAGTCACATCTTGACATACATCAGAGATCTCACACGGGTGAGAAGCCGCATTCTTGTCCTCAGTGCGGGAAGTGTTTCTCGAGGAAGTCACATCTTGACACACATCGGAGATCTCACACGGGTGAAAAGCCGCATTCTTGTCCTGAGTGTGGGAAATGTTTTGCTACGAATTCACATCTTTACGCACATCAGAGGTCTCACGCGGATGAGGAGCCGTATTCCTGTCCTGAGTGTGGGAAACATTTTTCAGCTAAGTCACATCTTATCGTACATCAGAGATCGCATACAGGGGAGAAGCCGTATTCCTGTCCTGAGTGCGGGAAATGTTTTTCAGTGAAGTCACACCTTAACTCACATCAGAAATTGCATACGGGGGAGAAGCCCTATTCCTGCGCTGAGTGTGGGAAATGTTTTTCAAGGAATTCACATCTTTACAAACATCAGAGAGTGCACACGGGGGAGAAGCCGTATTCCTGTCCTGAGTGCGGAAAATGTTTTTCAGATAAGTCCAATCTTTCCAGTCATCAGAGACTGCACACGAGGGAGAAGCCACCTTCCTGTCCCGAGTGAGGGAATTGTTCCTCACTGAAGTCCTGTCTTCCTGTATATCAGGGGTCCCACACAACCCTCGAGATGTATTAGTGCCTTGACAGATTCTCTTTTATGAGACATCAGGAGAGATCTTTTAGACCCCCCCTGTATCTCCTGTCCTCCTCTGAAGCTGATGCAAAGCAAATTGTTGTGCTCTATATGCAGATTCTCCAACCACATTGGTAAGAAATGATGGTGCTAACCCTGGAAGTGACATAATACACATTGCTTCTGGGTTTGTTCTATCTAGGGGTGATCAGAGAACAGAGGTTCACTGGTCTCCTTCCCCTCTACCTGGTGGCCTCCACCAAGCTGGTGTTGTGCTTGCAGGTGAGATATAGGAGCCTAAGAAACATTTGGCTTCCCTCCCCTCTACCCATCGGCACCCACGATGCCGGTGATGGGCCTGCAGGTGGGATAGCAGAGCCTAAGAAACATGATGGGGGTGGTCCATCGAAACCACCCGGCATCATTTTGCAAAGCTCTCCCTGTGGCGATTGTTTTGGACCGAACCAGAACCGCTCGGTACCTTTGTTTCTGTCCCCCTGGCCAAATTAATCTGGCCCCACGTTGGGCGCCAGATTAATGTCTGAAAGCGCACTTATTCTTCACCAGAAGGTTCGAGAAGGGTTACTGTTAGTCTTTGTGACAAATGATTCCACCATTGTAGGTAGGTTGGGGAAGGTTTCCCTGAACACCGTAATTTGGTGTTTTGGCAGTTTCCACCATTGGCCAGGCCTGTAAAATATCGAATCCTCGTGATTGCCGATACTCTGCTACCGGACTGGTAATATCATATATTTCCGTAACCAGGAATGAGATGCGGAAGGATCCATATTGTGTCCAATCATGAAGCAGATTTCTGGCCTTGACAGCAGAAACTGACATCCTGCCAGGACTCAATTAGCTGTTTTTTTCCAGCTCTGCATGGGCATAAGCCTGGTTTTGATGCCTTTTAATGGCTCTTTTTAAAGCGGGAGTCCACCGGGACTCCGCGTTTTTTTTTTTTTTTAAAAGCCAGCAGCTACAAATACTGCAGCTGCTGACTTTTAAAATAGTGACACTTACCTGTCCAGCGCGCCCGCGATGTCGGCACCCGAAGCCGATCGCTAGGTCGTCTGTCGGGTCCTGCCGCCGCCATCTTGGGTATGGGAATCAGGAAATGGAGCCTTTCGGCTTCATTTCCCGGTTCCCTATTGCGCATGCGCGAGCCGCGCGGCGCAATCCGGACGGTCCCCGCTGCCTCTGGGAACTGTGTGTTTCCCAGCAGGCAGCGGGGCACTTGCGCAAAGGGGCGGGCAGTTGCGGAAAGGGGCGTAATCTACGCCCCTTTCCGCAGACAGCTATCCCGGAAGTGGGTGCAGTTACCTGGATTATCCAGGTAACTGCACCCCCCTCCCCCCTGAAAGGTGCCAATTGTGGCGCCGGAGGGGGGGGGGATTCCGATGAGCGGAGGTCCATTTTAGGGTGGACCTCCGCTTTAAGTGTACAACTATGGCCAAATCCATTAAGAATACCTAGCATTACACAGAATCTTCCCAGCTGCCCCAGATTCCTGTTGGAGGTGTGCAGCACCCTCAGCAGATTTCATCCATATTTTCTGGACATGTCCACGGATCAAAACTTTCTGGATTGAGGTCACCACCTTGATTTTGACAGTTACCACCATTCAGATCCCACTGTAGAGGGTTGTCTGTTGGGTCTTGTAGACCAGTTGGCTCACTTCCGGGTGGTAAGAACCCTTTTGGGACTACTTCTTTACTATGCACATAAGGCCATCGTGCTTGGGTAGATATCCCCTGCTGTACCATCCATTCATTTTTGGAAGCGATTAGTTAACGCAGCCCTACCATTATTCAAGACCACTTATCTATCTAGGGGTTGCGCTAGAACAGTGTTTCTCAACCAGGGTCCCGTGGAACCCTGGGGTTCCTCAAGAGGTTACTAGGGGTTCCTTGAGCAAGGAGCAATTTCTGCCTCTCAGATAAGTTCCCACTTATACCATTGATCTTTTTAGCTCTCTGTAAGGTGTTAATTCTTTCCAATGGCCTCAAGCGTGAGGAACATTCTTCCCCCTGATTATCATACTAATGTATCATGAGTTGTAGATATAGTCATTTCTAGGGGTGCAGCGGCTTCAGCCTAGTTCTGGAGCGGCGACCATCTTGGTACACCCATCTGCGTTTACAAGGTGATCGCTCCGTCAAATGACGGAGCGATCACCTGTAAACAAACCGGCATCATGATGACGCCGGTTCCTCTCTCCCCTCTGTACTGATCTGTACAATGGAGGGGAGAAATCGGATGGCAGCCACAGCCATCCCAGCAATACCCTGCTAATACTCTGCAATACCTACCCTGCCAATACTCTGTGATACCTACCCTGCCAATACTCTGCAATACCTACCCTGCCAATACTCTGCGATACCTACTCTGCGATACCTACCCTGCCAATACTCTGCGATACCTACCCTGCCAATACGCTGCGATACTTACCCTGCCGATACTCTGCGTTACTTACCCTGCCAATACCCTGCCAATACTTACTCTGCCAATACTTACCCTGCCAATACTTACCCTGCCAATACTCTGCCTTGAGGCGATTTAGTTTGCGTTGTGCGCTATACAAATATTTCATTTATTCTGCAATACTTATCCTGCCAATACTCTGCAATACCCTGCCAACACTCTGCCAATACCCTGCCAATACTTACCCTGCCAATACTTGCCGATACCCATCCATGCTCAGCCAATATTACATTAGGGGAGATGACGTGGATATTACAGTGAGGGAGAAGTATATTACAGTGGGGACTATATGGTGGTGGCATTTTCGCAGGTTTTTGCAAATTCAATTATTATTTGCTGATCCAAAAAATGATCCGATCCATGAGTCTGATCCGAGGAACGATCCAATCCGTGAGTTTTTTGATCCGTTGCACCCCTAGTCATTTCTAGCAGAGGTACCCTGAGACCAGAAAGTTATTTCAAGGGTTTCTCTGTGTTGAAAAGGTTGAGAAAGGCTGCACTAGAAAGTTCCATAAAATGTGGAATATCTGAGTGGAATCTCCAGACGACTAGCGAGTATCACACTACACAATTGATCCCTCATTTGGTTAGCAGAACCACGTCTATAGGCCCCATCAGGGGTTAATTATCTGGGCTCCTAGGTGCTGGAAGACAGTGTTTTTCATCACTTAACACCTTTTGCTGGAGGTTGTATGGTGTAAATCCTATAATCCAGTGGGTACGGCGGATCAGAGCTTACCAATTTTTGTTGTCGTCTTAGTTTTCATTGTTTTCTTTTGGTTATGTTTTTGTTGTGTGCTGAGCCGGGGTATGCCCAGGAGGCTCTGTTTTGTACTTTGAACTGGAAATTGCAATAAAAATTATAAAAAAATAAAAATAAATAAAAAACATAGCATGCCATAAAAGGATACCCAGAATTATGCTATGATGAGGCCTTTTGTGCCGAAACGCGTTGGTTTTGTACTATTCTTACACTGTTCCTGTATGTAGCAATAAAGACTTTTCGTTTGGATTACTGGAGATGCCGGCTACCTTCTTTTCTGAAGGATACCCAGAACTAATTGGGATTGTAAGACAATCCGAGCAGAAGTGATCCTTAAGAAACCTCTGCCCACTTCAAAACTTAACACGATTCATAAACTCAGACAGGAACTTGACACATTAATAATAAGTATATATTTGAATGGGGAATCAAAAGTGCTAATTTTAAAAGCTTATATGCAAGTTATTGCCATAAAAAGTGTTTGGGGACCTGGGTCCCGCCCATTGCAAAAATTATTTTTCGGGAGCAGTGATTTTAATGATGGTTAAAGGGAAACAATAAAAAATAAATATTCCTTTTAAATATTGTGCCTGGGGGTCCCCTTTAGTCTGCCTGTAAAGTGGCACATCTGTACTGAGTATAGAACATGCCGCAGCAATAATGACATTTCTAAAGGAAAAAATGTAATTTAAACTTGCTCGTGGCTGTAATGTATTGCCGGCTCCTGGCAATATAGATGGAAAATAAATGAAAAAATTGCATAGGGTCCCCCCCCCCCAGTCTATACCAGGCCCTTCGGGTCTGGTGTGGATTTCAAAAGGAACCCCCTGGGCTTTGGGGTGGGGCCTGGTATTGCTCAGAAGGGGGGGGGGGGGCGCTCGATCGATTGTACCCTCCCTTTCCTGGCCTGCCAGGCTGCATGTTGAGATAAGGGTCTGGCATGGATTTTGGGGGGACCCCACGCCATTTTTTTTTTTTTTTGGTGTGGAGTTCCCCTTAAAATCTATGCCAGACAGCAGAGGACCTGGAATGGATTTTGGGGGAAGGAACTGCATGCCGGGTTTTGTTTTTTTCTTACATTTTGGAGTGACGTTCAACTTAAAATCTATACCAGACCCAAAGGGCCTGCTATGGATTTTGGGGGGAACCCCATGCTGTTTTTTTTTTTATTCTGTCATAGGGTTCCCCTTAACCACTTTAATACATTGTATTATATACTCTGAACTGCACTATATACTCTCCATTGTATTGTATATACTACACTGACTGCACTATATATCCTCCAATGTATTATACTACACTGACTGCACTATATATCGTCCACTGTATTATATATACTACACTAACTGCACTATATTGCCTCCACTGTATTATATATACTACACTGACTGCACTGTATAGCCTCCACTGTATTCTATATATACTACATTGACTGCACTATATACAGTAGCCTCCACTGTATTATACATACTACACTGACTGCACTATATACTCTGAGCTTTAGTATATATACTCTCCACTGTATTATATATAATACACTGCACTATATACTCTGAGCTGTATTATATATACTATACTGACTGCACGATATACTCTCAACTGTATTATATATAGTCTACATGGACTGCACTATATACTCTCCACTGTTTTATATATATATACTACATTGATTGCACTATATACTCTGAACTGTATTATATATACTACACTGACTGCGCTATATACTCTCAACTGCATTATATATACCACACTGACTGCACTATATACTCTGAACTGTATTATATATTTTACGCTGACTGACTGCACACTACACTAACTACCTGCCTAATCTCCATTCATTCACTATATATGGCCGCCGTGTAAGCAGCAGCCTTATATAGTGTCGGGCATGGTCTTAGCCCCTTAGCCATGATTGGCTAAAGGCAGCCTGGAATTGGAGAAGCAGAATGTTTAAATGAAGGACGTCTACTCCTTCTTTTAACTGGAAGAAGGGTACTCTTACCACCTGAGATTTTTTTGGATGTACTTAACCAAATCGTCCCCGAACAACCGTTCCCCATGAAAGGGAAAACCAGCTAATAGCTTTTTACATGGTAGCTCAGCTGACCAATGCTTCAGCCACATAACTCTTCGCATATGTACTAACAGAAGAGCAAGGCCTGACGCTTGATGAATAGAATTTTTACTAGCGTCAACTAGTCAGCTCAATGCGGGACCTCTTGCCCTATGACAGCCTGTTTAACTTTGTCTTTTAGGGATTGACAAATGCCTATTGCTGCTACTGCCATTTGTGCCACTGCACCAGCCACAGCAAATGAGGCCTTAAGCAAAGATTCTAGGCTTTTATCAGCTGGATCCTTAAACACCCGGACATTGTCCACTGCTGGCATGCTCAATTTCTTGGTGAACTTTTTCTCCATAGGGTAAAGAAGAGAAAATCTCTTGGGAGGAAGAAAAGGCCTGTCTGGATGATCCCCGTCAGCATATATAAGCTATGGGTGCATACGGAAAGCATATGAACCCTGAGGAGGCTTTAGAGAACCCAAAGAGGAGAAAAGAACTTCAGCCGTTTTTGCTAGGGGCAACTTATATCCTGAACGGACTGTCTCCGTAAGGGATTGGACCAGCAATCTTTTTGAGATTGTGAGGCTGAGAAGGGTTCTTCTGAGGCTGAATCCTCAAAGGAGGAGCCATCTTCCTGACCTTCTACTGGGTCCCCTAAGCGTACGTCAACATCCCCTGCCCACTCCTGATCTCCAGATGAAGGGCCGGGGGCAGGAGAAAGGGACCTATTGCCCTTCCTCCCAGCCTGGGAGGAGGATGTGAACATACCAGCTATCTTCCCTTCCAAACCAGCTAATGCTGTAGCCAAATCGTCTTTAGTGACGTATGCAGAGGCTGGAATGTTGGAAGTAGCTACAATGCCTGACAAGCTCAGTGGCTCTGCCTGGCCAGCCGCTTCAGGTCTTTCAGTGGAGGATGATATTGTGGAAGCGTGACTAGGATCCTCAGACCCTTGCGGCGGCGCTCCTCCTCACTGTTCTTGTTCCTCTTTTCCTGGAATACATAGTCCTAAGCACAAAGCAGAGGTACTAACACCATTTGTCTACTGCTGAGCAATGAGTCTTAGTGCCCTGAGAATGCCTGTATCCAACACCCATATAGCCATTACGTGCCCAGATATGCATCTGTGTCCCTCCGTCAGCCACCAGATTCACTACAGCATGAGAACTTTTAAAAACCAGCCAGCCTGCGCAGGGGGACGGCCAGTATTACAGGCAGAAACCTTGTTCTTCCTTTTCGAGGCTCGGGCACCATCCGTTTAGCCTTTCTTTGTTTCTTTCTCTTTGAATGGATGCGATTGCAAATCCCCTGATCCTATCCAGGCTCACCTGTGGGGCTCTTCTTAGCACTTCATTAATTGTGACCAACACCTTATACACTGGCGAAAAAATTTAGGTACTCCCTGTATGGGAGGGGTTATATAGAGGGGGACTTTCTGTCTTTGGGTGTACCAGTGTCTAATCACTTGAAGGTGGCGTATAACCCACATAGTTATTACTATAGGTGCTCTGTGTCCCATGATGTACGATAAAGAAAAACGATTTAGTCACAAGGAGTGTAAGAGGAAACTGGGCCACACATTGAGATTGGAGGAGAAGCAGTTTAACCTTAAACTGCAAAGGGGGTTTTTCCCTATCAGGGCAATAGGAATGGGGAACTCTTTTCCACAATTGGTAGTGGCTTCGGGGAATATTGATAGTTTTAAGAGACTCTTATGCCGCGTACACACGACCGGACTTTTTGACAGCAAAGGTCCGACGGAACGAGTCCGTCGAACAATTAGATCTTGTGTGGGCTCCATCGGACCTTTGCTTGCCAAAAATCTGGCGGACTTTAGAAATAGAACATGTTTTAAATTTTTACACTCAGTCCGCCGGACAGAGAAATCCATTCGTGTGTGTACTAGTCCGACGGACAAAAACCGACGCTAGGGCAACTATTGGCTACTGGCTATGAACTTCCTTATTCTAGTCCGGTCGTACGTCATCACGTTCGAATCCGTTGGACTTTGGTGTGATTGTTTGTGGCTAAGTCCGTTCATTTGGAAAGTCCGTCGGAAAGACCGTCGGACATAGTCCCTCGAAAAGTCTGGTCGTGTGTATGCGGCATTAGATGTGCATCTTAAGGAAAATGACATACATGGAAATGGGAAATATAGACACTGACACACGTGCACCTACACAGGTTGAACTATTTGGACTTTTGTCTTTATTCGACTTTACCTACTATGATACTATAATAATGCATTGCCAATATTGGTGGTCACTTGCAGTGTGCAAAGGCAGCTGAGGCGTGGGCCCTGGTCACAGAACAAACAGGAGGAGGTCTCTGGGTCCTCTCCTTGTTCTGACCCAGTGGATCACTAAGGCCCGGCGGGCGGTTGATACATAACTTTTATTGACCTACCATGCTTGCTGACGTAGCTGACTACTGTTGGTCCTGTGTTAACTGCCAGCGAGTTGGCAAGGTAGGAGATGTACACAGGGCTCCGTTACAACATTTGCCTGTGATTGATGAACCTTTTAAGATTGTGGCGGTGGATATCGTTGGGTCTCTAGTCATCCCTAGCAGTTCAGGCAAACATTATATCCTTACAGTTGTCGACTATGCCACGTGTTATCCAGAGGCTGTGGCTCTCTCCTCCCTTCGGGCAGACAAGGTTGCTAATGCTCTGCTGGGGATCTTTACAAGAGTGGGATCGATGGCCGAGCTCATTAGCTCATGGATACTGCTCCCTGGCAAATGCTACGCTGACCCTTTGACTCGATTCTACACTCTCTAACTCACATTTTCAACCTCTCCCTCTCTTGTGGCATCCTTCCAAACTCTCTAATGCCGCGTACACACGATCAGAATTCCGGCCAGAAAAAGACAGATGAGATCTTTTCGTCGGAAAATGCGATCGTGTGTACGCTCCATCGGAATTTAGCTGTCTGAATTTCCGCCAGCCAAAAATTCATAGCATGTTCTCAATCTTCCCGACGGAAATTCCGATCGTGTGTATGCAATTCCGACACGCCATGCTCAGATTCAACTACGAGACAGAAGCTATTGGCTACTGGCTATTGAACTTCCTTTTTCTAGTCCCATCGTACGTGTTGTACGTCACTGCCTTATAAACTATCGAAATTTGGTGTGACCTTGTGTAGGCAAGACAGCTTGAGCCGAATTCCGTCGGAAAACCATCAGAGCTTTTTCCGAAGAGAATTCCGATCGTGTGTACGCGGCATAAAACATGCGCTAGTCACCCCCCATACTTAAAAAGCCCTCAGTGGACCCCACCAATCTTAACAACCTACGTCCCATCTCCTTACTCGCCTTCTCCTCCAAACTTCTTGAAAGACTGGTCTACAGCCGGCTGAGCGACCATCTGACCATGAACAAACTTCTTAATATCCTTCAGTCGAGATTTCGCCCTCAACACTCCATGGAAATTGCTCTCCTTAACCACTTCAGCCCCGGACCAATAAACACCTTAAGGACCAGAGGTCTTTTTCCAATTTCGCACTGCATTGCTTTAACTGGTAATTGCGCAGTCATGCAATATTGCACCCAAACGAAATTTGCGTCCTTTTCTTCCCACAAATAGAGCTTTCTTTTGATGGTATTTGATTGCCTCTGCAATTTTTATTTTTTGCGATGGAAAAAGAGCGAAAATTTTGAAAAAAAAAGATATTTTCTTCTTTTTGTTATAAGAAAAATCGAATAAACTAAATTTTAGTCATACATCGAGGGCAAAATTTATTCAGCCACATGTCTTTAGTAAAAAAAATGTCAATAAGCGTATATTTTTTGGTTTGCGCAAAAGTTATAGCGTCTACAAACTAGAGTACATTTTCTGGAATTTACACAGCTTTTAATTTATGACTGCCTATCTCATTTCTTGAGGTGCTAAAATGGCAGGGCAGTACAACCCCCCCCCCCCCCAAATGACCCCATTTTGGAAAGTAGACACCCCAAGGAAATTGCTGATGGGTATGTTGAGCCCATTGAATATTTTTTTTTTGTCCTAAGGGATTGAATAATGACAAAAAAAATATATATATTTTACAAAAAGTTGTCACTAAATGATATATTGCTCACACATGCCATTGTTATATGTGGAATTGCACCCCAAAATATATTCCGCTACTTCTCCCGAGTACGGGGATACCACATGTGTGGGACTTTTTGGGAGTCTAGTCACGCACGGCACCCCGAAAACCAATCACCACCTTCAGGATTTCTAAGGGTGCAAATTTTTGATTTCACCCCTCACTACCTATCACAGTTTCAAAGGCCATAAAATGCCAAAATAGCACAAAACCCCCCAAAATGACCCCATTTTGGAAAGTAGACACCCCAAGCTAATTAGTGAGAGGCATGTTGAGTCCATGGAATATTTTATATTTTGCCACAAGTTGCGGGAATATTACAAACTTTTTTTTTTTTGCACAAAGTTGTCACTAAATGATATATTGCTCACACATGCTATGGGCATATGTGAAATGACACCCCAAAATACATTCTGCTGCTTCTCCTGAGTACAGGGATACCACATGTGTGGGACTTTTTGGTAGCCTAGCCGCGTACGGGACCCCGAAATCCAAGCACCGCCTTCAGGATTTCTAAGGGCATAAATTTTTTATTTTACTCCTCACTACCTATCACTACCTATCATAGTTTTGAAGGCCATAAAATGCCAAGATGGCACAAAACCCCCCCAAATGACCCTATTTTGGAAAGTAGACACCCCAAGCTATTTGCTGAGGGCCATGTTGAGACCATTGAATATATTTTTTTTTGTCCCAAGGGATTGAATAATGACAAAAAAAAAAAAGTCAAATTACACCCCAAAATAAATTCTGCTGCTTCTCCCGAGTACGGGGATACCACATGTGGGGGACTTTTTGGGAGCCTAGCCACGTACGGGACCCCGAAAACCAAGCACTGCCTTCCGGATTTAAATATAAAATGCTACCAAAAAAACTGTTAGCGATCGCAGGGATCAGGCCTGACTCTGCGATCGCTGCAGTTATGTGTTTAGTGTTTTGTAAGTGACAGTGATCGATCGATACTGCACTTGGGTGGGCTGGGCAGAGGGGCAAAACGCAGGTGCTAGCAGGTATCTGGGCTGATCCCGCTAACAATGCATTTTTTTGGAACCCTAAACTGCTGGGGACGCTAGTATAGATCTGATCAGATCAGATATTGATCTGTTTAGATTCTATACCACTACGGGAGGTTTATGCTTTGCGTGTGGGTGTTAGCGGTACTGGCACTAACCTAGCGCTGCCTGGGGTGACGCAGACCCTGACCCTAAAACCTAATTGATATCACCCGCCGGGTGATCAGGGGGTTAAACCTTTATTGGGTAATAAATGGTGGGTGCCCTGATGCTATAAAAAAACAAACTAACCAGAGTCACCCGTAACACTTATACGGTGATCAGTGGTGAAAGGGTTAACTAGGGGCAATCAGGGGGTTCAAATTTTTATTAGGTAGTATATGGGGGTCCCTGGCGCTATATAAAAACCTGACGGGGAACCTAAATAACTAACTGGCTAACCAGTGTCACCAGTGACACTTATACTGTGATCGCTGGTGAAAGGGTTAACTAGGGGGAATCGGGGTTAAAACCATTATCGGGTAGTATATGGGGGTACCTAACGCTATAAAAACCTGGCGGTGAACCTAAAAAAATAACTAGCTACCTAACGACACTAGCGACACTAATGCAGCGATCAGAAAAACGATCGCCTAGTGACACTGGCAAAAGGGGGTGAAAGGGTTAACTAGGGGCAATCAGGGGGTTAAAACCATTATTGGGTAGTATATCGGGGTACCTAGCGCTATAAAAACCTGGCGGTGAACCTAAAAAAATAACTAGCTACCTAGCGACACTAGCGACACTAATGCAGCGATCAGAAAAATTATCGCTTAGTGACACTGGCAAAAGGGGGTGAAAGGGTTAACTAGCGGCAATCAGGGGGTTAAAACCATTATTGGGTAGTATATCGGGGTACCTAGCGCTATAAAATCCTGGCGGTGAACCTAAAAAAATAACTAGCTACCTAGCGACAGTAGCGACACTAATGCAGCGATCAGAAAAATGATCGCTTAGTGACAGTGGCAAAAGGGGGTGAAAGGGTTAACTAGCGGCAATCAGGGGGTTAAAACCATTATTGGGTAGAATATCGGGGTACCTAGCGCTATAAAAACCTGGCGGTGAACCTAAAAAAATAACTAGCTACCTAGCGACACTAGCGACACTAATGCAGTGATCAGAAAAATTATCGCTTAGTGACACTGGCAAAAGGGGGTGAAAGGGTTAACTAGCGGCAATCAGGGGGTTAAAACCATTATTGGGTAGTATATCGGGGTACCTAGCGCTATAAAAACCTGGCGGTGAACCTAAAAAAATAACTAGCTACCTAGCGACCGTAGCGACACTAATGCAGCGATCAGAAAAATGATCGCTTAGTGACACTGGCAAAAGGGGGTGAAAGGGTTAACTAGCGGCAATCAGGGGGTTAAAACCATTATTGGGTAGTATATCGGGGTACCTAGCACTATAAAAACCTGGCGGTGAACCTAAAAAAATAACTAGCTACCTAGCGACACTAGCGACACTGATGCAGCGATCAGAAAAATGATCGCTTAGTGACACTGGCAAAAGGGGGTGAAAGGGTTAACTCTAGGGGCAATCAGGGGGTTAAATCTTTATTGGGGGGTGATAGGGGGCTACCCTGGACCTAACACTAACTGCCCTGACAGTTTTTACTGTCACAACTGACACTGAATACAGTGATCAGTAAAGAAATGATCACTGCAATCAGTGACACTGTGACTGGGGGGGGGGGGGGGGGTTTGTGTGCCTGTGTGTACCTACATGTCAGTGTAGTGTTGGTGCACACTTACTATTAGTCTTCTCCTCGTAGTCCGGTCAAAAAGACCGCCCTGAGGAGAATGACATCACTTCCTCCTTCCTGTGTAAACAATACACAGTGGGAGGAAGTTCGTCATTGGCCAGGAGCGATCCAGAGGGGGTGGCCAGAAACCAACGGCCATCCCCTCATCACGGATCGCTGCTGGAGGGAAACGGACTGCCGTATCCAGCGGGAGGGGGTCCGATTGGACCCCCCACCCGCTGGAAGGCAGGCACGTACATCTACGTGCTTGTGCCTGCCTGTGCCATTGTGATGACGTATAATGGCAATACGGCGGTCCTTAAGTGGTTAAACTCTCAAATGACCTACCTAACGGCTAAAACCTGAGGACACTATTCTGTACTACTTCTCCTGGACTTCTCTGCTGCCTTTGACACAGTGGTCCACCCCCTCCTCCTCAATAAACGCCACTCTTTTGGTCTCCGTGACTGTACTCTTCGCTGGTTCTCATCCTACCTATCCCACCGCTCCTTCAGTGTCACTTACAACTCTACTTCCTCCTCTCCTCTGCCTTTCTCTGTTGGGGTCACCCTAGGTTCTGTTCTTGGACCTCTCCTTTTCTCAATCTACACCTCCTCCCTGGGTCAGTTGATTGACTCTCATGGCTTTCAATATCATCTCTACTCTGATGACACCCAAATCTATCTTTCCACCTCCCAGCTCTCTCTATCTGTCTCATCACGTATTACCAACTTACTAGCAGACATATCAGCCTGGACGTCACATTGCTTCCTCAAACTCAACCTATCCAAGGCAGAGCTCATGATATTTACTCCCTCAGGTGCCACTTCCTCTGATATCTCTGTCAATATCAATGGCTCAACTATCAACTTGTCCCCCCACGCCAAGGTCCTAGGTGTAATCCTGGACTCTGAACTAACCTTTCGGCCCCACATCCTATCGCTATCCAAAATTTGCCGCCTCAACCTCCGCAACATCTCCAAGAGATGCTCCTTCCCAACCAATGTCACCACAAAGCTTCTAATCCACTCGCTGGTCATCTCCCGCCTTGACTACTGCAACTCCCTCCTCATTGTTTTACCTCTAAATAGGCTATGCCCACTGCAGTCCATCATGAACGCTGCTGCCAGGCTCATCCATGTCACAAACTGCTCAGCGTCTGCTCTACCCCTCTGCCAATCCCTCCATCGGCTGCCACTCAGCCAACAAATTAAATTCAAGATACTAACTATAACTTACAAAGCCATCCACAAGCTGGCCCCCAGCTACATCACTAACCTAGTCTCAAAATACCAACCTAATTGTTTTCTTCGCTTCCTCCAAAACCACCTGCTCTCAAACTCCCTTGTCACCTCCTCCCATACTTGACTGCAGGACTTCTCCAGAGCCTCTCCCATCCTCTGGAATGCTCTACCCCAATCTGTCTGTAGTGGCGGCTCCTGAAGAGTATGCGCTAAGCGTTTTTCAAAGTTAAGGTTATACCTAAACTGCAGTTTAGTTTGGGTACATTTGTCTAAATTTGGACTTCAGCATCAGCATCAGTTTGACTGGACTATGGGATGTTCTGCCTGACCACAGGGGGCACTGTCTCTTCTGGCAGGTATGAAACTATGGTCTGGTTAGGTGCTTAAGGTACTCTCTCTCGGAGCCCGCCCAGTGGGAGTGACGCTCTTGCTGTGCTTTCTGGGAGAGGGTATTTAAGATGCAGACGTCACGTGGTTCGGGGGTTCCGGTCCAGAAGGATGTACTGACTTCATGGTCTTGGTCCTCCTGACCAGCCCCCAGGAAGGCTATGGCCTGGGGCGCGGATTCACCCGATCTTGATGTCTTGAGGCTAGCTAGCCCGAGGCAAGGAAACTAAAGGATTATTCTGAGGTGGTTGGGTGCCGTCTCCAGTTTGGGAGAGACCCAGTGACTTCGCGCTATCCAGGGGAGGACTCTTCAGAAGAAGGCCATCTACGGGTTGGTTTCTTAGTAAGAGCTTGGAGGAGCTGGAGTACCCAAGAGAATACGGTCTCGTGGATATCGCCAAGCTGGCTGAAAGATCCAGGTGTTCTACAACAATGTCTGTGGCAGAGACTTGTTCTTGAGTAAGCACCCTGTTGGCTGCTAGGCCTTGTGAGAGAGGGACTGTCCAACTTGAGTGAACATCCAGTTGCGAATGGCTATTCTCTGGATGCAGTCAAAGCAAGCAAGTTCTTCAATATTTGACTTTGACACTAAGGCCGCGTACACACGAGAGGATTGTCCGTCCAACTTAGTCCGCTGAAACGTGTTTCAGCGGACAATCCGCTCGTGTGTGGGCTTCAGCGGACTTTTTCAGCGGACAGTCTGACGGACTAAGTCTTTCGGAATTTCCGTAATTTTGTCCGTCCAAACTTGGTTTCAGCGGACAGTCCGCTCGTGAGTAGGCAAGTTGGACGGACTAAGTATGGCGCATGCTCAGAAAGGATTTACACGGCCGAAGGTTGCATTGCAGTGTATTGGACGTCGTATTTCTAGTCCCGTCGTACGTGCTGTACACGTCATCGCGCAAGCTTTCAGAGGACTGTCTGTTCGTCATGTGTGGTCAAGTCCATTCATTCAAAAGTTGGACGGACTGTCTGTCGGATTGTCTGACGAACTTAGTTGGGCAGACAATCCGCCCGTGTGTACGCGGCCTAAGAGTTTCTGAACTTCCTTTCTAACCCTCTCATCCCAATTTAAGGGACTGTTCATTGTCTACGTTTTGCAAATAAAATCCATTCAAGTCTATCTGTAGTCAGTCTCTCGAGTTACTTTCTCCTACTTTATCCACATTCAGACGATCCCTGAAAACTCATCTCTTCAGAGAAGCCTATCTGGCCCCCACCTAACAACTGTACATTTATCTTCTCCATCAGCACATCCCTCCACATTTATTACCTCTTGTATCTCTTGACCTTACGTCTTAGATTGTAAGCTCTAAGGAGCAGGGCCCTCTGATTCCTACTGTATTAAAGTTTATTGCGTTTGTAATTGTCTACCCTCAAGTTGTTAAGCGCTGTGTAAACTGTTGGCGTTATATAAATCCTTTATAATAATAATTAGCAACCAAGGCCCCCAGTTTGTGTACAACTTAATGCAAGCTCTCAGTCAGAAAATACAGATGGCACATATCATGGCCAGTCCTTATCATCCACAAACAATCGGCTTCTGCAAGTGTTTCAATGGTACTCTGAAAAAAATGTTGCACACCTTTATGTAATCCCAGGTCAAGGACTGGGAACGATATCTGCCTCATCTGCTGTTTGATTACACAGAGGTACCCCAGGAGTCCACAGGCTTTATGCCATTTTAACTTCTGTTTGGACGGAGGGTAAGAGGGGCCCCTGGACCTAATCCGTAAGACCTGAGAGGGCAAAATTGCTAACCCAGAGGTATCTGTTGTGGATTACGTCCTAAAATTCAGAGACACAATGGAGATGCTGGTGGAAGTTGTGTGGGAAAACATGACACAGGCAGAAACGTTGGTATGACCGTAATGCTAGGGAGCGGACATACAATGCTGGTCAGCAGGTGTTTGTTCTGCTTCCCCTGAGGCAGAACAAACTCTAAGCAGCATGGGAAGGCCCATACACCATCACCCAGCATCTGAATGATGTCACCTAGTTGGTCAGGTTGGGAGAAGGGAGTAGATGGTAGAAGGCGTTTCATGTGAACATTATCAAAGCCCATCATGAGCGCATGGCCTGTGTCATGTGAGGCTGATACAGGTCTAGACCTGCTAGCTGATACCAGGGAGGTAGACTCCGAACTCCTTATAAACTCCAATCTTACCCCCATGCAGGCTCCTGGGCTGAAGAAAGTGCTGGCAGTACATAGTAGCAGGTTTATGGGAAAACCTGGGAGGATGCACCTCGCTGTCCACCAGGCGGACACAGGGGCACATCCTCCCATTAAACAGCAGGCCTATCGCATTTCTCTGGAGGTGCTGGCCAATATGAAAAGGAAGGTGGAGGATAGCCTGCATCTGAGGGTGATTCCAAAATCCCACAGTGCCTTGGTGTCCCCAGTGGTTCTGATCCCCAAAAAGAATCACACAACCAGGTTCTGTGTGGACTACCGAAAGCTAAATGCCATCACCACTGCAGACGCCTACCCGTGGCCGCTGCCCGCATCGGCCACCACAGCCCCGCCACATGAATGGGTAAGTGCCAGGCCAGGCTATCTGGGGGGGGTGTTGTTTGTTTGCCGACCCCCCAAAGAAGTACCCGCCGGCCACCACTGGTGCCAAGACCGCTGGCTGAGGAGATCAGCAACAAGGACATGGGAAAAAAGTTTTCCCCTGGAGTTCTGCTTTAAATGTAAAATTAAATATATATGTAAAAATAAATACGTTTTTATTAAATATTTTCAGGTGTGCTGTGAAAATTTTTAGATCTTTTTTGTGTGCCGCAAGACAAAAAAGATTGAGAAACACTGATATAAGTATATACTAGGGTTGCCACCTCATCCCTTGAAACCCGAACACATATGAATTACACAGGTTTTGAGGCTGATTAAGGTGGTAAATAACCAGTTGCCGACCGCTGCACGACGATGTACGTCGACAGAATGGCACGGGCAGGCATATGGGCGTACCTGTACGTCCCTGCCTTTCCGCGGGTGGGGGGCCCGATCGGGCCCCCCCCCGGTGCCAGCGGCGGTCGGAATCCGTTCAGGAGCGATCCGGGATGAGGGGGCGGCCATTCGTTCATGGCCACCCCCTCGTGATCGCTCCTGACGAATGGAAGTGCAGCGTGACATCACTTCCTCTCCTGTAATGTAAACACAGGCAGAGGAAGTGATGTAATCTCTCCTCCGTGTCGGTATTTTTCGTTCCGGCACCGAGGAGAGAGGATCAGTGAGTTGCACCAACACTACACAATACAGTAGAACATGCCAGGCACACTCTCACCCCCCCTTCACCCCCCGATCACCCCCCCAATCACCCCTGCACCCCCAGTCACAGTGACACCAATTGCATTTTTTATTTTTTTTGCATTGGTGTCATTTGTGACTGTAATAACTGTTAGGGCAGTTAGGGTTAGCCCCCTTTAGTTCTAGGGTACCCCCCTAACCCCCCCAATAAAGGTTTAACCCCGTGATCACCCCCCGTCGCCAGTGTTACTAAGGCTGGGTTCACATTGCAGCGGTTTATGAGAACGGATGTGATTCGCACCGCACTGCAGTGCAAATCACATCCGATCTCTGTGCGATTCGAGTTCAGCCATACAGATAGTATGGCTGAATTCGCATCGCACCCGCCGCAACCTCGCACGGGACCCTTGTTTTGGTCCGCAGCAGAATCGGATCGCATGGGTGTTCACACCATGCGATCCGATTCCTGTCCGAGTTTGCAGATCGCACTGCGATATGCGAACTGATCTGGGGGTGTCATTAACATTTCACTGACACTCCCAGCAGTTCGCATAGGGCAGTGTGATGCGGGAACCCGCCGCGGATTCGCGGCGTTTCCCGCATCGCTCCAGTGTGAACCCAGCCTAATAAGCGATCGTTTTTCTGATCGCTGTATTAGTGTCACAGGTGACGCTAGTTAGGCAGGTAGGTATTTAGGTTCGCCGCAGCTTTTTATAGCGCCAGGGACCCCCATATACTACCGCATAAAGCCCCCTGATTGCCCCCTAGTTAACCCTTTCACCAGTGATCACCATATAACTGTTACAGGTGACGCTGGTTGGTTAGTTATTTTTTTATAGTTTCAGGGCACCCGCCATTTATTACCTAATAAAGGTTTAACCCCCTGATCACCCGGCGGGTGATATAAGTTTGAGGGTCAGATAAGGTCTGCGTCGCCCCAGGCAGCGTCAGGTTAGTGCCAGTACCGCTAACACCCACGCACAAAGCATACATCTCCCTTAGTAATATAGTATCTGATCAGATCTATATTAGCGTCGCCAGCAGTTTAGGTTTCCCAAAACGCATTGTTAGCGGGATCAGCCCAGATACCTGCTAGCACCTGCGTTTAGCCCCTCCGCCAAGCCCAGCCCAGCCCACCCAAGTGCAGTATCGATCAATCACTGTCACTTACAAAACACAACACACATAACTGCAGCGTTCGCAGAGTCAGGCCTGATCCCTGCCATCGCTAACAGTTTTTTTTGTAGCGTTTTGATACAGTCGCTGACAGCCTAGGTGCTTTTTTACCTGTGAGTCTCACTAGTGTACCCCTAAATTTAGGGGTGTCTACTTTCCAAAATGGGGTCATTTGGGGGGGGTTTGTGCCATCTTGGCATTTTATGGTCTTCAAAACTGCGATAGGTAGTGAGGAGTAAAATCAAAAATTTACACCCTTAGAAATCCTGAAGGCAGTGCTTGGTTTTCGGGGGCCCCGTACGCGGCTAGGCTCCCGAAAAGTTCCACATATGTGGTATCCCCGTACTCAGGAGAAGCAGCAGAATTTATTTTGGGGTGTCATTTCACATATGCCTATAGCATGTGTGAGCAATATATCATTTAGTGACAACTTTGTGAAAAAAATAAAAAAATAAAAAAAAGTTTGTAATTTTCCCGCAACTTGTGGCAAAATATAAAATATTCCATGGACTCAACATGCCTCTCAGCAAATAGCTTGGGGTGTTTACTTTCTAAAATGGGGTCATTTGTGGGTGTTTTGTGCCATCTTGGCATTTTATGGCCTTCAAAACTGTGATAGGTAGTGAGGAGTGAAATTACAAATGTATGCCCTTAGAAATCCTGAAGGCGGTGCTTGGTTTTCGGGGGCCCCGTACGCGGCTAGGCTTCCAAAAAGTCGACCACATGTGGTATCCCCGTACTCAGGAGAAGCAGCAGAATGTATTTTGGGATACAATTCCACATATAACCATGGCATGTGTGAGCAATATATAATTTAGTGACAACTTTGTGTAAAAAAAAAAAAAAAAAAGTTAACATTTCACTGACACTCCCAGCAGTTCGCATAGGGCAGTGTGAACTGCCGCCGGGAGGCATGCGATGCGGGAACCCGCCGCGGATTTGTGGCGTTCCCGCATCGCTCCAGTGTGAACCCAGCCTAATAAGCGATCGTTTTTCTGATCGCTGTATTAGTGTCACAGGTGACGCTAGTTAGGCAGGTAGGTATTTAGGTTCGCCGCAGCTTTTTATAGCGCCAGGGACCCCCCATATACTACCGCATAAAGCCCCTTGATTGCCCCCTAGTTAACCCTTTCACCAGTGATCACCATATAACTGTTACAGGTGACGCTGGTTGGTTAGTTATTTTTTTATAGTTTCAGGGCACCCGCCATTTATTACCTAGTCTCACTAGTGTACCCCTAAATTTAGGGGTGTCTACTTTCCAAAATGGGGTCATTTGGGGGGGGGGGTTTGTGCCATCTTGGCATTTTATGGCCTTCAAAATGGTAAGGCCCTTAGAAAGCCTGAAGGCGGTGCTTGGTTCTCGGGGCCCCGTACGCGGCTAGGCTCCCAAAAAGTCCCACATATGTGGTATCCCCGTACTCAGGAGAAGCAGCAGAATTTATTTTGGGGTGTCATTTCACATATGCCCATGGCATGCGTGAGCAATATATCATTTAGTGACAACTTTGTGAAAAAAAAAAAAAAAAGTTTGTAATTTTCCCGCAACTTGTGGCAAAATATAAAATATTCCATGGACTCAACATGCCTCTCAGCAAATAGCTTGGGGTGTCTACTTTCTAAAATGGGGTCATTTGTGGGGGTTTTGTGCCATCTTGGCATTTTATGGCCTTCAAAACTGTAATAGGTAGTGAGAAGTGAACTCAAAAATTTACGCCCTTAGAAAGCCTGAAGGCGGTGCTTGGTTTTCGGGGCCCCGTACGCGGCTAGGCTCCCAAAAAGTCCCACATATGTGGTATCCCCGTACTCAGGAGAAGCAGCAGAATTTATTTTGGGGTGTCATTTCACATATGCCCATGGCATGCATGAGCAATATATCATTTAGTGACAACTTTGTAAAAAAAAAAAAAAAAAAAAAAGTTTGTAATTTTCCCGCAACTTGTGGCAAAATATAAAATATTCCATGAACTCAACATGCCTCTCAGCAAATAGCTTGGGGTGTCTACTTTCTAAAATGGGGTCATTTGTGGGGGTTTTGTGCCATCTTGGCATTTTATGGCCTTCAAAACTGTAATAGGTAGTGAGAAGTGAACTCAAAAATTTACGCCCTTAGAAAGCCTGAAGGCGGTGCTTGGTTTTCGGGGCCCCGTACGCGGCTAGGCTCCCAAAAAGTCCCACATATGTGGTATTCCCGTACTCAGGAGAAGCAGCAGAATTTATTTTGGGGTGTCATTTCACATATGCCCATAGCATGTGTGAGCAATATATCATTTAGTGACAACTTTGTGTAAAAAAAAAAATATATATATTTTTTTGTCATTATTCAATCGCTTGAGGCAAAAAAATAAAATATTCAATGGGCTCAACATGCCTCTTATCAATTTCCTTAGGGGGTCTACTTTCCAAAATGGGGTCATTTGGGGGGGTTTTGTACTGCCCTGCCATTTTAGCACCTCAAGAAATGAGATAGGCAGTCGTAAACTAAAAGCTGTGTAAATTCCAGAAAACGTACCTTAGTTTGTAGATGTGACAACTTTTGCGCAAACCAATAAATATACAGTTATTGACTTTTTTTTTACCAAAGACATGTGGCTGAATACATTTTGGCCTAAATGTATGACTAAAATTGAGTTTATTGGATTTTTCTAATAACAAAAAGTAGAAAATATCATTTTTTTTCAAAATTTGCGTTTTTTTACGTTTATATCGCAAAAAATAAAAATCGCAGAGTCAGTAAAATACCTTTAAAAGAAATCTCTATTTGTGGGAAAAAAAGGACGCAAATTTTGTTTGGGTACAACATTGCATGACCGCGCAATTACCAGTTAAAGCAGCGCAGTGCCAAATTGTAAAAAGACCTCTGGTCATTGACCAGCAAAATGGTCCGGTCTGAAAGTGGTTAAACTCACTTGATGCCTTATCTGCATTTAATTAGCCTCAGAACCTGTGCAATTCATATGTGTTCGGGTTTAACCCTTTCCCGCCGAGCGTACGCAGATATGCGTACTCGGCTTCCGGGGGTTATACCGGGATGATGCCCGCACCTGCAGGCATCATCCCGGTACCGTTTTTTGCAGCAGGCGATTGGCTATCCAGGCATAACAACCGATGCGGCTAAAAGCCGCTCGGCTGTTATGCCGGAGGAGCGGGAGGGGACGTCCCCCCCCTCCCGCCGCCTCTCGCCGCTGTTACCGGTGCTCCCGCTCGATCGGGAGCACCGATCAGAGATCCGACGCCTCCGGCTGCTGCGGAGGAACTGGAACGAAGCCGTAATCGGCTTCGTTCCAGTCTCCTCATCGCAAACACGGAAGCGACGTCATGACGTCACTTCCCGTTTACTCGGCTGCCAATGGCGCCGGTTTTAAAAAAATATCCGGTATTCAGAATCGCCGTTTTCGGCGATCTGAATACATTGAAGTGTAAAGGAGGGGTGGGGGGTCTTTTAGACCCCCGATCCCTCCATAAAGAGGACCTGTCACCACCTATTACTGTCACAAGGGATGTTTACATTCCTTGTGACAGCAATAAAAGTGATCAATTTTTTTTTTTTTTTAAAACAATTTAGTAATTTTAAAATAAATAAAAAAATAAAAAAATAATTTTTTAAAGCGCCCGCAGTCCCCGTGAGCTCGCGAAGCAAAGAAAACGCATACGGAAGTCGCGCCCGCGTATGTAAACGGTGTTAAAATTACACATGTGAGGTATCGCCGCGATTGTCAGAGCGAGAGCAATAATTCTAGCACTAGACCTCCTCTGTAACGCTAACCTGGTAACCGTAAAAAATTTTTAAAGCGCCGCCTATTGAGATTTTTAGGTACCGTACTTTGTCATCAATCTACAAGTGCGCGCAATTATAAAGTGTGACATGTTTGGTATCTATTTACTCGGCGTAACATTATCTTTCACATTACGCAAAAAAATTGGGCTAATTTTACTGTTTTGTTTTTTTTTATTCATGAAAGTGTCCCTTTTCCCAAAAAGTTGCGTTTAAAACACCACTGCGCAAATACCGTGTGACATAAAATATTGCAACAATCGCCATTTTATTCTCTAGAGTCTCTGCTAAAAAAATATATATAATGTTTGGGGGTTCCATGTAATTTTCTAGCAAAAAATATGGATTTTAACTTGTAAACACCAAATTCCAAAAATAGGCTTAGTCATGAAAGGGTTAAAGGGATGAGGTGGCAACTCTAGTATATACAGTACATACACACATAGCACAAGGCTGTGTTCACTCTACACGTTTCTCAGGGTTGCAGTTCCTCTGAGCTCCACAAGAGGGTGAACTCACCTCTACCGAGACAGGAAGTCTCTATGGAAAACAGGAAGTGATGTCATAGGTGAAGTGATAGGAAGTTCTGGGTGAGAGTTGAGTCGGGAGGAAGTAGAGGGGAGACATTGCTGGAAATGGCAGAAAAGGAGGTAATAAGATATTATTTTATATTTACACCCAGTAACCTCCCCCGTCATGTCCATCCTCTTCCTCCATAGTCACTGTGACGTCTTTTATCTCCAGCAGATGATGATACACACATATATAGTGTGGGAACCTAGATTAACCCCTTCGGGGTCAGGACATTTCCCCGATTTCGTGGCCGGAACATTCCCTTCATTTTGGAGATAAATTCTAGTAATTTGTTCCTCTAAACAAACAGCACTGACAATAAATAGACAAGACAATGACCATCCCGACCATAGATGGCCTACAAAGGGCAATTATTACACCACACAGGCAGATTTACCCCTTCAGGATCAGAACGTTCCCCCAGTTACGGGGCCGGAACATTGTCTTCATTTTGTTGGTGTGTCACCTTTCCCACCAATCACCTTCTCACCTCATCAGTCTATACCAGGGGTCTCCAAACTACGGCCCTCCAGTTGTTCAGGAACTACAAGTTCCATCATACCTAGTCATGTCTGTGAATGTCAGAGTTTTACAATGTCTCGTGGGACGTGGATTTCCGCAACAGCTGGAGGGCCGTAGTTTGGAGATCCCTGATCTATACTAACGGACTATATGACTTTTATTAGTAGTGGGGGGATGGGTTCTTTTTTTTTTTTTTTTTTTTTTTTAAGGAGGGATTGGAATATGTATGTACTTGTTTTTGAAGATTCAAGTAGAAAGAAAGAGGAAAAACATGCCATTTGTAGAAAGAATGTCCTGAAAACAAATTTTTCCATATTGATCCAAGTCTCAGATATTCATTCGCACCATCCCCCACCATGATCAGGTAGATGGGTAACAATCACCGATAGGATGGTGACCTCCCAGACCTACAGCGTGAACCCATTAGGGGGTAGGCTGGATTGGGCCATCAAGATTTGAGCGAAGCCGAATTTATATGCCTTTACATTGTTTTTTATTACAATGCTATGTACCATTTGCAAGAATCTTAATTGTTATGTTCTCTTTTGATAAAATAAAAAACTTATGGAATAAAAAAAACATGTTTGTTACAATTAACGTTTTATTATATATTAAGAGTGGAAACCTTGAGGATTATAATATTGTTGTTAAAGAAGAGTATAAAGAGGAGGATGAGGAGTATGGTGTGATGAAGCAGCTTTTTGAAGGACACAAGGACATCATGATGGGGCAATCAAGTAACAGAAACCCACCAGAGAGATGTCCCCGTCCTCTGTATTCCCGGGATTCCACACAGGAAGGTCACACCATCCCCCACCATCATCAGGTAGATGAGGAACAATCACTGATAGTATCATTAGGATCTGTACATTATCTGCATTGTTACCATTGATGTCATTTTTATTATATATTCAGAATGGAAACCTGAGAGATTCTAAAGTTGAGGTTAAAGAAGAGATAAAAGAGGAGGATGATGAGGATGGTGTGATGGAGGACAATAACAAAGATCTGTACCAGGACACCATGATGGAGCATTTAAGTAACAGAAACCCACCAGAGAGATGTCCCCGTCCTCTGTATTCCCGGGATTCCACACAGGAAGGTCACACCATCCCCCACCATCATCAGGTAGATGAGGAACAATCACTGGTAGTTATACATTATGCACAAGCATGTGTGTTACAATAAATGTTTTATAATATATTGCAGATTGGAAACCTCGGGGATGATAATATTTTTGTCAAAAAAGAGTTTAAAGAGGAAGATGAGGAATATGGAGTGATGGAGGAGTTTTCAGAAGGACACAAGGATATGATGGAGCCGCCTAATACCAGAAACCCACCAGAGAGATGTCCCCGTCCTCTGTATTCCCGGGATTCCACACAGGAAGGTCACACCATCCCCCACTGTTACAAGGTTGGTGGGACGGAGAATATAGAACATACACTTATGCCCTTGTACACACGGTCGGAGATTCCGTCTGAATGTTTCCTATCGGACCGTTTTGTCGGATATTCCGACTGTGTGTGGTCTGCATCGGACTGTTTCCGTTGGAGTATATGACGGACCAATTTTTCCAACTTGCCGGTAAAATTTTCCGACAAAATGCTCCTATCGGACATACTCCAAACATGTGTAGCCTACTCTGATGGACAAAGTGCCATGCATGCTCAGATCAAATTCCTAGACCAAAGCTATTGGCTACTAGCCTGAACCTAGTCCCGTCGTAACGAAATAACGTCATCACGTTATGTACAATCGGATTTTCCGACAAATTAGTCCGACCGTGTGTATGCAACATCACTTCCGGACCTCTTCCGGAATTACTCAGACGGATTTGGTTGTCGGAATCTCTGACTGTGTGTACAAGGGCTTACAGAGACAATGTGTGGATTTTTTATGTGATGTCACAATATTAAAGCTCTTATTTTACAGATGATTTTCTCTCTCATTTTCTTGGTTTAGAGTGGAGATCCAATGGATATAGAATTTGAGGTGAAATCAGAAGAAGAAGAAGAGAGGTATGTGAGGGATGATCAGCAGTCTATGGAGGAGGATGGAATAACGGGGACATTTATAGAGGAGGACACTCCTACAGAGATCAGCACAGGTGGGTCATTAACACTAAATACATTCCTCCACCCATACTGCTCACTGATTGGTCCAGAGTAGGGCGGGGGCTGGGTGATATCAGCCTGTAATCCCCTGGTCACTTTCCTGAGCTGTGTTCCCCGTCCTGTATTCCTGGATTTCTCTCCGATAATCTTCCTTCTCTGTGCTGCCGACACAATTTATGTATCTAGACTGGATTTATGGAGATTCTGGGGATCAGCAAATTGTTGACTCTCACTATAGGCATTGCTCAACCTAGGCACCAGTGGTATGTGTCTTGGGTCTTCTGCCCCATGCCAGGGTATAGCAGGATCTCTATCTTTGCAATTCTTCTGGGGTCACTTGCTCTGTTTTCTTTCCTTGCTGTTCCCGGGTGGAGGGATATGTCTGTATAGTCTCAGACCCAAGTCACTGAGTGCAGTCTCAGGAGATGGGAGGAGCGGTGTGGGACCTCTGCAACTTGTCTCCAGTAAACATTTCATCTTCCACTGATTACTGAACACCAATATTATGAATCCTGACCCTTCACTATATAATCTATGTTGTACATTATATACCCCTGACTTCTGTTCTCTCCCCTTTACCCACTGCTATATATAAACATAATATGTATTCTCTTTTTAATATTCTCATCACTATCATCCTATAAAAGACAGTTCTCGTTGTTTCCTCACTCTCTGACCTCTGGTGGGGCTCAGCCCCGCTGTTATTCATGAATAAATCATGGAGTAAATAAGGAAGTGCAGGACTTCTTGTGTTGGGAAGATGGCAATGAGTGATAGAGGGGGAGGGGACACTCGTCCTATAATCCCCTCATCACTGTCACTCCTATAGAAGACAGTTCTCGTTGTTTCCTCCCTCTCTGACTAAGGTCCATGAATAAAGAAATGATCTGGTAGGAGATCAGAGGACCCATTTACTAGTTACCTTGAGGGGGGAATTGTAAGATCCTCAGAGACAAAGCTGCCTGATGTGGGCGGAGTCCTGGTTTAGGGGAACCAATCAGCTGATGTCTAGTAATAATCTTTGTATTTCTATTTTAGTAGATGGACGGGAGATGAGGAAAACCTCAGAGGATTGTCTCACTTTGTCTCCAGACTGTAAAGTAGAAGATGAGGACATCACACAGTATAGTCCAGGAGAAAACCCGACTACCTCAAATGTCCATCCGGCACCACACAGTGTAGATGGACCATCGTATTCCTCTTATCCTGAGGAGCCTCAGACTGTGCGGGACGGTGTCGGACCATCGTATTCCTCTTATCCTGAGGAACCTCAGACTGTGCGGGACGGTGTCGGACCATCGTATTCCTCTTATCCTGAGGAACCTCAGACTGTGCGGGACGGTGTCGGACCATCGTATTCCTCTTATCCTGAGGAACCTCAGACTGTGCGGGACGGTGCCGGACCATCATATTCCTCTTATCCTGAGGAACCTCAGACTGTGCGGGACGGTGCCGGACCATCGTATTCCTCTTATCCTGAGGAACCTCAGACTGTGCGGGACGGTGCCGGACCATCGTATTCCTCTTATCCCGAGGAACCTCAGACTGTGCGGGACGGTGCCGGACCATCGTATTCCTCTTATCCTGAGGAACCTCAGACTGTGCGGGACGGTGCCGGACCATCGTATTCCTCTTATCCCGAGGAACCTCAGACTGTGCGGGACGGTGCCGGACCATCGTATTCCTCTTATCCTGAGGAACCTCAGACTGTGCGGGACGGTGCCGGACCATCGTATTCCTCTTATCCCGAGGAACCTCAGACTGTGCGGGACGGTGCCGTGTTTCTAACAGAGAAGAGGTTTCCCTGTACTGAGTGCGAGAAGTGTTTCCATTTTAAGTCCGGTCTTTATGTTCATAAAAAATCTCATACAGGTGAGAAGCCACATTCCTGTTCTGAGTGTGGGAAATGTTTTGTAAAAAAATCAGATCTTGTCGTACATCTGAGATCTCACACGGGGGAGAAGCCGTACTCCTGTCCTGAGTGTGGGAAATGTTTTTTAGACAAGCCCACTCTTCGCAGACATCAGAGGTCGCACACGGGGGAGAAGCCGCATTCCTGCGCTGAGTGCGGGAAATGTTTTTCAGAGAAGTCCGGTCTTTATAAGCATCAGATGTCGCACACAGGTGAAAAGCCGTTTCCCTGTTCTGAGTGTGGGAAATGTTTTTCACGTAAGTCGCATCTTTCTTCACATCAGAGAACTCACACGGAGGAAAAGCCATATTCCTGTCCCGAGTGTGGAAAATGTTTTTCAAGGAAGACACATCTCTACAGACATCAGATATCTCACATGAGGGAAAAGCCACTTATTTGTTCTGAGTGTGGAAAAGGTTTTTCAAGGAAGTCGCATCTTGACGCACATCAGAAAACTCACACGGGTGAAAAGCCGTATTCCTGTCCTGAGTGCGGGAAATGTTTTTCAAGTAGGTACAGTTTTTCCTGTCATCAGAGGTTGCACACGGGGGAGAAGCCGCATTCCTGTCCTCAGTGCGGGAAATGTTTTTCAGATAAGTCACATCTTGGCAGACATCAGAGGTTGCACACAGGTGAGAAGCCACATTCCTGTCCTGAGTGCGGGAGGTGTTTCTCAAGGAAGTCACATCTTGGCAGACATCAGAGGTCGCACACGGGTGAGAAACCGTATTCTTGTCCTGAGTGCGGGAAGTGTTTCTCAAGGAAGTCACATCTTGACACTCATCAGAGCTCTCATACGGGTGAGAAGCCGCATTCGTGTCCTGAGTGCGGGAAATGTTTTTCTACGAAGTCACATCTTTACTCACATCAGAGGTCTCACGCGGGTCAGGAGCCGTATTCCTGTCCTGAGTGCGGGAAACGTTTTTCAGCCAAGTCACATCTTATCGTACATCAGAGATCGCATACAGGGGAGAAGCCGTATTCCTGCCCTGAGTGCGGGAAATGTTTTTCAGTGAAGTCACACCTTAACTCGCATCAGAAATTGCATACAGGGGAGAAGCCGTATTCCTGCGCTGAGTGTGGGAAATGTTTTTCAAGGAATTCCCATCTTTACAAACATCAGAGAGTGCACACGGGGGAGAAGCCATATTCCTGTCCTGAGTGCGGAAAATGTTTTTCAAATAAGTCCAATCTTTACAGTCATCAGAGACTGCACACGAGGGAGAAGCCGTATTCCTGTCCTGAGTGTGGGAAAGGTTTTTCTAGAAAATCCTATCTTTCTAGACATCAGAGATCTCACACGGGGGAGAAGCCCCTTCCCTGTCCTGAGTGAGGGAATTGTTCCTCACTGAATTCCTCTCTTCCTGTACATCAGGGGGTCCCACACAACCCTCGAGGTGTATTAGTGTGTGCGGGAAATGACTTGTATATGAATGTTGCTGGAAATGTGGTGAAGAAGAAGACCCTGATATACACCTCAGATATACTCCATGGCTGATCTTCATCATGGAAGAAACAGTTGATAAGGAGATCAGAGATCACCAAAGACATGGATGAAGTGTTGTACCGTGTCGGTCATTGATAGCAGGAGAAAAATAAAAATGGAGTCATTACCTTTCATTGGCTGAGTACATTTTGTGGTGTAAACTCTTACAAGAGGTCTGTTTTCTCAAGTCGTCTTTCAGGACGAAACGCGTTAACCCCACCACTTAAAAGGTGGTCCTCTAGGCCTTTTTAAATAAAAATGGAGTCATTACGTTTCATTGGCTGAATACATTTTGTGGTGTAAATTTTTTTTTTAATTGCTTCTAAGTATAAATTTGAGATGTAAGTTCTTTTCGACCCCAGATCTCACATGAACGAGGTCCTGTCATACTTGTTTTCTATTACAATGTTTACATTCCTTGTAATAGGAATAAAAGTGATCCAAATTTTTTTTTTTGAAGTTTTAGGAGGACGGTGTAAAAATAAAAAGTAAAATAAGGAAAAAATATTTTATTAAATCGCCCCGTCCCGCCGAGCTCGCATGCAGACGCGAACGCATACGTAAGTAGCGCCCGCATATGAAAATGAATATCAAACCACGCATGTGAGGTATCGCCACGATCGTTAGAGCGAGTAATAATTTTAGCACTGAACCTCCTTCTGTAACTCAAAAACTGGTAGCCTGTAGACATTTTTAAACGTCGCCTGCGGAGATTTTTAAGTGTCAGAGTTTGTCGCCATTCCACAAACGGGCGTGATTTTGAAGCGTGACATGTTTTACGGTATAAATTTACTCGGCGTAACATTATCAAAAAAATTGGGCAAACTTTACTGTTTCCTTATTTCTTTTTTTTTTTTTTTTAAACATTTTTTCCCCAAAAAAATTGCGTTTTTTAGACTGCTGCGCAAATACGGTGTGACTTAAAGTATTGTAACTCCATTTTATTCTCTAGGGTGTCTTTGGAAAAAAAATATATACAGTGTTTATCGGCGTATAACACACACTTTTTTCCCCTGAAAATCGCGGGTGCGTGTTATACGCTGATCCCCGCTGATTGTGAGGAAAGGAGCGAGCGGAGCCGAGATATCCACAAAGCCGAGTGTACTTTGGCTAGACTCAGCTCCTCTCACAGTCCCGCCCACCTCCAGTGATTGCGAGAGGAGCGAGCGTCGCCGACATATAGAAAGCCGAGTGTACATCGGCTAGACTCGGCTCCTCCTGTAGTCCCGTCCACCTCCACTGATTGCGAGAGGAGCGAGCGTCGCCAACATATAGAAAGCCAAATGTGTACTTCGGCTAGACTCGGCTCCTCTCGTAGTCCCGCCCACCTCCACTGATTGCGAGAGGAGCGAGCGTCGCCGACATATAGAAAGCAGAGTGTACTTTGGCTAGACTCGGCTCCTCTCGTAGTTCCGCCCACCTCCACTGATTGCGAGAGGAGCGAGCGTTGTCGACATATGGAAAGTCGAGTGTACTTCGGCTAGACTCGGCTCTTCTTGTAGTCCCGCCCACCTCCACTGATTGCGAGAGGAGCGAGCGTTGTCGACATATAGAAAGCCGAGTGTACTTCGGCTAGACTCAGCTCCCCTTGTAGTCCCACCCACCTCCATTGATAGCGAGAGGAGCGAGTGTCGCCGACATATAGAAAGCCGAGTGTACTTCGGCTAGACTCGGGTCCTCTCATAGTCCCACCCACCTCCACTGATAGCGAGAGGAGCGAGTGTCACTGACATATAGAAAGCCAAGTGTACTTCGGCTAGACTCGGCTCCTCTCGTAGTCCCGTTCACCTTCACTGATTGCAAGAGGAGCGAGCGTCGCCGACATATAGAAAGCTGAGTGTACTTTGGCTAGACTCGGCTCCTCTCGTAGTCCGCCCACCTCCACTGATTGCGAGAGGAGCGAGTGTCGCCGACATATAGAAAGCCGAGTGTACTTCGGCTAGACTCAGCTCCTCTTGTAGTCCCACCCACCTCCACTGATAGCGAGAGGAGCGAGCGTCGCCGACATATAGAAAGCTGAGTGTACTTCGGCTAGACTCGGCTCCTCTCGTAGTCCCGCCCACCTCCACTGATTGCGAGAGGAGCGAGAGTCGCTGACATATAGAAAGCCCAGTGTACTTCGGCTAGACTCGGCTCCTCTCGTATTACCACCCACCTCCAATGATTGCGAGAGGAGTGAGCATCGCCGACATATAGAAAGCCCAGTGTACTTCGGCTAGACTCGGCTCCTCTCGTAGTCCCGCCCACCTCCACTGATTGCGAGAGGAGCGAGCGTTGTCGACATATGGAAAGTCGAGTGTACTTCGGCTAGACTCGGCTCCTCTTGTAGTCCCGCCCACCTCCACTGATTGCGAGAGGAGCGAGCGTCGCCGACATATAGAAAGCCGAGTGTACTTCGGCTAGACTCAGCTCCTCTTGTAGTCCCACCCACCTCCACTGATAGCGAGAGGAGCGAGTGTCGCCGACATATAGAAAGCCGAGTGTACTTCGGCTAGACTCGGGTCCTCTCATAGTCCCACCCACCTCCACTGATAGCGAGAGGAGCAAGTGTCACCGACATATAGAAAGCCAAGTGTACTTCGGCTAGACTCGGCTCCTCTCGTAGTCCCGTTCACCTTCACTGACTGCGAGAGGAGCGAGCGTCCCCGACATATAGAAAGCTGAGTGTACTTCGGCTAGACTCGGGTCATCTCAGTCCCACCCACCTCCACTGATTGCAAGAGGAGCAAGTGTCACCGACATATAGAAAGCCAAGTGTACTTCGGCTAGACTCGGGTCCTCTCATAGTCCCACCCACCTCCACTGATAGCGAGAGGAGCAAGTGTCACCGACATATAGAAAGCCAAGTGTACTTCGGCTAGACTCGGCTCCTCTCGTAGTCCCGTTCACCTCCACTGATTGCGAGAGGAGCGAGCGTCCCCGACATATAGAAAGCTGAGTGTACTTCGGCTAGACTCGGGTCATCTCAGTCCCACCCACCTCCACTGATTGCAAGAGGAGCAAGTGTCACCGACATATAGAAAGCCAAGTGTACTTCGGCTAGACTCGGCTCCTCTCGTAGTCCCGCCCACCTCCACTGATTGCAAGAGGAGCGAGCGTCGCCGACATATAGAAAGCCCAGTGTACTTCGGCTAGACTCGGCTCCTCTCGTATTACCGCCCACCTCCAATGATTGCGAGAGGAGCGAGCATCGCCGACATATAGAAAGCCCAGTGTACTTCGGCTAGACTCGGCTCCTCTTGCAGTCCTGCCCACCTCCACTGATTGCGAGAGGAGCAAGCGTCCCCGACATATGGAAAGTTGAGTGTACTTCGACTCCTCTCGTAGTCCCGCCCACCTCCAACGATTGCGAGAGGAGCGAGTGTCGCCGACATATAGAAAGCCGAGTGTACTTCGGCTAGACTCGGTTCCTCTCGCAGTCCCGCCCACCTCCGCTGATTGCGAGAGGAGCGAGCGTCGCCGACATAAAGAAAGCTGAGTGTACTTTGGCTAGACTCGGTTCCCCTCACAGTCCTGCCCACCTCCAGTGATTGCGAGAGGAGCAAGCGTCGCCGACATATAGAAAGCCGAGTGTACTTCGGCTAGACTCGGCTCCTCTCGTAGTCCCGCCCACCTCCACTGATTGCGAGAGGAGCAAGCGTCGCCGACATATAGAAAGCCGAGTGTACTTTGGCTAGACTCGGCTCCTCTCGTAGTCCTGCCCACCTCCAATGATTGTGAGAGGAGCGAGTGTTGCCGGCATATGGAAAGTCGAGTGTACTTTGGCTAGACTCGGCTCCTCTCACAGTCCCGCCCACCTCCAGTGATTGCGAGAGGAGCAAGCATCGCTGACATATAGAAAGCCGAGTGTACTTCAGCTAGACTCGGCTCCTCTCGTAGTCCTGCCCACCTCCACTGATTGCAAGAGGAGCAAGTGTCACCGACATATAGAAAGCCAAGTGTACTTCGGCTAGACTCTGCTCCTTTCGTAGTCCCGCCCACCTCCACTGATTGCGAGAGGAGCAAGCGTCGCTGACATATAGAAAGCCCAGTGTACTTCGGCTAGACTCGGCTCCTCTCGTATTACCACCCACCTCCAATGATTGTGAGAGGAGTGAGCGTCGCCGACATATAGAAAACCCAGTGTACTTCGGCTAGACTCGGCTCCTCTTGCAGTCCTGCCCACCTCCAGTGATTGCGAGAGGAGCAAGCGTCGCCGACATATAGAAAGCCGAGTGTATTTCGGCTAGACTCGGCTCCTCTCGTAGTCCTGCCCACCTCCAATGATTGTGAGAGGAGCAAGTGTCACCGACATATAGAAAGCCAAGTGTACTTCGGCTAGACTCTGCTCCTTTCGTAGTCCCGCCCACCTCCACTGATTGCGAGAGGAGCGAGCGTCGCTGACATATAGAAAGCCCAGTGTACTTCGGCTAGACTCGGCTCCTCTCGTATTACCACCCACCTCCAATGATTGTGAGAGGAGTGAGCGTCGCCGACATATAGAAAACCCAGTGTACTTCGGCTAGACTCGGCTCCTCTTGCAGTCCTGCCCACCTCCAGTGATTGCGAGAGGAGCAAGCGTCGCCGACATATAGAAAGCTGAGTGTACTTCGGCTAGACTCGGCTCCTCTCGTAGTCCTGCCCACCTCCACTGATTGCAAGAGGAGCAAGTGTCACCGACATATAGAAAGCCAAGTGTACTTCGGCTAGACTCTGCTCCTTTCGTAGTCCCGCCCACCTCCACTGATTGCGAGAGGAGCGAGCGTCGCTGACATATAGAAAGCCCAGTGTACTTCGGCTAGACTCGGCTCCTCTCGTATTACCACCCACCTCCAATGATTGTGAGAGGAGTGAGCGTCGCCGACATATAGAAAACCCAGTGTACTTCGGCTAGACTCGGCTCCTCTTGCAGTCCTGCCCACCTCCAGTGATTGCGAGAGGAGCAAGCGTCGCCGACATATTGAAAGCCGAGTGTATTTCGGCTAGACTCGGCTCCTCTCGTAGTCCTGCCCACCTCCAATGATTGTGAGAGGAGCGAGTGTTGCCGACATATGGAAAGCCGAGTGTACTTGGGCTAGACTCGGCTCCTCTCGCAGTCCCGCCCACCTCCACTGATTGAGAGAGGAGCGAGCGTCGTCAACATATAGAAAGCCAAGTGTACTTCAGCTAGACTCGGCTCCTCTTCCAGTCCCGCCCCTGACTGTGGGCAGAGCCGAGTCTAGCCGGAGTACATTCGGCTTTCTGTATGTCGGCGGCGCACGCTCTTCTCCTCTCACAATCAGTGGATATAAGCGGGACTGTGAGCAGAGCCGAGTCTAGCCGAAGTACACTCGGCTTTGTGTATCTCGGCTCCGCTCGCTCCTCTCCACTCAGTCAGCGGAGATTGGCGCCAATTTTAAATCAGGGCAATGCTGCAAAAAGACTAGCAATGCTGCAAAGACACTGGGCAAGGCTGAAAAGACACTGGGCAAGGCTGCAGATGGACACTGGGCAAGGCTACAAAGACATTGGGCAAGGCTGCAGATGGACACTAGGCAAGGCTGCAGATGGACACTGGGCAAGGCTGCAATGATGGACAAGGCTGCAGATGGACACTGATAAGGCTGCATTGATGGGCATTTAAATGTAGGTTTTTTTTCCTTAAACTTCCCTCCTAAAAGTTTTTTTCCTTAAAATTCCCTCCTAAACTTGGGGTGCGTGTTATATGTCGGCGCGTGTTATACGCCGATAAATACAGTATATCATTTTTGGGGGTTCTAAGTCATTTTCTAGCAAAAATAAATGATTTTAACTTGTAAACAACAAGTCAGAAATAGGCTTGGTCCTCCACCCCAAACTCGCTCATCCATGTCTTTTTGGACCTTGCTTTGTGCACTGGTCCAAATCCTTTGGTGGAGGGGGGGATTAGGGTGTGAGTTTTTTTTTCAGGGGTTGGGCTTGGCTCCTTATGCCACGTACACACGACCGGACTTTTCGACAGACTAGGTCCGACGGTCTTCCTGACGGACTTTCGGCAGATTTCTGAACGAACGGACTTGGCCAAACACAAGCACACGAAAGTCCAACAGATTCTAACGTGATGGCGTGCGACTGGACTAGAAGAAGGAAGTTCATAGCCAGTAGCCAATAGCTGCCCTAGCGTTGGTTTTCGTCCGTTGGACTAGCATACAGACGAACTGATTTTCCGACCGGACTCGAGTCCATCGGAAAGATTTGAGACATGTTTTAGACCTAAAGTCCGTCTGATTTTTAGACAGCACAGGTCCGAAGAAGCCCACACACACACACGAGCGAATTGTCCGGCGGTTTCGTTCCGTCAGACCTAGCCCGTCGTAAAGTCCGGCCGTGTGTACGCGGCATTAGTTCCAGTGAAGGGAACTCTTAAGGTGTCAGCATACCAAGACGTTTTGGAGAATTTCATGGTCCCAACTTTGTGGGAACAGTTTGGGGGCCATTAAGGTTCATGTGTGTGTAAAGGCAGGTGTCACAATACTTTTGGTAATATAGTGTATAAGGATATACAGTACATACACACACACACAGCACAAGTAGGGTTGCCATCTGTTTGGTTTTCTCCTGGACAGTCCATTTTTTCTTACAGAAAAGGTTTTATTACAAAAAAAAAAAAAATAATCAAATGAGTTCAACAAAGAGATGGTGACATCAAAACATAGAAAGATCCCAGCAGAGCGAATGTGATTTAAGATGCTAACTGAAGTCCTTAAGTTCTTGATGAGGATGGCTTGATACTCCAAACCGTAGTACTTGATGGGCTTTAAACCGGACAACCCAAACTTGTTGACAAAAAAATTCAAAACAGTGCAACTGGTAGAGAATGGGTGCCTGTATACTTAAGTATATGTAGCAGTCTCCCCAACCTCTAGATGCTTGATGGTGACCTCCAGAGTCAGGGAGCGCTGACATTGCTCCTCAGGGTGCAGGTTACTAGGCATGGTGGGTGTAGTACAAGATGCAATGATGGGCGCCAGTCAATTTTAAAAATGAACAAAGAGAGTTTTATTTCTCTTAACAAGAACTGGGGGAGAGAGGGTTAGGGCACAGGACTCCCTTAGGCAAATGCAATAGCAAATTGAAAGACATATATACAAGAGTGAGGGGGCTGACATATATACAGGAGTGAGGGGGCTGACATATATACAGGTGTGAGGGGGGGGACTGACATATATACAGGAGTGAAGGGGGACTGACATATACACAGGAGTGAGGGGGGACTGACATATATACAGGTGTGAGGGGGTGACATATATACAGGTGTGAGGGAGGCTGACATATATACAGGAGTGAGAGGGGACTGACATATATACAGGTGTGAGGGGGGGCTGACATATATACAGGAGTGAGGGGGATTGACATATATACAGGTGGGAGGGAGGACTGACATATATACAGATGAGGGGGATTGACATATATACAGGTGTGAGGAGAAAACTGACATATATACAGGAGTGAAGGGGGACTGACATATATACAGGTGTGAAGGGGGACTGACATATATACAGGTGTGAGGGGGGACTGATAAATATACAGGTGTGAGGGGGGCGACATATACAGGAGTGAGAGGGGACTGACATATATACAGGTGTGAGGGGGAACTGACATATATACAGGTGTGAGGGAGGACTGACATATATACAGGAGTGAGGGGGGACTGACATATATACAGGTGTGAGGGGGGCTGACATATACAGGAGTGAGGAGAAAACTGACATATACACAGGAGTGAGGGGGGACTGACATATATACAGGAGTGAGGGGGGACTGATAAATATACAGGTGTGAGGGGGGGCGACATATATACAGGAGTGAGAGGGGACTGACATATATACAGGTGTGAGGGGGGACTGACATATATACAGGTGTGAGGGAGGACTGACATATATACAGGAGTGAGGGGGACTGACATATATACAGGTGTGAGGGGGGCTGACATATATACAGGAGTCAGGGGGGACTGACATATATACAGGTGTGAGGGGGGCTGACATATATACAGGTGTGTGGGGGACTGACATATACCCAAGTGTGAGGGGAGAATGACATATATGCAGGTGTGAGGGGGGCTGACATATATACAGGTGTGAGGGGGGACTGACATATATACAGGAGTGAGGGGGGACTGACATATATACAGGTGTGAGGGGGGCTGACATATGTACAGGAGTGAGAGGGGACTGACATATACCCACGTGTGAGGGGGGCTGACATATATACAGGTGTGAGGGGGGGACTGATATATATACAGGTGTGAGGGGGCTGACATATATATAGGATTGAGGGGGGACTGACATATATACAGGTGTGAGGGGGGCTGACATATACATAGGAGTGAGGGGGGACTGACATATATACAGGAGTAAGGAGGGACTGACATATTTACAGGTGTGAAGGGGGCTGACATATATACAGGTGTGAGGGGGACTGACATATATACAGGTGTGAGTGGGGGGCTGACATATATACAGGTGTGAGTGGGGGGCAGACATATATATGCAGGAGTAAGGGGGGACTGACATATATACAGGTGTGAGGGAGGGACTGACATATATACAGGTGTGAGGGGGGGCTGACATATATACAGGAGTGAGGGGGATTGACATATATACAGGTGGGAGGGAGGACTGACATATATACAGATGAGGGGGATTGACATATATACAGGTGTGAGGAGAAAACTGACATATATACAGGAGTGAAGGGGGACTAACATATACACAGGAGTGAGGGGGGACTGACATATATACAGGTGTGAAGGGGGACTGACATATATACAGGAGTGAGGGGGGACTGACATATATACAGGTGTGAGGGGGGACTGATAAATATACAGGTGTGAGGGGGGCGACATATACAGGAGTGAGAGGGGACTGACATATATACAGGTGTGAGGGGGGACTGACATATATACAGGTGTGAGGGAGGACTGACATATATACAGGAGTGAGGGGGGACTGACATATATACAGGTGTGAGGGGGGCTGACATATACAGGAGTGAGGAGAAAACTGACATATACACAGGAGTGAGGGGGGACTGACATATATACAAGTGTGAAGGGGGACTGACATATATACAGGAGTGAGGGGGGACTGATATATATACAGGTGTGAGGGGGTGACATATATACAGGTGTGAGGGAGGCTGACATATATACAGGAGTGAGAGGGGACTGACATATATACAGGTGTGAGGGGGGACTGACATATATACAGGAGTGAGGGGGGACTGACATATATACAGGTGTGAGGGAGGACTGACATATATACAGGAGTGAGGGGGACTGACATATATACAGGAGTGAGGGGGGACTGACATATATACAGGAGTGAGGGGGGGCTGACATATATACAGGTGTGAGGGGGGCTGACATATATACAGGTGTGTGGGGGACTGACATATACCCAAGTGTGAGGGGAGAATGACATATATGCAGATGTGAGGGGGGCTGACATATATACAGGTGTGAGGGGGGACTGACATATATACAGGAGTGAGGGGGGACTGACATATATACAGGTGTGAGGGGGGCTGACATATATACAGGAGTGAGAGGGGACTGACATATACCCACGTGTGAGGGGGGCTGAAATATATACAGGTGTGAGGGGGGACTGACATATATACAGGTGTGAGGGGGGACTGACATATATACAGGTGTGAGGGGGGGACTGACATATATACAGGTGTGAGGGGGCTGACATATATATATAGGATTGAGGGAGAACTGACATATATACAGGTGTGAGGGGGGCTGACATATATACAGGAGTAAGGAGGGACTGACATATTTACAGGTGTGAAGGGGGCTGACATATATACAGGTGTGAGGGGGACTGACATATATACAGGTGTGAGTGGGGGGCTGACATATATACAGGTGTGAGTGGGGGGCTGACATATATATGCAGGAGTGAGGGGGGACTGACATATATACAGGTGTGAGGGAGGGACTGACATATATACAGGTGTGAGGGGGGGCTGACATATATACAGGAGTGAGGGGGATTGACATATATACAGGTGGGAGGGAGGATTGACATATATACAGATGAGGGGGATTGACATATATACAGGTGTGAGGAGAAAACTGACATATATACAGGAGTGAAGGGGGACTAACATATACACAGGAGTGAGGGGGGACTGACATATATACAGGTGTGAAGGGGGACTGACATATATACAGGAGTGAGGGGGGACTGACATATATACAGGTGTGAGGGGGACTGATAAATATACAGGTGTGAGGGGGGCGACATATACAGGAGTGAGAGGGGACTGACATATATACAGGTGTGAGGGGGGACTGACATATATACAGGTGTGAGGGAGGACTGACATATATACAGGAGTGAGGGGGGACTGACATATATACAGGTGTGAGGGGGGCTGACATATACAGGAGTGAGGAGAAAACTGACATATACACAGGAGTGAGGGGGGACTGACATATATACAAGTGTGAAGGGGGACTGACATATATACAGGAGTGAGGGGGGACTGATATATATACAGGTGTGAGGGGGTGACATATATACAGGTGTGAGGGAGGCTGACATATATACAGGAGTGAGAGGGGACTGACATATATACAGGTGTGAGGGGGGACTGACATATATACAGGAGTGAGGGGGGACTGACATATATACAGGTGGGAGGGGGGACTGACATATATACAGATGAGGGGGGTTGACATATATACAGGTGTGAGGAGAAAACTGACATATATACAGGAGTGAAGGGGGACTAAAATATACACAGGAGTGAGGGGGGACTGACATATATACAGGTGTGAAGGGGGACTGACATATATACAGGAGTGAGGGGGGACTGACATATATACAGGTGTGAGGGGGGACTGATAAATATACAGGTGTGAGGGGGGGCGACATATATACAGGAGTGAGAGGGGACTGACATATATACAGGTGTGAGGGGGGACTGACATATATACAGGTGTGAGGGAGGACTGACATATATACAGGAGTGAGAGGGGACTGACATATACCCACGTGTGAGGGGGGCTGAAATATATACAGGTGTGAGGGGGGACTGACATATATACAGGTGTGAGGGGGGGACTGACATATATACAGGTGTGAGGGGGCTGACATATATATAGGATTGAGGGGGAACTGACATATATACAGGTGTGAGGGGGGCTGACATATACATAGGAGTGAGGGGGGACTGACATATATACAGGAGTAAGGAGGGACTGACATATTTACAGGTGTGAAGGGGGCTGACATATATACAGGTGTGAGGGGGACTGACATATATACAGGTGTGAGTGGGGGGCTGACATATATACAGGTGTGAGTGGGGGGCTGACATATATATGCAGGAGTGAGGGGGGACTGACATATATACAGGTGTGAGGGAGGGACTGACATATATACAGGTGTGAGGGGGGGCTGACATATATACAGGAGTGAGGGGGATTGACATATATACAGGTGGGAGGGAGGACTGACATATATACAGATGAGGGGGATTGACATATATACAGGTGTGAGGAGAAAACTGACATATATACAGGAGTGAAGGGGGACTAACATATACACAGGAGTGAGGGGGGACTGACATATATACAGGTGTGAAGGGGGACTGACATATATACAGGAGTGAGGGGGGACTGACATATATACAGGTGTGAGGGGGACTGATAAATATACAGGTGTGAGGGGGGCGACATATACAGGAGTGAGAGGGGACTGACATATATACAGGTGTGAGGGGGGACTGACATATATACAGGTGTGAGGGAGGACTGACATATATACAGGAGTGAGGGGGGACTGACATATATACAGGTGTGAGGGGGGCTGACATATACAGGAGTGAGGAGAAAACTGACATATACACAGGAGTGAGGGGGGACTGACATATATACAAGTGTGAAGGGGGACTGACATATATACAGGAGTGAGGGGGGACTGATATATATACAGGTGTGAGGGGGTGACATATATACAGGTGTGAGGGAGGCTGACATATATACAGGAGTGAGAGGGGACTGACATATATACAGGTGTGAGGGGGGACTGACATATATACAGGAGTGAGGGGGGACTGACATATATACAGGTGGGAGGGGGGACTGACATATATACAGATGAGGGGGGTTGACATATATACAGGTGTGAGGAGAAAACTGACATATATACAGGAGTGAAGGGGGACTAAAATATACACAGGAGTGAGGGGGGACTGACATATATACAGGTGTGAAGGGGGACTGACATATATACAGGAGTGAGGGGGGACTGACATATATACAGGTGTGAGGGGGGACTGATAAATATACAGGTGTGAGGGGGGGCGACATATATACAGGAGTGAGAGGGGACTGACATATATACAGGTGTGAGGGGGGACTGACATATATACAGGTGTGAGGGAGGACTGACATATATACAGGAGTGAAGGGGACTGACATATATACAGGTGTGAGGGGGGCTGACATATATACAGGAGTGAGGGGGGACTGACATATATACAGGTGTGAGGGGGGCTGACATATATACAGGTGTGTGGGGGACTGACATATACCCAAGTGTGAGGGGAGAATGACATATATGCAGGTGTGAGGGGGGCTGACATATATACAGGAGTGAGAGGGGACTGACATATATACAGGTATGAGGGGAGACTGACATATATACAGGTGTGAGGGGGGCTGACATATATACAGGAGTGAGAGGGGACTGACATATATACAGGTATGAGGGGAGACTGACATATATACAGGTGTGAGGGGGGCTGACATATATACAGGAGTGAGAGGGGACTGACATATATACAGGTATGAGGGGAGACTGACATATATACAGGTGTGAGGGGGGCTGACATATATACAGGTGTGTGGGGGACTGACATATACCCAAGTGTGAGGGGAGAATGACATATATGCAGGTGTGAGGGGGGCTGACATATATACAGGTGTGAGGGGGGACTGACATATATACAGGAGTGAGGGGGGATTGACATATATACAGGTGTGAGGGGGGCTGACATATATACAGGAGTGAGAGGGGACTGACATATACCCACGTGTGAGGGGGGCTGACATATATACAGGTGTGAGGGGGGACTGACATATATACAGGAGTGAGGGGGGATTGACATATATACAGGTGTGAGGGGGGCTGACATATATACAGGAGTGAGAGGGGACTGACATATACCCACGTGTGAGGGGGGCTGACATATATACAGGTGTGAGGGGGGACTGACATATATACAGGAGTGAGGGGGGATTGACATATATACAGGTGTGAGGGGGGCTGACATATATACAGGAGTGAGAGGGGACTGACATATACCCACGTGTGAGGGGGGCTGACATATATACAGGTGTGAGGGGGGACTGACATATATACAGGAGTGAGGGGGGACTGACATATATACAGGTGTGAGGGGGCTGACATATATATAGGATTGAGGGGGGACTGACATATATACAGGTGTGAGGGGGGCTGACATATACATAGGAGTGAGGGGGGACTGACATATATACAGGAGTAAGGAGGGACTGACATATTTACAGGTGTGAAGGGGGCTGACATATATACAGGTGTGAGGGGGGACTGACATATATACAGGTGTGAGGGGGGGACTGACATATATACAGGTGTGAGGGGGCTGACATATATATAGGATTGAGGGGGGACTGACATATATACAGGTGTGAGGGGGGCTGACATATACATAGGAGTGAGGGGGGACTGACATATATACAGGAGTAAGGAGGGACTGACATATTTACAGGTGTGAAGGGGGCTGACATATATACAGGTGTGAGGGGGACTGACATATATACAGGTGTGAGGGGGGCTGACATATATACAGGTGTGAGGGGGACTGACATATATACAGGTGTGAGTGGGGGGCTGACATATATACAGGTGTGAGTGGGGGGACTGACATATATGCAGGTGTGAGTGGGGGGCAGACATATATATGCAGGAGTGAGGGGGTCTGACATATATACAGGTGTGAGGGAGGGACTGACATATATACAGGTGTGTGGGGGACTGACATATATACAGGTATGGGGGGGCTGTCATATATACAGGTGTGTGGGGGACTGACATACCGGTATATACAGGTGTGAGGGGGGCTGACATATATACAGGAGTAAGGAGGGACCGACATATATACAGGTGTGTGGGGGACTGACATATATACAGGTATGGGGGGGCTGACATATATACAGGTGTGTGGGGGACTGACATACCGGTATATACAGGTGTGAGGGGGGCTGACATATATACAGGAGTAAGGAGGGACCGACATATATACAGGTGTGTGAGGGGGACTGACAAATATACAGGAGTGAGGGGGGGCTGACATATATATATAGGTACGGGGGGGACAGAAATACATACAGGTGTTTGGGGGGGGGGGGGGGGCTGAGTGCATACAGGTGAGGTAGCTGGTGTGCGGATTCAGTGCGATGGCCTGTGGGTATGCCCTGGGGAATGTTGGTGGTCAGGCCAGGGGGCCCAGGCCTAAAGCTGTGTAAGGGGCCCAAACATTTATGGCTGCTCTGTGTACATTTGCTCTACTCTCTTCAGGCCACCAAAAGTGTCCCAGGTCTTTTACAATTTTATAGCGTATACCCCCATCCCCCCTCCGATAAAAAAACAACGCCGCTAAAGCATACCTCCCAACTTTTTGAGATGGGAATGAGGGACACCTATTAGTAAAAGTACGAAGGCATAGGACACACCCCTTGCCGCACCCAGAATTAACCAAAACAAAAGGTTAATTAAATCCACAAGAGCTTTTTTTTTTACCACTGATTTCCGTTAATTGACTGATACTAATTCCAGTTAGATTGGCTTTTGGAATTTACAAATGCAGCAATTTAGAAATTGGATGAAAGGTTTGGCACTGGACAACACTTTTTGTAGACAGCTATATAGATCAGACCAAAATGAGGGACAAATGGAGAGCTATGAGGGACAGAGGGACTTTGTTCCAAATTGAATCCAATCAAAATCAGGGACAGTTGGGAGCTATGGATAAAGTGTTTGGCTTGAAGAAAGGTGGCAACCCTAAGCACAAGGCCGTGTTCACACTTCAAGACGTTTCTTAGGGCTGCTGTTCCTCTGAACACCACAAGGTGGGGATCTCACTTCTACCCAGACACAGCTCTATGGAAGACAGGAAGTGATGTCGCATACATAAAGGATGTTCCGGGTGAGAGGTGAGTACTGAGTCGGGAAAGAAGTAGAGAGGAAACATTGCTGGAATTGGCAGCAGAGGAAGTAATAAGATATTATATATATATATATATATAAGATATATATATATATCTTATACAGTATTTATATCGCGCCAAACAGTTTGTTCACTTTACAGGATGAGGGCAGACAGTACAGTTACAATACAGGAGGAATCGGAGGGCCCGGCTCATTAGAGCTTACAATCTAAGAATATTATTCTCTATTTACACCCAGTAACCCCCCCCCCCCCCCCGGTCATGTCCGTCCTCTTCCTCCATAGTCACTGTGATGTCTTTTATCTCCAGCAGATGATGATACACACATATATAGTGTGGGAACCTAGATTAACCCTTTCAGAGGGCAGAACATTCCCCCACTTACGGGGCTGGAACACTTCCTTCATTTTAGAGATTGGTGACAGCCACACAGGGAAGCATGGGGTTTACACAGACCTCTCCTCCTTCTTTAGCTCTGTTACCCGATCGCGGGACACCAGCGGCGATCAGGTCTGCTGGTCCCGCGGCCACGGTCACGGAGCTCAGGACCAAGTCGGGAGCGCACCGCCGGCGGCGCGCTCCCGACCCACGGCTGGGCACTTAAAGAGCCATATACAGGTACGTGCTTGTGCCCAGCCGTGCCATTCTGACGATGTATATTGGCGTGAAGCGGTCCTTAAGTGGTTATTACACCACACAGGCAGATAAATCCCTTCAGGGTCAGAACGTTCCTCCAGTTACGGGGCTGGAACATTGTCTTAACATTTTGTTTGTGTGTCAGCTTTCCCACCAATCACCTTCTCACCTCATCCGTCTTTACTAAGGGATTATATGATTTGTATTAGTGGTGGGGGATGGGGGGTTTATTTAGGGAGGAAAGGTCATTTCTAGAAAGAGTGTCCTAAAAAAAAAAAAAAAAATTTTCCGTATTGATCCAAGTCTCAGATATTCATTCACCCCATCCCCCACCATGATCAGGTAGATGGGTAACAATCACCGAGAGGATTTATACACAAACATGTTTGTTAGAACAAATGTTTTATTATATATTCAGAGTGGAAACATCAGAGATTGTAATATTGTTGTTAAAGAAGAGTATAAAGAGGAGGATGAGGAGTATGGTGTGATAAAGCCGCTTTCTGAAGGACACAACGGACATCATGATGGAGCAATTAAGTAACAGAAACCCACCAGAGAGATAGGAAGGTCACACCAACTTGACCAGGTAGACCATGATCTAGTTCCACTCTTGAACATCCCTTATAACCCCAGAACATCATATATTTTCAGAAAGTAGAGGCCCTGTAGAATGTAAGGATGATCGTTATAATTTTAATAAGCCACCCAAAACAGAAGTAACCTCAAAAATGCTACTGCAGCTCTTAGCCTGTTTGAACCCCATGAGCTCTCAATGTACCAGACATGTCAAAAGCACTCAAAGAGTTAACAGGTATTGATACGGTAGCTGTGATTTATACACAAGCCTGTTTCTTACAAAAAAATCTTTTTGTTATATACTTAGAGTGGAAACCTCTGGGATTATAATATTGTTGTTAAAGAAGAGTTTAAAGAGGAGGATGAAGAGTATGGTGTGACGGAGAAGCTTGCTGAGGGACACAAGGATCTCTACAAGAACATTATGATGGAGCCACCTAATACCACAAACCCACCAGAGAGATGTCCCCGTCCTCTGTATTCCCGGGATTCCACACAGGAACAATATTCAGAGTGGAAACCTGAGAGATCTGAAGTTGAGGTTAAAGAAGAGATAAAAGAGGAGGATGATGAGGATGGGATGATGGAGGAGTTTCCAAAAGGACACAAAGATCTGTACCAGGACACCATGGTGGAGTCATCCAGCTACAGAGACCCACCAGAGAGATGTCCCCGTCCTCTGTATTCCCGGGATTCCACACAGGAAGGTCACACCATCCCCCACCATCATCAGGTAGATGAGGAACAATCACTGGTAGTTATACATTATGCACAAGCATGTGTGTTACAATAAATGTTTTATAATATATTGCAGATTGGAAACCTCGGGGATGATAAGATTTTTGTCAAAGAAGAGTATAAAGAGGAGGATGAGGAGTATGGGGTTATGGAGGAGTTTTCAGAAGGACACAAGGATATGATGGAGCCGCCTAATACCAGGAACCCACCAGAGAGATGTCCCCGTCCTCTGTATTCCCGGGATTCCACACAGGAAGGTCACACCATCCCCCACTGTTACAAGGTTGGTGGGACGGAGAATCTAGAACATTCACTTACAGAGACAATGTGTGGATTTTTTTATGTGATGTCACAATATTAAAGCTCTTATTTTACAGATGATTTTCTCTCTCATTTTCTTGGTTTAGAGTGGAGATCCAATCGATATAGAATTTGAGGTGAAATCAGAAGAAGAGAGGTATGTGAGGGATGATCAGCAGTCTATGGAGGAGGATGGAATAACGGGGACATTTATAGAGGAGGACACTCCTACAGAGATCAGCACAGGTGGGTCATTAACACTAAATCCATTCCTCCACCCATACTGCTCACTGATTGGTCCAGAGTAGGGCGGGGGCTGGGTGATATCAGCCTGTAATCCCCTGGTCACTTTCCTGAGCTGTGTTCCCCGTCCTGTATTCCTGGATTTCTCTCCGATAATCTTCCTTCTCTGTGCTGCCGACACAATTTATGTATCTAGACTGGATTTATGGAGATTCTGGGGATCAGCAAAATGTTGACTCTCACTATAGGCATTGCTCCACCTAGGCACCAGTGGTATGTGTCTTGGGTCTTCTGCCCCATGCCAGGGTATAGCAGGATCTCTATCTTTGCAGTTCTTCTGGGGTCACTTGCTCTGTTTTCTTTCCTTGCTGTTCCCGGGTGGAGGGATATGTCTGTATAGTCTCAGACCCAAGTCACTGAGTGCAGTCTCAGGAGATGGGAGGAGCGGTGTGGGACCTCTGCAACTTGTCTCCAGTAAACATTTAATCCACCACTGATTACTGAACACCATTATTATGAATCCTGACCCTTCACTATATACTCTATATTGTACATTATATACACCAATGATGGGAGTCTTCAAGATCAGTCCAGTCTTCATCTTGGTTGTTCTCCCCCCATCCTCACTCTCTGACCTCTGGTGGGGCTCAGCCCCGCTGTTATTCATGACTAAATCATGGACTAAATAAGGAAGTGCAGGACTTCTTGTGTTGGGAAGATGGCAATGAGTGATAGAGGGGGAGGGGACACTCGTCCTATAATCCCCTCATCACTGTCACTCCTATAGAAGACAGTTCTCGTTGTTTCCTCCCTCTCTGACTAAGGTCCATGAATAAAGAAATGATCTGGTAGGAGATCAGAGGACCCATTTACTAGTTACCTTGAGGGGGGAATTGTAAGATCCTCAGAGACAAAGCTGCCTGAATGTGGGCGGAGTCCTGGTTTAGGGGAACCAATCAGCTGATGTCTAGTAATAATCTTTGTATTTCTATTTTAGTAGATGGACGGGAGATGAGGAAAACCTCAGAGGATTGTCTCACTTTGTCTCCAGACTGTAAAGTAGAAGATGAGGACATCACACAGTATAGTCCAGGAGAAAACCCGACTACCTCAAATGTCCATCCGGCACCACACAGTGTAGATGGACCATCGTATTCCTCTTATCCCGAGGAACCTCAGACTGTGCGGGACGGTGCCGGACCATCGTATTCCTCTTATCCCGAGGAACCTCAGACTGTGCGGGTCGGTGCCGGACCATCGTATTCCTGTTATCCTGAGGAACCTCAGACTGTGCGGGACGGTGCCGGACCATCGTATTCCTCTTATCCTGAGGAACCTCAGACTGTGCGGGACGGTGCCATCCTTCCAATATATAATAGGTTTCCCTGTACTGAGTGTGGGAAGTATTTCCGCTCCGGATTCAAACTTAATGTGCATAAAAGAACTCATACAGGTGAGAAGCCGTATTCCTGTCCTGAGTGCGGGAAGAGTTTCCATTCTAAGTCCGGTCTTAATGTGCATAAAAAATTTCATACAGGTGAGAAGCCACATTCCTGTTCTGAGTGCGGGAAATGTTTTGTACAAAAATCAGATCTTGTCATACATCAGAGGTCTCACACGGGAGAAAAGCCGTATTCCTGTTCTGTGTGCGGGAAATGTTTTAAAGACAAGTCTAACCTTTCCCAACATCAGAGATCGCACACAGGACAGAAGCTGCATTCCTGTCCTGTGTGCGAGAAATGTTATTCAAGTAGGTCCAGTCTTTCCTATCATCAGAGGTCTCACACAGATGAGAAGCCGTATTCCTGTCCCGAGTGCGGGAAATGTTTTTCAGCTAAGTCGCATCTTGACCGACATCAAAGGTCTCACACGGGGAGAAGCTCCTTTCCTGTCCTGAGTGAGGGAATTGTTCCTCACTGAAGTCCTGTCTTCCTGTACATCAGGGATCCCACACAACCCTCGAGGTGTATTAGTGAGTGCGGGAAATGTCTTGTATATGAATGTTGCTGGACATGTGGGGAAGAAGCACCCCCTGATATACACCTCAGATATACTCCATGGCTGATCTTCATCGTGGAAGAAACAGTTGATAAGAAGATCAGAGATCACCAAAGACATGGATGAAGTGTTGTACCGTGTCGGCCAATGATAGCAGGAGAAAAATAAAAATGGAGTCCTTACCTCTCATTTGTACATTTTGTGGTGTAAACTTTTTTCTATTGATTGAACTAGATGGACTTGTGTCTTTTTTCAGCCAGACTATCCATATGTAATAAAAATTTACAGGTCTGGTTAAAAAAAATAGTTGACCAAGTGTGACGAGCATTCGCTGTACTATGACAAATTCTGGTCGTATTTTATTTCATAAACTGATTTCCTATGATCATTGGCTCCATCTAGTGGCCATAATGTGGAATTTTAGGTAGTTCAGGAGGGATACCTCATTATGGCCACTAGATGGGGCTGACAGTCATAGCAAATCACTGTGTTATCTCCTTCACACCTAAGGGTAAAACAAATGTTAATGCCTAAGCACAATTTTGCAACTTTGACATGTGTTAGTAAATCCGTACATATCATCACAACTACTTTGTGCCTCCAGGTGGATTATACCGCGTTTGTTTCAGGACAAATTGGGCTTTCATTTGGTGGTAAATGGTGATTGATGTCTCCTTTTTTTTTTTTTTTTTTTTCATTATCAAAGGAGAACTGGCCCAAAATAGTAAAAAAAACAAAAACACTTTTTTTTAAAATGTAGCTGTTTATTTCCCATTAAAACCATAACCTTCCACCGAAGAAAAACCCCAAATAAATTCTCCTGCTCCTGACAATTGCAGCGATACCACATACACTATATTACCAAAAGTATTGGGACACCTGCCTTTACACGCACATAAACTTTAATGGCACCCCAGTCTTAGTCCGTAGGGTTCAATATTGAGTTGGCTCCGCCCTTTGCAGCTATAACAGCTTCACCTCTTCTGGGAAGGCCGTCCGCAAGGTTTAGGAGTGTGTCTATGGGGAATGTTTGACCGTTCTTCCAGAAGCGCATTTGCAAGGTCAGGCACTGATGTTGGATGAGGAGGCCTGGCACGCAGTCATCTAAAAGGTGTTCTGTTGGGTTGAGGTCAGGACTCTGTGAAGGCCAGTCAAGTTCCTCCACCCCAAACTTGATCATCCACACTATATTGCCAAAAGCATTGGGCCACTCCTCCAAATCATTTGGTGGAGGGGGGATTATGGTGTTTGGTTGTTTTTCAGGGGTTGGGTTTGGCCCCTTAATTCCAGTGAAGGGAACACTTTAGGCGTCGGCATACCAAGACATTTGGACAATTTCATGCTCCCAACTTTGTAGGAACAGTTTGGGGATGGCCCCTTCCTGTTCTAACATGACTGCCCACCAGTGAACAAATCAAGGTCCATAAAGACATGGATGACAGAGTTTGGGGTGGAGGAACTTGACCGGCCTACACAGAGTCCTGACCTCAACCTGATCAAACATCTTTGGTATAAATTAGAGCGGAGGCTGCGAACCAGGCCTTCTCGTCCAACATAACCTCAGAAATGTGCTTCTGGAGGAATGGTCAAACATAGGGTGTCCAGACATCCCCCGTTTCTGGGGACAGTCCCTGGACTAAGCATACAGTCCCCAGACTGAGCATACAGTCCCCGGTGAACATATATATGATCCAATTCCCCCATCTACAGTTTTCAAGTGGATGGGGGAATCTTCTCACTGTGGACCAGTGGCCGAACAACCAGGGTTGCTGTCCTGCCCCTGTAATTGGCAGAGCTGGTCTCTGACTCCATGGCAGTGGCGGCAGCACATTAGGACCCAGTGCTTATTACTTTATGAGGCTGCATTGATGGGCACTGAACAGGCTGAGCTGATGGGAACTGAGAAGGCTGTATTGATTGGCACTGAACAGACTGAATGGACAGACTGAGATGATAGGGAATGAACAAACTGCATTGATGGGCACTGAACAGGTTGCATTTATGGGCACTAAACAGGCTGAGCTAATGGGCACTGATCAGGCTGCATTGATGGGCACTGAACAGGCTGCATTAGGGATGAGCCCAACACCCCAACCCCCCCCCCCCCCGGGTTCGGTTCGCACCAGAACCTTCGAACGGACCAAAAATTTGTACGAACTTTAGAATCCTATTAAAGTCTATGGGACTCAAACGTTCGAAATCAAAAGTGATAATTTTAAAGGCTAATATGCAAGATATGCAACAGACAACACCAGCGATAAGGGGTATCTTCAGGTGTATACTGTGCTGGAGGCACACAACACCCACTAACTCCTGCAGATGCCTGTATTAGAGAACACCAGCCAAAAAAGGGTAGATACAGGTGTATACTGTGCTGGAGGCCCACAACACTCACTAACTCCTGCAGATGCCTGTATTAGAGAACACCAGCCAAAAAAGGGTAGATACAGGTGTATACTGTGCTGTGCTGGAGGCACACAACACCCACTAACTCCTGCAGATGCCTGTATTAGAGAACACCAGCAATAAAGGGTAGATACAGGTGTATACTGTGCTGGAGGTACACAACACCCACTAACTCCTGCAGATGCCTGTATTGGATAACACCAGCAATAAAGGGTAGATACAGGTGTAGCGGTGTAGTGGGTAGCACTCTCACCTAGCAGTAAAAAGGGTTGCTGGTTCAAATCCCAACCACGACACTACCTGCCTGGAGTTTGTATGTTCTCCCTGTGCCTGCGTGGGTTTCCTCCGGGTACTCCGGTTTCCTCCCACACTCCAAAGACATGCAGGTAGGTTAATTGGCTTCTGTCCAATAAATTGGCCCTAGTATATGAATGGATTGTGGGCTCCTTGTGGGTAGGGACCGATGTGAGTGGGAAATGTACAAGGATAGGGACAATTGTAGACACTCACTCAGGTTGAATTGGATGGACTGGTGTCTTTATTCAACCTTACTAACTATGTGTATACTGTGCTGGAGGCACACAACGCCCACTTTAACTCCTGCAGATGCCTGAGAAAAGAACACACTGTCCCTGCCTATCTTGCTCTTTCCTTGCACGCCACGCTGGCAGCCTTATATAGTGTGGGGCGTGTACTAAACCCCCTGAGCTATAATGCCTGTGGCCAATTATGGCTCTCCTCACTGCCGGCGCTGTGATTGGCCAAGCATGCAGGGTCACAGTGCATGCTTGGCCAATCATGAGCCAACAATGCACTGCGATGGCGTAGTGCATTGTGGGCCGTTTGTATCACATGAATTTGGTGCGAACGGTCCACAAAGTTCTGAATTTGCCGAAAAGACAAACAGCCGATGTTCGAGTCGAACACTGAGCTCATCCCTAGGCTGCATTGATGGGCAATGAACAGGCTGCATTGATGGGCACTGAACAGGCTGCACTTATGGGCACTTAAAGTGGTTGTAAACCCACTTTGAAAAAAAAAAAAGAAAACTAACACCTGCAAGGCAAAGGCATAATGAGCTAGTATGCATATCATACTAGCTCATTATGTAATACACACCTGAGATCGAAGCCCTCACTGAGGTACCTGTACACAGCACCGGCAGGCGACATCACTCCTGGGTTACTTCTGACGTCACTCCCGCACATGCGTGTGGGAGCCACCGGTAACGGCACACTCACTGAAGCAAACGGCACGTATGTGCCATTGCTTCAGTTTGCTTCAGGGCGCATGTGCCGATGACGTCGGCACATGCAAATACAGGGGATATCTCCTAAACCTGCAAGGGTAGCTACAGGTAAGCTTTATTATAGGCTTACCTGTAGCAAAAATTAGTCTGTAAGGGTTTACAAACACTTGAACAGGCTGAGCTGATGGGAACTGAACAGGTTGCATTGATTGGCACTGGTGAGGCTGCATTGATGGGCACTGGTGAGGCTGCATTAATGGGCACTGGCGAGGCTGCGTTGATGGGCACTGGTGAGGCTACGTTGATGGGCACTGGTGAGTATAATACACTCTTCAAATGTGCTTTAACATGCATGGTTTTCATTTTATGAACAAGAAAATAATGACGTTATGCAGTTGGGCTGGTATAATAATGCTATGGGGCTGGTATGAAATAATTTCCAGAAATAACGTATTTATCATACAATCATTACATAAACACATACCACATATACAGCATATATCATTTGAGGAAAATATGCTAATAAAATAGTTTACTACATGCCAATAAAAAAAAATATGTCCCTGGATTTAATTTAAAAAATCTGGTCACCTTAGTCAAACATTCCCATAGACACACTCCTAAACCTTGTGGACGGCCTTCCCAGAAGAGTTGTTGAAGCTGTTATAGCTGCAGGTGGTGGGCCAACTCAATATTGAACCCTACGGAGTAAGATTGGGATGCCATTAAAGTTCATGCGTGTGTTAAGGCCGGTGTCCCCATACTTTTGGCAATGTAGTGTATAAGCATATCCAGTACATACACACAAAGCACAAGGCCGCGCTCGCACTACGAGACGTTTCTCTGGGGCTGCAGTTCCTCTGAGCTCCACAAGATGGTGATCTCAATTCTGTCCAGACAGGAAGTCTCTATGGAAGACAGGAAGTGATGTCAGCTACAGACAGGAAGTATGTAAAACTATAGACAGGAAGTTCCAGGTGAGAGGTGAGTCGGGAGGAAGTAGAGCGGAGACATTGTTGTACTTGGCGGCAGAGGAGGTAATAAGTCATTATTATTGTACAGGATTTATATGGCGCCAACAGTTAGCGTAGCGCTTTCCAACATGAGGGCAGACAGTACAGTTACAATAAAGGAGGAATCGGAGGGCCCGGCTCATTAGAGCTTACAATCTAAGAATATTATTTTATATTTACACCCAGTAACCTCCCGTCGTGTCCGTCCTCGTCCTCCATAGTCACTGTGACGTCTTTTATCTCCAGCAGATGATGATACACACATATATAGTGTGGGAACCTAGATGAACCCCTTAAGGGGGCGGAACATTCCCCCACTTACCGGGCCGGAACATTCTCTTCATTTTGGAGATGAATTCTAGTAATATGTTCCTCTAAACAAACAACACTGACAATAAATAGACAAGACAATGACCATCCTGACCATACATGGCCTACAACGGGCAATTATTACACCACCCAGGCAGATTTACCCCTTCAGGATCAGAACGTTCCCCCAGTTACGGGGCCGGAACATTGTCTTCATTTTGTTGTAGTGTCACCTTTCCCACCAATCACCTTCTCAACTTATAAGTCTATTCAGTCCAAACTACGGCCCTCCAGCTGTTGTGGAAACTCCACGTCCCATGAGGCATTGTAAAACTCTGACATTCACAGACATGACAAGGCATGATGGGGATTGTAGTTCCTGAACAACTGGAGGGCCGTCGTTTCGAGACCCCTGGTCTATACTAATGGATTATATGACTTTTATTAGTAGTGGGGGATGGGGGGCGGGATTGGAATATGTATATCTTTATTTTAGAAGATTCAAATAGGAAAAAAAGAGGGAAAATGTCATTTGTAGAAATAATGTCCTGAAAACAAATCTTTCCATATTGATCCAAGTCTCAGATATTCATTCACACCATCCCTCACCATGATCAGGTAGATGGGTAACAATCACCGATAGGATTTATACACAAACATGTTTGTTACAACAAATGTTTTATTATATATTCAGAGTGGAAACATCGGGAATGATAATAGAGTAAAAAGAGGAGGATGAGGAGTATGGTGTGATGAAGAAGCTGTCTGAAGGACATCATGATGGAGCAATCAAGTAACAGAAACCCACCAGAGAGATGTCCCCGTCCTCTGTATTCTACACAGGAAGGTCACACCATCCCCCACCATCATCAGGTAGATGAGGAACAATCACTGATAGTATCATTAGGATCTGTACATTATCTGCATTGTTACCATTGATGTCATTTTTATTATATATTCAGAGTGGAAACCTGAGAGATTTTAACGTTGTGGTTAAAGAAGAGATAAAAGAGGAGGATGATGAGGATGGGGTGATGGAGGAGTTTCCAAAACGACACAAAGATCTGTACCAGGACACCATGGTGGAGTCATCCAGCTACAGAAACCCACCAGAGAGATGTCCCCGTCCTCTGTATTCCCGGGATTCCTCACAGGAAGGTCACACCATCCCCCACCATCATCAGGTAGGTGATGAACAATCACTGGTAGTTATACATTATGCACAAGCATGTGTGTTACAATAAATGTTTTATAATATATTGCAGAGTGGAAACCTTGGGGATGATAATATTTTTGTCAAAGAAGAGTATAAAGAGGAGGATGAGGAGTATGGGGTTATGGAGGAGTTTTCAGAAGGACACAAGGATATGATGGAGCCGCCTAATACCAGGAACCCACCAGAGAGATGTCCCCGTCCTCTGTATTCCCGGGATTCCACACAGGAAGGTCACACCATCCCCCACTGTTACAAGGTTGGTGGGACGGAGAATCTAGAACATTCACTTACAGGGACAATGTGTGGACTTTTTATGTGATGTCACAATATTAAAGCTCTTATTTTACAGATGATTTTCTCTCTCATTTTCTTGGTTTAGAGTGGAGATCCAATCGATATAGAATTTGAGGTGAAATCAGAAGAAGAAGAAGAGAGGTATGTGAGGGATGATCAGCAGTCTATGGAGGAGGATGGAATAACGGGGACATTTATAGAGGAGGACACTCCTACAGAGATCAGCACAGGTGGGTCATTAACACTAAATCCATTCCTCCACCCATACTGCTCACTGATTGGTCCAGAGTAGGGCGGGGGCTGGGTGATATCAGCCTGTAATCCCCTGGTCACTTTCCTGAGCTGTGTTCCCCGTCCTGTATTCCTGGATTTCTCTCCGATAATCTTCCTTCTCTGTGCTGCCGACACAATTTATGTATCTAGACTGGATTTATGGAGGTTCTGGGGATCAGCAAAATGTTGATTTTCACCATAGGAGTTGCTTAACCTAGGCACCAGTGGTATGTGTCTTGGGTCTTCTGCCCCATGCCAGGGTATAGCAGGATCTCTATCTTTGCAATTCTTCTGGGGTCACTTGCTCTGTTTTCTTTCCTTGCTGTTCCCGGGTGGAGGGATATGTCTGTATAGTCTCAGACCCAAGTCACTGAGTGCAGTCTCAGGAGATGGGAGGAGCGGTGTGGGACCTCTGCAACTTGTCTCATGTAATCATTTACCTTTCCACTGATTACTGAACACCAATATTATGAGTCCTGACCCTTTACTATATACTCTATATTGTACATTACATACTCCTGACTTCTGCTATCTCCCCTTTACCCACTGCTATATATAAACATAATATGTATTCTCTTTTTAATATTCTCATCACTATCGTCCTATAAAAGACAGTTCTCGTTGTTTCCTCACTCTCTGACCTCTGGTGGGGCTCAGCCCCGCTGTTATTCATGACTAAATCATGGACTAAATAAGGAAGTGCAGGACTTCTTGTGTTGGGAAGATGACAATGAGTGATAGAGGGGGAGGGGATACTTGTCCTATAATCCCCTCATCACTGTCACTCCTATAGAAGACAGTTCTCGTTGTTTCCTCACTCTCTGACTAAGGTCCATGAATAAAGAAATGATCTGGTAGGAGATCAGAGGACCCATTTACTAGTTACCTTGAGGGGGGAATTGTAAGATCCTCAGAGACAAAGCTGCCTGATGTGGGCGGAGTCCTGGTTTAGGGGAACCAATCAGCTGATGTCTAGTAATAATCTTTGTATTTCTATTTTAGTAGATGGACGGGAGATGAGGAAAACCTCAGAGGATTGTCTCACTTTGTCTCCAGACTGTAAAGTAGAAGATGAGGACATCACACAGTATAGTCCAGGAGAAAACCCGACTACCTCAAATGTCCATCCGGCACCACACAGTGTAGATGGACCATCGTATTCCTCTTATCCTGAGGAACCTCAGACTGTGCGGGACGGTGCCGGACCATCATATTCCTCTTATCCCGAGGAACCTCAGACTGTGCGGGACGGTGCCGGACCATCGTATTCCTCTTATCCCGAGGAACCTCAGACTGTGCGGGACGGTGCCGGACCATCGTATTCCTCTTATCCTGAGGAACCTCAGACTGTGCGGGACGGTGCCGGACCATCGTATTCCTCTTATCCTGAGGAACCTCAGACTGTGTGGGACGGTGCCGGACCATCGTATTCCTCTTATCCTGAGGAACCTCAGACTGTGCGGGACGGTGCTGGACCATCGTATTCCTCTTATCCCGAGGAACCTCAGACTGTGCGGGACGGTGCCGGACCATCGTATTCCTCTTATCCCGAGGAACCTCAGACTGTGCGGGACGGTGCCGGACCATCGTATTCCTCTTATCCCGAGGAACCTCAGACTGTGCGGGACGGTGCCGTCCTTCCAACAAATAAGAGGTTTTCCTGTACTGAGTGCGGGAAGCATTTAAATTCTAAGAATAGTCTTAATATGCATAAAAAATGTCATACAGGTGAGAAGCCACATTCCTGTTCTGAGTGCGGGAAATGTTTTTCAGCAAAGTCGCTTCTTCTCAGACATCAGAGGTCGCACACGGGTGAGAAGCCGTTTTCCTGTCCTGAGTGCGGGAAATGTTTTTCAGTTAAGTCGAATCTTGACACACATCGGATGTCGCACACGGGTGAGAAGCCATATTCATGTTCTGAGTGCGGGAAATGTTTTGCAGATAAGACGGTTCTTCTCAGACATCAGAGGTTGCACACGGGTGAGAAGCCGTATTCCTGTCCTGAGTGCGGGAAATGTTTTTCAGTTAAGTCGAATCTTGACACACATCAGATGTCGCACACGGGTGAGAAGCCATATTCATGTTCTGAGTGCGGGAAATGTTTTTCAGATAAGTCAGTTCTTCTCAGACATCAGAGGTTGCACACGGGGGAGAAGCCATATTCCTGTCCTGTGTGCGGGAAATGTTTTACAGATAAGTCCAATCTTTACAGGCATCTAAGATCTCACGTGGGTGAGAAGCCGTATTCCTGTCCTGAGTGTGGGAAATGTTTTTCAAATAAGTCGCATCTTGATATACATCAGAGGTCGCACACGGGTGAGAAGCCGTATTCCTGTCCTGAGTGTGGGAAATGTTTTTCAGATAAGTCCAATCTTTACAGGCACCTGAGATCTCACATGGGGGATAAGCCTTATTCATGTTCTGAGTGTGGGAAATGTTTTTTAACTAAGTCGCTTCTTCTCAGACATCAGAGGTTGCACACAGGTGAGAAGCCGTATTCCTGTCCTGAGTGCGGGAAATGTTTTTCAGTTAAGTCACATCTTGACACACACCGGAGATCTCACATGAGGGAGAAGCCGTATTCCTGTTCCAAGTGAGGGAATTGTTCCTCACTGAAGTCCTGTCTTCCTGTACATCAGGGATCCCACACAACCCTCGAGGTGTATTAGTGAGTGCGGGAAATGTCTTGTATATGAATGTTGCTGGACATGTGGGGAAGAAGCACACCCTGATATACACCTCAGATATACTCCATGGCTGATCTTCATCATGGAAGAAACAGTTGATAAGGAGATCAGAGATCACCAAAGACATGGATGAAGTGTTGTACCGTGTCGGCCATTGATAACAGGAGAAAAATAAAAATGGAGTCATTACCTCTCATTGGTACATTTTGTGGTGTAAACTTTTTTTTTATTGATTGAACTAGATGGACTTGTGTCTTTTTTCAACCAGACTATCTATATGTAATAAACATTTACAGGTCTAGTTTAAAAAAAAAATAGTTGACCAAGTGTGACGAGCATTCGCTGTACTATGACAAATTCTGGTCGTATTTTATTTCATAAAGTGATTTCCTATGATCATTGGCTCCATCTAGTGGCCATAATGTGGAATTTTAGGTAGTTAGTGAGGGATACCTCATTATGGCCACTAGATGGGGCTGACAGTCATAGCAAATCACTTTGTTATCTCCTTCACACCTAAGGGTAAAACAAATGTTAATGCCTAAGCACAATTTTGCAACTTTGACATGTGTTAGTAAATCCATACAGATCATCACAACTGCTTTGTGCCTCCAGGTGGATTATACCGCGTTTGTTTCAGGGCAAATTGGGCTTTCATTTGGTAGTAAATCGTGATTGATGTCTCCTGAATTGTTTTTTTTATCATTAAAGGAGAACTGGCTCAAAATAGTAAAAAAAAATAAAAAATTCTCGTTACAACCACAATCTACCACCAAAGAACAACCCCAAATAAATTCTCTGGCTCCTGACGATTGCAGTAATACCACATATACTATATTACCAAAAGTATTGTGACGACTGCCTTTACACGCACATGAACATTAATGGCATCCCAGTCTTAGTCTGTAGGGTTCAATGTTGAGTTGGCTCCGCCCCTTTGCAGCTATAACACCTTCAACTCTTCTGGGGAGGCCGTCCACAAGGTTTAGAAGTGTGTCTATGGGAAGGTTTGACCATTCTTCCAGATGCGCATTTGTGAGGTCATGTTGGACGAGGAGGCCTGGCTCGTAGTCTTCACTCTAATTCATCCCAAAGGTGTTCTGTCGTGTTGAGGTCAGCACCTGTGCAGGGAGGTCAAGTTCCTTCACCCCAAACTCGCTCATCCACACTATATTGCCAAAAGTATTGGGCCACCCCTCTAAATCGTTTGGTGGAGGGGGGATTATGGTGTGGGGGGTTGTTTTTCAGGGGTTGGCCTTGACCCCTTAGTTCCAGTGAAGGGAACACTTACGGTGTCAGCATACCAAGACATTTTGGACAATTTCATGCTACCAACTTACCTCTGCCGGGTTAGCCCCCCCATATCAAATTAAAAAAAAAAATCTTTCAGGCTAATAGATATTCATTAGATCCGGTAAGATCAAGTGGTTTTAAGGTTAGATCTCACATAATTTCAGAGATATTCCACATAAAACTAAAGATATCAGGTGCTACATAAGAAAGGGTTAGCCCCCCACCCCCCACATGCAATTTTCTGGCCAAAAATCATCTAGACTAATAGATATTTGTTAGATCCGGTAAGATCGAGTGGTTTTAACGTTAGATCTCACATAATTTCAGAGATATTCCACATAATAGAGATTAGGCCAGCGGAAAACATCAGAGGGCCCCGGTGAAGGAGCCAACCGGGTGCCCATCTACAGTACCCGACTCTAGAACCAACGATGTGAAGAGACAGCAGCAGTAGCCCAAACCCTTGCAGAAGGCCCCCATTCGTGCCTCCAAGCAGCCCAGTGTCCCATTCCCTTTGGCACATGCTGCCCGGCGTCACAGAGTCAACGCACACCAGACTCCCAGAACTTAAGCCAGATCAGAATCTCCGCAAGAAAGTCGCGTGGATACAAGCCACTGAACAGGCCAAGGCCACCACTTCCTCCATGTTCCCTAACAAGCTGGGGGGGGGGGGGGGGGGCTTATCCTGTTGTTCCCATCCAAGTAGGGGGAATCTACACCAAGGCCCTTCTGAATACTGGAGCTCAAGTGACTCTTCTCTACAGAGACTTCTATGGCAGGCACCTCAAGCACCTTGTCATTGTAGAAGTTGGAAGAGCTGGAGATATAGGGCATTGGGACTCAGAACCTTCCCTATGATGGCTATCTTCCGGTCAAACTGACCTTCGACCCCTCCGTGGCTGGGAAAGCTGAGACTCTTGACACTCCGGCAGTGGTCTGTCCTCGCCCTCCAGGGGCCAGTAAGAGTTCTCTCATCACAGGGACCAACGCTGATCTCGTCAGAAGGCTGTTGACACCTCTTGTTCTGGAGCTGGGCACTTCAACTACAAGAGGGCACCCCATGCTGGGACAAGCCTACCAGTGCCTGGTACGAGCCTACCAGTGCCTGGTACAAGAACAGAAGGCCCCAGCTGAAGGAGTGGGAAAGATCTGGCGCTTTGACCGGTGTGAGAGAGTGTTACAGCCTGGTGAAACGGCCTGTTTATGAGCATCTGTCAAGCTAAATTGGAAGCAACCAGGCCCTTTCGTTGTCCTTGAAGCGGACAGAGAGAAGACATGGGAGTGGAGATAACTCCTGAGGTGGTTTCAACCAAAGTGAATATGCCAGCTTGGATGTTGCTGGGACAAGTGAATCCAGCCACCCCAGTCCCACCATCTGATTTGGTGGGGGTAAATGATGGGATCCCTGTCGAGGAGTTCTATGTGACAAATACTTCTCTTTCACTGGAATGGAAAGAAAGAGCCAGGCTCCCGAGATGGCAGGCTGCATTCTCCAAGAGTGCCCAAGAGTGGGGTGTGCAAAAAGTGGCCAGCACTGGATCCGTCTCTTCGAGTGCATAAGCTGCTCAGGGAAAGAGTTCAACTGATTCCTTTAGGGGACTTGGAGGATGTGCGTGAACAACTGGCAGAGTTGAAGAGGGCAGGCATCACCAAAGAGTCCTAGAGTCCATATGCTTCCCCGATAGTGGTGGTGTTGGAATCAGACAGAAATTTATTATTATACATCTACACAGCTGTTTGTACAGCCGAACTCAGCCATATGGATGCCAGGCAGTTTCACATGTTTAAAAGCAAGGAATGTGACACAATTTGAATAGCAGAATGAGTTCTATTCAGCCCACCTGGAATGTACTGAACTTCAAAGATGATATGGCGCCGGCTTGTCTGCAAGAACAGAGGACAGCTGGTGGGGCGTCCGAGATCAAGCCACAAGATAGCAATCCAGTCGGAGCAGTTGCAATTCATGGGCAAACACTGCCCCCAGAGGCCAAGTATGGCAGGACTGTTAGCCTGGGGGAGGAGACGCCCCAGAGACGCTGATTGGTCTACGGGAAAGAGTAGGATGGGCTGTGGGGTGTGGTATGGCTGAGGTATGTTTGACAAAAAGGGTTGCGACCTGAGCTCTTTCTCTTTATTCCATCAGAAGACCCAGTCACGAGGATCGATAAGTATAAGGCTTAGATTGCACTGTGATTGTATGCTATGTATTATTGTAACTTCTACTGATACTTGATGCACATTTTTCTTATTTCCTTGGGAAATAAATGAGATTTTGATTGATCTTAGACCGTGTATTGATTTCATAGCCAAGGGTGGTAGCATTGTGATATTAACAATAACATGTGCTTGGCATATTGATTGATAGCTAAACTATAGGGACTAAACAAAGGAATACATAACTGATAATAATAGCACTAGACTGAATTGATCAGTTACTTCAGGTGGTATGGAAGAAGAATGGATCGCTGAGGCTGTGTATCGACTACCGGATGATGAACCAAAGCACCATTCCCAACCAATATACCAACCCAAGGATAGAAGATGCCTTGCTGAGCCTGGCAGGAGCGAAGTGGTTCAGCATGCTGGATTTGAAGAGTGGGTATTACCAAATCCCCATGCACCATGAGAATCGGGAGAAGACCGCTTTCATTGTCCCGGTGGGGTTCTTTGAATTCGACCGTATGCCTCAAGGCCTGTCTGGTGCCCCAGCCACCTTCCAAAGGCTAATGGAGAAGACCGTGGGTGATAGGAACCTGATCGAGGTGTTGGTGTACTTAGACGAAATTGTTTTCGGCAAGACCCTGGAAGAGCACGAAAAGCATCTGGAGAAGCTCCTGAAGAGACTACATGAGGAGGGGTTGAAGCTGTCTCGTAGACTTGGCCTTTGGCACATCCCTAGACCATACCTCAGCAACTTACCACAGAGGGTATGTGAATGGCCTGTGGAGAAGTCCGAAGACCGCCTATAAGGCTCAAGCTGCCTCATATGGCCGAGGAAAGAGAAACATAATAAACTTTGACCTCAGGGTACGAGTGCAGGACCTACAGTCGGATGACAAGGTACTGCTGAGAAACCTGGGTGTCCCGGAAAGCACAAGTTGGCTAACCACTAGAAGTCACAGCCATATGTTATTTCCAAGCAGCTGCCAGGACTCCCAGTATGTCAAATCTGGCCAGAGGGAAGCACAGGCCTGCTGAAGACTTGGCATCGCAATCATCTGTTGCCTCTGTCAGAAGCAGACGCTTCCACTGCAGATTTGGTGGTGGAGAATACCAACACACCCCCTGGCACATCTAGCTGAGCCATTCCAGGTAAGGTGGTCTGTAGGCAGGAGAACCTCCCCTCCTATGATAATTGGGGGGAGGTTCCTCTGCCAGGGTTTTATGCAGATCTAAATTGTTTGGTTTCCTGTGCACACTAACCTGTTTTTTTTCCTCTGTGTGTATATCAAAAGCATGTCACGTGTCAGACTCTTTACCTTCTTTGGCGGAGCAAAGGTTCCTTGATGGGGGGAGTGTGTAGCGGGGGCTGCTCTGTGTCCCCCACCTTCCTGTCACCCCTGCCGGCGACCGCCAGACTGAATAGACACTGACAGAGGCGCTCCCCCTCCCTCTCCTCTTCCTTGAGCTCGCTCACAGGCATCCGCCCACTCTGCTCTCTCCTGTGTCCTTATTGGCAGGGAAAGGGAGCCAATCAAGCAGCAGAGGACCATGGGGCTTGAAGTCCCATCACAAAATGGCACCATTGATTTCTACAGGGGGCAGAACTACCAAACCCATCCTGCATCGCAAGAAGGGGGTGCTAGCTAAAGACTCTAGCTTGTTGGTCTGAGGATAGATCACTAAGAGGCAGTGAGGTGAACGGACATGCGAGGAGAGACTACAGGCACCCGCTGAAGAACCATCCAAAGACGGTTCCAGAGATAGTTAAAGACGGCGTCCCACCAGAGAGAGGCCTCCGGTGAAGACTGCAGGCATCCTAGGGCAAGAGGCAATCGAGTCGCAAGGTGGCCAGGTGGGCCGCTGAAGAGCTGTCTGCCAAGACATCCCTTTTCTGCCCTGGTCGCAGAACTGGTGAGAGGGCACTTGCCCACTTTGCTGAAGCACTACCCAGTTTTGAACCCTTCAGGCAGACATTATAGTTTGGAAGCGCAAAGAGGACTTGTTATTGCCATATCAAATCCTCTATGCTGACTATTGACTCCCTTTTGTTAGACTCTGATGATTTATTGTCTTCTATGAGATCCAACTGCTGGTGAAGATATTTACAAGGGCTTTTACTCTGAACACTGTTGTTAGGTACCTGGTGATGAGCCCAACTTGATGGAAGAAGACTTCTCTTACAGCTCTGGTTCAGGGACCACTGGAATAGAGACAGTGGCCCGTGAGCGCAGCGGGGTAGGAGTGTCTGACTGGAAGCAGCGGCTGGTTACTTCTAGATGCTGGAACTGCAGAGAAGATGGTAGAAAGGCAGGCAGCGATCAGCAGGCAAGGCAGCGGCAGCAAGGACCGGGTGCAGCACACTTGAACAGCAGAAGAATAGTCAGGCGGGCCGGGTCACAACGGATAAGTAGACAGGTAAGTACAGCAGGCAGAAGAGAAGTGCAGGCAGGCAGAGGTTCCGCAACAGAGGTACAGTCCAAAGCAAGGTCAGGCAGGCCAGGATCAGACAGGAGAGGTCAGCGAGGTCAGACGGAAGCCGGGTCAGATATCACGATAGCAGGTAGTTCGGGTAGAGAGCTGCAGACAAACAGCACAGAGTAGATGCAGCAGCCTCCTTTAAATAGGGCCACTGGCGCCAAACGGCGCTAACGCGCATGCACGCGCCCGGCGCGCGCATCTGCACGTTCCGTGCGGGAGAAACCCTGACAACTGTTATCTTATTGCTCTTAAAGGAGACATGTTTACTGGTGTCTATTTTACCTCATCTCTCATTAGGATGAAAGGTATTATAGCCTGGCCTGAGGTTCCCCTTTAGAAGTGGTATTACTTATGCCGCGTACACACGAGCGGACTTTTCAACATCCAAAGTCCGAAGGACCGAGTCCGTCAGACTATCCGATCGTGTGTGGGCTGCAACAGACTTTTGATTCACCAAAGTCTGACGGACTTTAGAATATGGAACATGCTTCAAATTTTCCCGAAGGAACTCCGCCGGACCCGGTCCCCTTCGAAAACTCCGCTCGTGTGTATGCTACTCCGACGGACTAAAACCGACGCTAGGGCAGCTATTGGCTACTGGCTATGAACTTCCTTATTCGAGTCGGGTCGTACGTCATCACGTTCGAATCCGTCGGAGTTTAGTGTGATCGTGTGTGGCCAAGTCCGTTCGGCCGAAAAGTCTGTCAGAACTCCGTCGGAACTCCGGCGGAACTCCTTTGGAAGTCTGTCGGACATAAGTCCTCTCGTGTGTACGGGGCATTACAGCAACCAATAGCCTTCTTGAGGAATCAATCTACCGATTGTCTGTTATTGAGTACATTGGTATCATTTACTTGTTGCGAATTGTTATTTAACTGCTTTAAAGAACTATTTAAACTTTAACTATCTCTGGATGGTCTCTGGAACCGTCTTCGGACGGTTCTTCAGCGGGTGCCTGTAGTCTCTCCTCGCATGTCCGTTCACCTCCCTGCCTCGTAGTGATCTCTCCTCAGACCAACAAGCTGTTTATCCAGGACTTGGCTGACTAATGCCCTATTAAGTCTCTTCTCTTGATTAAGTAAACCCAAGAACACAGTTCGAACTGTGTCTGTGTGTCATTTATTGTGCTATTACCCTAACCTTATTGCTAGGTGTGCCAATAGGGGCTGGGACGATTCTTGGGGTTGAAGGGCAAAGTAACGGACTGAACAAACAAGCGGCTCCTATGGGGTGGTAGCGCTACATGAATATCCATTGGTCTGAATGAATTTTGGCCAGAAAATTGCATGTGAGGGGGCCAACCCGTCCTTATGTACCACCTAATATCTCTATTTTTATGTGGAATATCTCTGAAATGATGCGAGATCTAACGTTAAAACCACTTGATCTTACCGGATCTAACGAATATCTATTAGCCTGAATGATTTTTGGTCGGAAAAATTTGATACGGGGGGGCCAACCCGTCCTTATGTACCACCTAACATCTCTAATTTGATGTGGAATATCTCTGAAATTATGTGAGATCTAACGTTAAAACCACTTGATCTTACCGGATCTAACAAATAGCTTCCAAAATAGCTGTTTGGTCAAATCGGCCAGCGGCTAGCAGGACCCACATGCCAGCTCCCAGCAGAACCCACAGGCCAGCCACCGGCAGCAGGACCCATAGGCTGTGGCCAGCTCCCAGCAGGACCCACAGGCCATGGGCAGAAGGACCAACAGGCCAAGGCCAGCAGGACCCAGAGGCCATGGCCAGAAGAACCCACAGGCCATGGCCAGCTCCCTGCAGGAACCACAGGCCATGGCCAGCAGGACCAAAAGGCCATTTTTTTATTGTTAATTTTATTTTTTTAGTTTGACACTTAAAAAAAATAATAATAATTTGATTACTTTTATTCCTGTTACAAGGAATGTAAACATCCCTTGTAATAGGAATATGGCACGATCGGACCTATTTACAGTGAGATATGGGGGGGGGTCAATAAGTCCCCACATCTCACCTCTAGGCTGGGAAGCCTAAAAAAAAAAAAACGATCCTGGCTTCCCAGCCAAAACGGCACCGTTAATTTGAATGCAGAGGCCGGGCGTGACGTCATAAAATCGCGCCCAGCCTCCGAATGATCATAGAGACTCCGGGGACCATCTGGTCCGCCGAAAATCTCTATGGTATCATCCGGGGGCCGGCGGATCCTGTGACCGACTCACCGATGGAAGCGGTGAGTCGGTACAAGCCCCGGAGGGCGGCGGAAGGGGGGGGGGGGCGTCCCCTCCCGCCGCTCGTAAGAACGATCAAGCGGCGGAACAGCCGCTATGATCATTCCTATGGTGCAGGGAAACGCCGGCTGAAAATGCCGATATCTGAATGATGTCTGTGGCCTCAGGCATCATTCAGATATAACCCCACAAAGCCCACGATGTCACATGACGTAGTATGGGCGCCAAGTGGTTAAAGACATTTTCCTATGTAACTGATATTTTGTTTAACCACTTTCAGCCCCCGGACCATTTTGCTGGTCAAAGACCAGACCGCTTTTTGCGATTCGGCACTGCGTCACTTTAACTGACAATTGCGCGGTCGTGCGACGTGGCTCCCAAACAAAATTGACGTTCTTTTTTTCCCACAAATAGAGCTTTCTTTTGGTGGTATTTGATCACCCCTGCAGTTTTTATTTTTTGCGCTATAAACAAAAATAGAGCGACAATTTTGAAAAAAAAACGCATTATTTTTTACTTTTTGCTATAATAAATATCCCCCAACAATATATAAAAAAAACATTTTTTCCCCCTCAGTTTAGGCCGATACGTATTCTTCTACATATTTTTGGTCAAAAAAAAAAAAAATCGCAATAAGCGATTATTGATTGGTTTGCGCAAAAGTTATAGCGTTTACAAAATAGGGGATAGTTTTATGGCATTTTTATTAATATTTTTTTTTTTACTAGTAATGGCGGCGATCAGCGATTTTTATTGTGACATTACGGCGGACACATCGGACATTTTTGGGACCACTGTCATTTATACAGCAATCAGTGCTATACAAATGCAGTGATTCCTGTGTAAATGACACTGGCAGTGAAGGGGTTAACCAGTGGGTGGCAGTGTAGGGGTTAAGTGTTCCTAGGGGTGTGTTACTAACTGTGGGGGGGGGGGCTGGGCTTTCATTTAGTGAACACTGATCTCTGCTCCAATCACATGGAGCAGAGATCAGCGTCACTAGTTGCTAGGCAGAACGGGGGGAAATGCTGTTTACAACGGCATTTCCTCCATTCAGCCGCCCTGTGAGACGATCGCGGGTATGGCCGTGGCGATCGAGTCCGCGGGAGCCGCGACCGTACTCACGGGGGGGGGGGGGGGGGTCCCGACCGGCACGCGAGCGCGCTCTCGATGGCATTAAAGATTGGACTACCTGTACGCAAATATGCCTGCCCGTGCGCCGGTCGGGAACTGGTTAAAGTCTAAGGTTCTCTTCCCCCATTTCCTGTCATTAGAATAGTCAGTCTGTGTGTCTGAAGAATACCGGATGTGAAAAGTAGCCCCTCCCCCACTTCTGAATAGAAGGAGGGTGTATTTCTCTTGGCGCGAATTTAGCAGCTTTGACTTCATATAACCTAAAAGTTTCCTTGAAGAAGGTCTCTCGTTTCCTGCCTACCTCCCTCATCACATCTATCTCAGCACACGGACTTTTCTTCGGCATGCAAAGGGTTATTCAGCCATTTTGGATTTCGTGAGCACGCGGTCTAATGCTAAGAATTCTTCTACCTTTGAAACGAATGAACGAATTACACAAGAACTTTAATCATATATGAAGCAACACATTCTTTTGTATCATTATACTATTTTTGTAAGTATTATTTTTCTACTTTGGCGCGTACAATAAAACACACATTTCGATTTAAGCCGACTCAGAAATAACTAAGGAAATTCGTCTCACAATCGTAATTGAAAGCTTATACAATCAATTTAAGACATTTTTTTTTTTTTTACAGAGGTAATGACTCCATTTTTATTTAAAAGGCCTAGAGGACCACCTTTTAAGTGGTGGGGTTAACGAGTTTCGTCCCAAAAGACGACTTGAGAAAACAGACCTCTTGCAAGAGTTTACACCACAAAATGTACTCAGCCAATGCGTTTCGTCCCGAAAGACGACTTGAGAAAACAGACCTCTTGCAAGAGTTTACACCACAAAATGTACTCAGCCAATGAGAGGTAATGACTCCATTTTTATTTTTCTCCTGCTATCAATGGCCGACACGGTACAACACTTCATCCATGTCTTTGGTGATCTCTGATCTCCTTATCAACTGTTTCTTATGTTGTTGCCTTTATATTTGGAAAGTTTTATAAGCCCCCCCCCCCCACATGGGTGTGGCCCCTTTCTCAATACTATGTTTCAATGGGAGAAACATTTACCAATCCGACCTCTAGATGGCACTGTTGTATCATTCATTCCATAGGACATCTTTGTCAAGAGGTCAAGCTACAGTTGAGGTCTATGAACTGTTTCTTCCATGATGAAAATCAGCCATGGAGTATATCTGAGGTGTATATCAGGGGGTGCTTCTTCCCCCACATGCCCAGCAACATTCATATACAAGACATTTCCCACACTCACTAATACACCTCGAGGGTTGTGTGGGACCCCCTGATGTACAAGAAGACAGGACTTCAGTGAGGAACAATTCCCTCACTCAGGACAGGAATACGGCTTCTCCCTTGTGTGCGACTTCTGATGTCTGAGAAGATTTGACTTATCTGAAAAACATTTCCCGCACTCAGAACAGGAATGTGGCTTTTCACCCGTGTGAGACCTCTGATGTGTGACAAGTTTTGATCTCTCTATAAAACATTTCCCGCACTCAGGACAGGAATACGGCTTCTCACCCGTGTGCCACATCTGATGTGTATCAAGATGCGACTTATCTGAAAAACATTTCCGGCACTCAGGACAGGAATACGGCTTCTCACCCTTGTGGAACCTCTGATGTCTGAGAAGAATCGACTTAGTTGAAAACCATTTCCCGCACTCAGAACATGAATACGGCTTCTCACCTGTGTGCGACTTCTGATGTGTAACAAGATGCGACTTAACTGAAAAATATTTCCCACACTCAGTACATGAATATGGCTTCTCACCGGTGTGAGACCTCTGATGTCTGACAAGTTCTGATTTCTGTACAAAACATTTCCCACACTCAAGACAGGAATATTGATTCTCACCCGTGTGCAACCTCTGATGTCTATCAAGATACCACTTCACTGAAAAACATTTCCCACACTCAGGACAGGAATAAGGCTTCTCACCCGTGTGCGACTTCTGATGTCTGAGAAGATTTGACTTATGTGAAAAACTTTTCCGGCACTCAGAACAGGAATGTGGCTTCTCACCGGTGTGAGACCTCTGATGTGTGACAAGTTTTGATTTCTGTACAAAACATTTCCCGCACTCAGGACAGGAATATGGCTTCTCACCCGTGTGCAACTTCTGATGTATATCAAGATGCGTCTTAACTGAAAAACATTTCCCGCACTCAGGACAGGAATACGGCTTCTCACCCGTGTGAGACCTCTGATGTATGAGAAGAAACGACTTTCTTGAAAAACATTTGCCGCACTCAGAACAGGAATGTGGCTTCTCACCTGTATGAGTTTTTTTATGCATATTAAGATTAGACTTACAATTGAAACACTTCCCGCACTCAGTACAGGAAAACCTCTTATCTGTTGAAAGGACTGCACGGCCCTTCACAGTTTGAGGTTCCTCGGGATAAGAGGAATACGATGGTCCGGCACCGTCCCGCACAGTCTGAGGTTCCTCAGGATAAGAGGAATACGATGGTCCGGCACCGTCCCGCACAGTCTGAGGTTCCTCGGGATAAGAGGAATACGATGGTCCGGCACCGTCCCGCAGAGTCGGAGGTTCCTCGGGATAAGAGGAATACGATGGTCCGGCACCGTCCCGCACAGTCGGAGGTTCCTCGGGATAAGAGGAATACGATGGTCCGGCACCGTCCCGCACAGTCTGAGGTTCCTCGGGATAAGAGGAATACGATGGTCCGGCACCGTCCCGCACAGTCTGAGGTTCCTCGGGATAAGAGGAATACGATGGTCCGGCACCATCCCGCACAGTCTGAGGTTCCTCAGGATAAGAGGAATACGATGGTCCGGCACCGTCCCGCACAGTCTGAGGTTCCTCGGGATAAGAGGAATACGATGGTCCATCTACACTGTGTGGTGCCGGATGGACATTTGAGGTAGTCGGGTTTTCTCCTGGACTATACTGTGTGATGTCCTCATCTTCTACTTTACAGTCTGGAGACAAAGTGAGACAATCCTCTGAGGTTTTCCTCATCTCCCGTCCATCTACTAAAATAGAAATACAAAGATTATTACTAGACATGAGCTGATTGGTTCCCCTAAACCAGGACTCCGCCCACATCAGACAGCTTTGTCTATGAGGATCTTACAATTCCCCCCTCAAGGTAACTAGTAAATGGGTCCTCTGATCTCCTACCAGATCATTTCTTTATTCATGGACCTTAGTCAGAGAGGGAGGAAACAACGAGAACTGTCTTCTATAGGAGTGACAGTGATGAGGGGATTATAGGACGAGTGTCCCCTCCCCCTCTATCACTCATTGCCATCTTCCCAACACAAGAAGTCCTGCACTTCCTTATTTAGTCCATGATTTAGTCATGAATAACAGCGGGGCTGAGCCCCACCAGAGGTCAGAGAGTGAGGATGGGGGGAGAACAACCAAGATGAAGACTGGACTGATCCTGAAGACCCCCATCATTGGGTTATTGACTCCTCCCCCATTATCACTTTCTGTTTAAGGCTCCACACTTGGAGGATGTTATCACATTATTATCAACATGTAAAAGTCTGTAGAAAAATTTCAAAAGCTGCGCCAACAAGGAAAATTATCTATATTTAGCTACCCAAATAGTATAACACCGTTTGGTAAATTTATTTTAAAACATATTTAATGCACTTACATGGGCATCCATTCAGATACAGAATGCAAAGTAAAACATAGAAAGCCGGCAGGCATTCGGGAGCCCGTCCTCCCCTTCTACAACGTGATGGCGTCACTGCGTGCCCTCCCAGACGCGTTTCGTCATAAATGACGTTGTCAATGGGTTCCCATGTAAGTGCACTACCTATGTTTTAAAATAAATTTACCAAACGGTGTTATACTATGTGGGTTTCCTTTTCTTTTTGGAGCCATTGATAGTATTTTTTGGGATCGCTGAATGAGATACATATTTATGTGAATGCTGCCTTTCACTGTGGTTAGCTGATCCATGAATACAAGTTGTAAGGAGGAGGATACTGAGGATTTGCATACAACGCTTTGATTAAGTTTCCATCTGTTAAGCGCACTCACTTTCTGGTGACAGACACTTGTGTGCATCTTTGTGAGTGTAGCCACCGTGGCGTCCTGATAAAGGATCGCAACTGAGGATTTCTTATGGACTTTTGATGAACTCTGTTCATTCCTTCCTCTCCAATTGGGAAATCACAATATTTGCTATTTTTTTTTAATTTAATGCATGTGATATTTACTTATAACTTTGATATTTTCTTATTCTATTTGGGTAGCTAAATATAGATCATTTTCCTTGTTGGCGCAGCTTTTGAAATTTTTCTATTGCTTTTGGGTATGTGTATCTCACTTATAGCTGCGGCCTTCATTTTAGAGTATTGTACATCCTTTTTTTTTTTTTTTTGTTTTACTCAAGCGCGGTTCATTTTCTTTTATGTAAAAGTCAGTGCTCCAATCACATCATCCGATATAAAATGTCCAGCTGGTAGGAAATGGGGGTAACAAAAGAGAATACATATTATGTGTATATATAGCAGTGGGGGGAGGGGAGAGAGGAGGGGTCAGAACTATGTAATGTACAACATATTGTATAAGATACAACAGATAGGACTATATAGTATCAGAATGATGTAATGTACAGCATAGAGTATATAGTGCAGGGGTCAGGAGTATGTAATGTACAATATAAAGTATACAGTGTAAGGGTCAGGATTCATAATATTGGTGTTCAGTAATCAGTGGAAGATGAAATGTTTACTGGAGACAAGTTGCAGAGGTCCCACACCGCTCCTCCCATCTCCTGAGACTGCACTCAGTGACTTGGGTCTGAGACTATACAGACATATCCCTCCACCCGGGAACAGCAAGGAAAGAAAACAGAGCAAGTGACCCCAGAAGAATTGCAAAGATAGAGATCCTGCTATACCCTGGCATGGGGCAGAAGACCCAAGACATATACCACTGGTGCCTAGGTTGAGCAATGCCTATAGTGAGAGTCAACAATTTGCTGATCCCCAGAATCTCCATAAATCCAGTCTAGATACATAAATTGTGTCGGCAGCACAGAGAAGGAAGATTATCGGAGAGAAATCCAGGAATACAGGACGGGGAACACAGCTCAGGAAAGTGACCAGGGGATTACAGGCTGATATCACCCAGCCCCTGCCCTACTCTGGACCAATCAGTGAGCAGTATGGGTGGAGGAATGGATTTAGTGTTAATGACCCACCTGTGCTGATCTCTGTAGGAGTGTCCTCCTCTATAAGTGTCCCCGTTATTCCATCCTCCTCCATAGACTGCTGATCATCCCTCACATACCTCTCTTCTTCTTCTTCTGATTTCACCTCAAATTCTATATCCATTGGATCTCCACTCTAAACCAAGAAAATGAGAGAGAATATCATCTGTAAAATAAGAGCTTTAATATTGTGACATCACATAAAAAATCCCCACATTGTCTCTGTTAGTGAATGTTCTAGATTCTCCGTCCCACCAACCTTGTAACAGTGGGGGATGGTGTGATCTTCCTGTGTGGAATCCCGGGAATACAGAGGACGGGGACATCTCTCTGGGGGGTTTCTGTAGCTGGATGACTCCACCATGGTGTCCTGGTACAGATCTTTGTGTCCTTTAGGAAACTCCTCCATCACCCCATCCTCATCATCCTCCTCTTTTATCTCTTCTTTAATCTCAACTTTAGGATCTCTCAGGTTTCCACTCTGAATATATAATAAAAATGACATCAATGGTAACAATGCAGATAATGTACAGATCCTAATGATACTATCAGTGATTGTTGCTCATCTACCTGATGATGGTGGGGGATGGTGTGACCTTCCTGTGTGGAATCCCAGGAATACAGAGGATGGGGACATCTCTCTGGTGGGTTCCTGGTATTTGGTGGCTCCATCATATCCTTGTGTCCTTTCGAAAACTCCTCCATAACCCCATACTCCTCATCCTCCTCTTTAAACTCTTCTTTGACAAAAATATTATCATCTCCGAGGTTTCCAATCTGCAATATATTATAAAACATTTATTGTAACACACATGCTTGTGCATAATGTATAACTACCAGTGATTGTTCCTCATCTACCTCCTTCATTACACCATATTCCTTGTCCTCTTGCTTGTACTCTTCTTTAATAACACTATTATAATCCTCAAGATTTCCACTCTGAATATATATTAAAACATTTATTGTAACAAACATGATTGTGTATAAATCATAACTATTCATAATTGTTCCTCATCTACCTGATGATGGTGGGGGATGGTGTGATCTTCCTGTGTGGAATCCCGGGAATACAGAGGACGGGGACATCTCTCTGGTGGGTTTCTGTAGCTGGATGACTCCACCATGGTGTCCTCTTTGTGTTGTTTTGGAAACTCCTCCATCACCCCATCCTCATCATCCTCCTCTTTTATCTCTTCTTTAACCACAACGTTAAAATCTCTCAGGTTTCCACTCTGAATGTATAATAAAAAAATGACATTAGTGGTAATGGTGGGTTTCTGTTACTTGATTGCTCCATCATAATGTCCTTGTGTCCTTCAGAAAGCTGCTTCATCACTCCATACTCCTCATCCTCCTCTTTATACTCTTCTTTAACAACAATATTATCATCCCCGATGTTTCCACTCTGAATATATAATAAAACATTTGTTCTATCAAACATGATTGTGTATAAATCCTCTCGGTGATTGTTACCCATCTACCTGATCATGGTGGGGGATGGTGTGAATGAATATCTGAGACTTGGATCAATATGGAAAAATTTGTTTTCAGGACATTCTTTCTACAAATAACATTTTCCATCTTTCTTCCTATTTGAATCTTGTAAAATAAAGACATACATATTCCAATCCTCCCCATCCCCCACTACCAATAAAAGTCATATAATCTGTTAGTATAGACTGATGAGGTGAGAAGGTGATTGGTGGAAAAGGTGACACACCAACAAAATGAAAACAATGTTCCGACCCCGTAACTGGGGGAACGTTCTGATCCTGAAGGAATTAATTGCAGTTTGTAGGCCATGTATGGTCAGGATGGTCATTTTCTTGTCTATTTATTGTCAGTGCTGTTTGTTTAAAGGAACATATTACTAGAATTTATCTCCAACATGAAGGAAATGTTCCGGCCCTGTAAGTGAGGGAATGTTCTGCCCCTGAAGGGGTTAATCTAGGTTTCCACACTATATATATCTGTATCATCATCTGCTGGAGATAAAAGACGTCATAGTGACTATGAAGGAAGAGGACGGACATGACGGGGGGGGGGGGGGGGGTGTTTACTGGGTGTATATAGAAAATAAGATCTTATTACCTCCTTTTCTGCCATTTCCAGCAATGTCTTCTTTCTACTTCCTCCGGATTGACCTCTAACCCGGAACTTCCTGTCTGTACTTGACATCACCACCTTGTGGAGCTCAGAGGAAATGCAGTGTCTTGAAGTATGAACACGGCCTTGTGCTGTCTGTGTACTGTATATCCTTATAGAAGGGGGTCACCTCCACTCCCACCAAGCTGGAGAGAAATATATATATAATATTCTTAGATTGTAAGCTCTAACCAGCCGGGCCCTCCGATTCCTCCTGTATTGAATTGTATTGCAACTGTACTGTCTGCCCTCATGTTGTAAAGCACTGTGTAAACTGTCCGCACTATACAAATCCTGTATAATAATAATAATAATATTTTTTTTGTCCATAAATTTTTTATTTTATCTAAAGAGAACATAACAATTAAGATTGTTGCAAATGGTACATATTGTAATGAAAAAAAACATTGTAAAGGCATATAAAATAGGCTTCGTTCAAATCTTGATGGCCCAATCCAGCCTACCCCCAAATGGGTTCACGCTGTAGGTCTTATTACCTCCTCTGCTGCCAGGTCAAACATTAGTTCCACTCTACTTCCTCCCGACTCACCTCTCACCCGGAACTTCCTGTCTGTACATGACATCACTTCCTTTCTTCTATATAGACTTCCTGTCTGTATGTGACAGCACTTCCTGTCTTCCATCAAGACTTCCTGTCTGGGTAGAAGTGAGAAGATCACCTACCTTGTAGAGCTCAGAGGAACTGCAGCCCCGAGAAATGTCTTGTAGTGCGAGCACGGCCTTGTGCTGTGTGTATGTTCTCTATATCCTCATACACTTGTAGTGATGTGATCATTTCTTTGCCCATTTGCCAAGTGTATACTCCTGTTATGCAGTGTTTGTTTTTCCTTTTTCAATATGGCCGCTATGCTCTCTCTCTCTCACCAAGGATGAGGTAAGTGGGTGGAGAGAGAGACATGTGGCAGAAAGAGAACAGTGGATTCTTGCTGAGAGAGAACAGACTGTGTAAGTGCTGCTGTTCCTCCTCACTGAGACATACATAGAGACTATTCATGATTTCATGTTCCTGTCCGTAAAATACCTTATGTTGGATGGTTCACTGAATGTTATTTCTTCAATACATGGACTTTCAAATACAAAGCTGTGTGGATTACCGTCTATGTGGAGATACATTTCTCAGTGGGGATTCACAAGCCCCAATTGAATGGAGGCACTGGGCATGTTAGAGATCCTGTCCTGATCACACAGATTATGAAGACTCTGCTCCTAAATACTCTACAGGTGACGCCATCATATCTCAGGAGCCGCACAGAGTGAAAAGAATAGTGCTGCGTGTGGAGGCACTGCTGAGATCAATATCTTGGATCAGGACATTAAGGAACAACCATGTCACTGTTATCAGCAGAAGCTGCGAGGCAGCGGGCCCTGGATGAGGGACTTCCACCTAAAAGGACATTTGCTATTCCATATGTACCGATCACTGTGAGCGCCCATAGACTGCAGGAGGCACTAAAAGCATATGAAACCTTGCAGTCTTCTGCTCGGATGGATAAAAGAGAGGAAGATGAGAGCTATGAACTGTATCCCCATTATCTCTGCCTCAGTGAGGTGGATTTAAATCCAGTTAAAGGGTCCTTTTGCATATATCCAAAAAGGGGCTGAAGTAATTGGCTGTGCTGTAGTATTTCCAGTAATCTCAAATCCAGTTACCAGCCCTGCCTGTAATGTCGCGTACACACGGTCGAACTGTTTGACGTACTTAGTCCGTCGGACAATCCGGCGTACTTTCCACTGAACGGACTTGACCACACACGGATACACAAACAGTCCGACGAAAGCTTGCGCGATGACGTACAGCACGTACGACGGGACTAGAAATAGGAAGTCCAAGACACAGCAAAGCCCTGTAAATCCTTTCTGGGCATGCGCCATTCTTAGTCCATCGGACTAGCATACTGATGACCGTATTGTCCGCTGAAACCAAAGTACGACGGAAAGATTTTTAGAAAAACCAAAATTCTTAGTACTCCGGACTGCACGCTGAAAAAGTCAGCTGAAGCCCACACACGAGCGGATTGTCCGCTGAAATGTGTTTCAACGGACTAAGTACGTCAAACAGTTCGACCGTGTGTACGCGGCATTACGTGTGAACCATTGAATACAACTGCTTCATCAGGAAATACTGTAATGTTGACTGCTACAGCCGCTAAGCAGGAAACAAATATTGAGCAGCTGCTGCTAAAAGTCACTGAAGTCATTGCTCAGAATTTACATGCCGGATCTTATCGCAAGTGAAAGGTTTTTTCAGGAATGCTCCCTGTCCCCGCTGGTGAAGAAAGCTTTGAGGTGTACACCTCACTAATCGTTCCGTGACTGCTGCCCATCTCTGCCAATCCCTTCACTGGCTTCCCTTACCCCACCGTGTAAAATTCAAAATGCTAACCATAACATACAAAGCCATCCACAACATCGCCCCCCATCTACATCACCAACCTCATCTGCAGATATCGCCCAAATTGTCCCCTCCGCTTCTCCCAGGACCGCCTGCTTTCTAGCTGCCTTGTTACCTCCTCTCGTGCTCGCCTTCAAGACTTCTCCAGAGCCTCTCCCATCCTCTGGAACTCCCTGCCCCAGTCTGTCCGGTCAGCCCCTACCCTGTCCACCTTTAGGAGTTCCCTGAAAACTCATTTATTCAGGGAAGCCTATCCCACACCCACCTGTTAGGTGTGACCTCAACAAGTCACCTATTTGTCAGGTTATGTTACCGTTTCCCAATTGTTAGTTAGAGTTCTTATCCAAGCAAAGAGACACGGAGATATTATTCAGTATTTCTGCTCAGAAGTCCGTCGTTAACTCTGACTGTCTCTGACTTTCTCTGGCTCTGAGGCTTCTTTATTACATCTTTTATAGACAGAAAAGGGCAAACATCAGCAAATGTAAAAAAAAACAACATTTTCAAAGTAAAGACAATTCTCCGGGTGTTATCAGCTGATAAGACAATCTTCTGGGCGTAGACTGCTTTTTAGGGCTGATGCGGCCTCTTCTTGATGAGTACGTGACAATAGATGACGAATCCTTATTTTACAGAGAAGGATAGAAAAATACATGTATTTAGTAAGACATAAGGTCAACCATTTTGTTTAGACACCCCTTAATCCTTACATTTCCCCCTTTGACATCACCCCTTCCTCTTGCCCTGGGTCCACCTGAACAAGTTCTAGTCGGCCTATATCCAGAGTACTCTCCCTGACCGCGAGTTGTCAGAGGGGTATACACCCATCCCCCTGGACAGTACCAACATCTAAAATTCAGGAAGAGTGGCTTTTCTGACAGATGGGTGATGTCAAGAAACTAAATCTACCTATCTTCACAAAAGTTCCATCTTTTCCGCATCATTTACCTTGGCTTTCTTGCAAAAGCACATAAACAACTTAAAGCATGCATAAAAGAAAAATACGAATAAGAGCACCACTATAATCGTCATTGCTGCCTTCTTAACCCAAGAGAATAACCCTGAGAAACTAAAAGTTCCACCAAACGGATCCCAGTCGCGACCAATATTTCGGGCCTTCTCTTGTAAATTCTTTACTTCCGTACGGTGTTGTGCAATGATGTCATAATAGTCAGGTACCTCAATACTGGTGTTATGTATCCAAGTACAGCACTCATAGTCCTCAGTAGTTTCACAGAGTCCTGTCAGTGCTGCACTCATACTTTCAATTGCTAATTCATGTAATTCTAATTGTTGTCTGATGGCTCTGGTCTCCAGATTTAACTTAGTAATGTCATCAGAGTTTTTCTCCAAAACATCATTAATAATTCCTGTATAGTTATTTAGTCGTTTCATTAAGTCTATACCCCATCCTGTCCAGGACGGGAACCAAGCCCATGCCATGTCCTTCTTCAGGAATATTTCTCTTTTACTACGATACCTGAGGGGATATCTAGGATGCATGCTAGCTTCTAATAGGTGATCACCTCGTTCATCACCTACTACTCCCATTCCTGGTACTAAACTTGCGAGGTAGCACCATCCCTGAGCTCTTCTAGGTATCCAAGTATAACATTTATCCTCACAACAGATGTATATATTGTTTCCTAGAGCTACTGATCTTGAACTGATATCATTTCTATAACGAGAGGTGTATCCATAGAGGGATAAGTTGGATACTAACCACCTAACATTATTATCCACAATGTTAGTGAGGAAGTCAGATAATGTCTGGTGTGTGCTGGAATTACTGGGATAGAAGCTTCCATTTAATACGACAATGGACAAATTAAACTTGCTGTCTTGGCATTCTCCATTTCCTCCCGTTGTGTTCCCTAAGTTGAAACACCAATCAGGGAAAAAGGCGAGACCATTTGACTTAAACATTACTGTCTCGCTGGTATTTGTTCTAATTATGTTAATGCTACTGTTAGCAAGATCAGTATAGTTTATAGGAACTGCCATCAGTGGTATACTTGCTGTGCTGGGGTGTAATTTGCTACAAATCCAACATTTCTCATATCCTGACTTCTGGGCATAAGCATATTTAAACTTCAGTAATAACATTTTTTTAGAAAATCCTTCATCCTTGTGTATTTTATTCTGTGAGGTAACCAAACTATTAGCCAGAATTACTGAAACAATAAAAAGATACATGTTGTCATTTGCCAACTGGCTCCTTTTTACAATGAGAAGCGTGGATCCAGGTAGGTTTCCCTTCCAATTTCACTGAGGTTGCTGTAATCAATAGCACCTGGAAAGGACCTTCAAACCTTGGTTCCAGTGTCTTTCTGGTATGTTTCTTTACATACACATAGTCTCCTGGTTGTAGATCGTGAGTACCTGTGACAGAATTAGGGTCTGGAAGAGAAGAATACACACTCTTGTGGATTTTAGTCAGACGCTGTTGCAACTGTATTACATATGTAGTTAACCTATCACATTGTAATTGCATACTTTGAGGAAAATATAAACCTAATCTAGGTGCACTTCCAAACAGTATTTCATATGGGGATAACCCTGTTTTTCCTGTTGGGGTGTACCTAATAGAGAACAAAGCTAAAGCTAGGCACTCAGGCCATGGTTTGTTCAACTCCTGCATAGCTTTTTGTATTTTCAGCTTGATTGTACCATTTACTCTTTCTACTGATCCTGAACTCTGTGGGTGGTAAGGAGTATGAAAACTTTGTTGAACCCCTAACATTGCCATCACATTTTGCATTATTTCTCCCGTGAAATGTGTCCCCCTATCTGATTCTATTGTTTCTGGGAGACCAAACCTAGGTATCAGCTCAGTAATCAGTTTCTTGGCGGTGGCTTTTGCCGTAGCTGATTTCACAGGATAACTTTCGGGCCAGCCTGAAAATAGGCAGATGCACACGAGAACAAATTCAAAGGGGCCGCTCTTAGGCATTTGTATGTAGTCAATCTGCAGTCTCTGAAAGGGATATTGGGCCCGGACCTGATGTTTACGTGGGGTTTTCACTCTCTGTCCTGGGTTATTAATCAGACAGATTTGGCATGCAGCACAGTAGTTCCTTGCAGTACTACTGAATCCAGGGGCTAGCCATCCTTGGCTTACAATCCTATACATAGAATTGGAGCTGACATGAGTGGGTAAGTGAACAGCCGCTGCCATTGCGGGGTATAGAGAAGCGGGTAGACATATTTTGTCTCCTTCTCTCCATACATTGTCAAGGCCTAGTGCAGCTCCCTCCTTAACCCAACGGTCCTTCTCAATAGCCCCTGCTTGTTCCTGTAGTTCCATTAGCTGCTGCCATGTGGTTTCGGGCATACTCACCTGTACCGTGGCTAAGGTCTCATGGCTTACTTCCCCTAGAGCTGCCTTCTTTGCAGTTAAATCTGCAAATGCGTTTCCTTTTGCCTCAGTTGTTTTTGCGCTCGTGTGTGCCGCTATCTTCATGATGGCTACTCTTATAACCTTTTGAAGATTGTTCAGGACTCTTTTGATTCCTTCACCATGTTTAACAGGTGTGCCTGCTGCTGTAAGGTAACCTCTAGCTTTCCATATGTGGCCATAATCATGTGCCACACCGTAGGCGTATGCGGAATCAGTGTAAATGTTCCCTTCTTGTCCCTCTAAGTGTTCTAGGGCTTTCTCTAGAGCGGTTAGTTCCGCTTCTTGTGCAGACATGTGTGCTGGTAGTGACTTTGCCTCAATTACCTGTGTGTCCGTTACCACAGCATAACCTGTGTGATATTTACCTTTGTCATCGGCAAATCTACTACCATCTATGTACAGTGTGTGTTCTGCATTTGCAATGGGTATGTCTGTGACATGTGGGAACCCCGTGGTTTCTTGTTCCATAAGTTGAAAACAATCGTGTTCATCAGATGTTATGTCATGAAATGAAAGTGTGTCAGAATCCTGAGTATCTTGTGCTGTGTCTACACCATTATCATCATTACTCCCCCCTGTCAAATCTGTCTGTAATGGTAAAAGCTGTGCTAAGTTAAAAGAAGTGCATCGCTGAAAGGTAACATTGGGGGGTAGGAGCAAAGTGCATTGTAGACGCAGCTGCCTTGCCATTGATATGTATTTTGGTTGGACCTGTGATAAGATGGCGTGTATGTCATGTGTGGTATGTACCACTACAGGATTGTCTAAGACAATTTCTGAGGATTTGTCAATGATAATTGACACTGCTGCAACTGCTCGTACACAGGACGGTGATCCTCTAGAGACAGGATCGAGAGCCGCCGAGAAGTATGCTACCGGCCTTTGTTTGATGTGTTGTTGTGTCAACACCCCTGTTGCGTGTCCCGTGATTTCAGCAATGTACAAATGAAATGTTTTGGTATAATCAGGGATCCCGATCGCAGGTGCCGAAATTAGTAACCTTTTTAAGGTGCTAAAAGATTCATGACCTGCTTCTGTGAGTACATAGGGTACTATTTTCAAGCAATCATATAATGGCTGCATCAGAGAACTGGCATGTGGTATCCATTGTCTACAATATGACACCATTCCCAGAAACATACGAAGTTGCTTAAAATTGCGTGGAATATTCATTTGTCTTATGGCCTGGACTCGGTCTTCAGTGAGATGTCGAGTACCCTGGGATATACAGTGGCCCAAAAAGACAACCTTTTTCTGACATACCTGTAACTTAGTTCTATTCACCTTGCACCCTTTTTCAGCCAGGAATTGTAACAATGATAGAGTGGCTTTTAAACAAGTATCGTTATCCGGACAACATAACAATAGGTCATCTACATATTGCAACAATACATAAGTGTCAGGCGGTTGCCATTCCCCCTATTTTTACTTTTTAAGGTTTAGTCAGTGGGGCATCGGACAAAAGACCGTCATAACCACTTATGGGTATGGTGTCACGGGACGTCATGTGTGGAGGGACTACTGAATCAGACAACAGACTGCGTGACGCTCCTGTGTCAACCAAACAAGGAATATGTTTACCTTCCACCTTCATCAACATGTGGAGCATTTTGTTCTCTGATTCAGCTAGGACTGGGGCAAGTCATGCGGTCGGATCGTCCCTATCATTGGTACGCCTCTGTCTGTAGTCCCTCGTGTCTCTGTCCGTGTTTCCTTCCTGTTCGTCTTTTATCCTTTTCCTACAGTCTCTTTTTATATGTCCCACCTTGTTGCAGTAATAACAGGTAAGAGGTTTACGGGAGAAATTCCCTCCTTCATTGACCCGGGCAACAGTGTTAACTCCCGGTGTCCTTCTGGGTTTAGTTTCTGCTAAATCAGCCTCTATGCCTTGTGCTTTCTGCAACAATGTTCCTCTGTCCCGTATGGCTCTCCATTCGGGAGTACATGCCTTCAGTTTGTCACCTATTTGGGGTACTAGTCCTTCCATAAACTGTCGATTGAAAGCCCTAATGGTGACGGGTAAGGCTAAATCTAGACCTTCGTCAGCCATCATGCTTTCCATGTTGAGGTAAAATTCTGTAACAGTCTGACCTGGGGCCTGTTTTATGGGCGCTGTCGAACCCCTTTCCTGCTGTTTCCCTTGGCAAAATTCTCGTAACTGAGCAATAAACAGGGGTCTAGAGTCTATATGACGAGGGTGTACTCCTGGTGGATCTGTGGTAGGATCCCCATTCGGTCTAAGTGGGGTAAGTTTAGTCATGAATTGATTAAACATTGTTAGTGTCATTTTATGTCTACACAAATCTTCCCCATCTTGCCAAGTTGCTTCATGTGTGTCTAGTAATTGTGTCACGAATCTACAGAATGCGGCAGGTTTTGCTACGGGATCAGGAGCATTCTGTATTAATGCCATAAGAGTGTCAGCCGACCAAGGTGTCCATGTCCTCAGAACGACTTGTCGGGTCACTGTAGGTGGCTGTCCTGCTTGACCCGCATTTGGATTATTTACTTGTATTACCCTAGTCCGACTATGGACTGGAGCTACGGGCTCTGGTCTTTGAGCGCCGCAATGTACACATTCCTGTGCCCAGTCTGTATTCTGGGTACCGCATACTCGGCATACCCATCCTCTTCCTCTTAAGGAAGGATAAAGTTTTGGTCTTTCATTACCTGGTGTGGTAGTGTTATAAGGAGGTGGAGTATCTCCCGTATTTACCCTATCGCCGGGAGCAGAAGGAAGACTTTTGTGTCGGACCTTCATATCCCATCCACCCTTTTCCTGACAATACTCCCATCCCTCCTCTTTAGCCCTGTTGGAAACCTTAATTAAACATTGTATTTGTGATACCCATCTGTTCTGCAATATCTCTCCCTGTCTGTCTTTCTTTATTTCTTCCCAACCTTCTACACTTAGCCCATTTTCTCCATCCATCCCCAATTTCTTGAGAATCCTATTTGTGCCCTGTGCCTTATCCTTCCCATACAACATTGTAATTATGTCTTTAACAGCATAACATTTCTGAGATTCCTCCTGGGGTTTACCATGTGTCTGGCCCATTTTGACAGTCCTGCCTAGGTGGCGTTTGGATCACTTACTAAGTGTCTCGTTGCCTTCTCCTCCTAGGGTGCCAAAATACTAAAAACCTCTCCTGGATGAGATTTCTGAAATCGAATTACCTTATATGCTAGCCAACTGACAAATATTATGACCAGACTGACAGCTACAACATATACAAGCATTCCCTTTTGGTGGCCAAACACATATGACTAGGTCTCCGGGACTTGTGGAGACCTTATTTCCTTCCCATTACCATGGAATCTCTCAGCATTCGTTTCTTATTCCTGCTTTATTGAGGCAGTCAGGACTTATACTTTCAACCCGTTTTTAGGCTCATGAATCAAAAAGGCATATATCAAACGTAAGTGTCAGACCCCCAAAGTACTCTCACGAGTTAAGGGCGCATTCCGTTACCCATTGGGATGATATATGTTTCAATTCACACCATACAAACAGGGCTTATCTCATTCACAACAGACAGATGACAAGTAGACAGACAAGAAACAACGGTAACATAAGCCAAAATATTAAGTTCAAGACCCACTTACTACAGAGGTTGGTGTTTACCTGAAGAACAATTCAGACAGATCAGGTGGACACAAATCTAAGAAGCACAGAGTTTATAAGAAAATAAAGCTTTTCTTACCTGCGCAGGATTTGTCTGTGGTTCTTGATGTGCCCGACCATTTCGTTCCGTCCTTATGTTCGTTCGCCTCTTGTAGTTTCTTCAGCGAGTCCCTATTCGCGGCGCCAGAAATGTTAGGTGTGACCTCAACAAGTCACCTATTTGTCAGGTTATGTTACCGTTTCCCAATTGTTAGTTAGAGTTCTTATCCAAGCAAAGAGACACGGAGATATTATTCAGTATTTCTGCTCAGAAGTCCGTCGTTAACTCTGACTGTCTCTGACTTTCTCTGGCTCTGAGGCTTCTTTATTACATCTTTTATAGACAGAAAAGGGCAAACATCAGCAAATGTAAAAAAAACAACATTTTCAAAGTAAAGACAATTCTCCGGGTGTTATCAGCTGATAAGACAATCTTCTGGGCGTAGACTGCTTTTTAGGGCTGATGCGGCCTCTTCTTGATGAGTACGTGACAATAGATGACGAATCCTTATTTTACAGAGAAGGATAGAAAAATACATGTATTTAGTAAGACATAAGGTCAACCATTTTGTTTAGACACCCCTTAATCCTTACACACCTAACTGTCCCTGAGCCACCCCCCCCATCAAATCATTCTCTGCAGCTATTACCTTTTGTACCACTACCCCCTCCCTTTAGAATTTAAGCTCTACGAGCAGGGCCCTCCTGTACCTTCTGTATTGTACTGTAATTGTGTTGTTCCCCCCTATACATTGTAAAGCTCTGCGTAAACTGTTGGCACTATATAAATCATGAATATTAATAATAATAATAAAGGTGTGGAAAGATTTTGCAAAAGTGATAGAGGAATGGACCTGCTTGGAGGAAAAGAAAAAACAGTGTATCATGGAAAGTTTAAGACCACCAGCATCCATTATCATTAGAGCTTACAAGGACTCATGTGAGTACCAGTGCTGAAGAATATATTGATGTTTTGACAGATACTTATGGAAAGCCCTGTGACCCTGATCAGATGCTTACTGCTTTTTAAACAGACAAAACCTAAAGAGGAAGAGGATGTTTCTGTGTTTGGGAGGAGGCCAGAAGTGCGTCTAGGGAGATTGCTTACTGAAAAGGTCCTCTGTCCTACAGATGTTGACAAATTAAGGACTGCTCAAATGATAAAGGGGCTAATGCCACATTTCCCAATGTCACCGGTCCTAAGCCCTTGTAAACACGGTCGGACATTCCGATGGACAATGTCAGATCCGACCGCGTTGTCGGATAATCCGACAGTGTGTGGAGTATCCGACGGACCAAGTTTTCCAGCTGGGCCAAAAAAAAATTTCCGACGACATGATCCGATCGGACTTTGTCCGATCATGTGTAGAGAATTCCAATCGGACAAAGTGCCACGCATGCTCAGATCAAATTCCTAGACCAAAGCTATTGGCTACTAGCCTGAACATAGTCCCGTCCTAACGAAATAACGTCATCACGTTAAGTACGATCGGATTTTCTGACAACTTTGTCCAACTGTGTGTATGCAACAGTTTCGGACAAAATCCGATGGATTTGGTTGTCGGAATGTCCGACCGTGTGTACAAGGGCAAAGAGTTGTTTTGAGAGAGAGAAACGTACTACGACTGAAGTAAAGAAACAGGAGTACCCCTTCTAAGCCCTTGTACACATGGTTGGAGAATCCGTCGGAATGTGTCCTATCGGACCGTGTTGTCAGATAATCCGACTGTGTGTGGTATGCATCGGACTGATTCCATCGGACCCAATTTTCCAACTTGTTGGAAATATTTTCCGACCAACTGGTTCGATCGGACATACTCCGATCATGTGTAGAGAATTTTGATCGGACCAAGTGCCACGCATGCTCAGATCAAATTCCTACATCAAAGCTATTGACTACTAAATTAATGAATTAAATACTTGTATAGCGCACAGTGCGAACTGAATCGCCTCTAGGCGCTGTGGCGAGCTTTGATCATCTGCTAAAAGAGGAAGGTCTTGAGTTTTTTCCTAAAAGTCAGGTGATTTTCTTCCAGGCGAATGTTGATTGGTAGAGCATTCCATAGCCGAGGCCCTTGGACAGCGCATCTCCGATCCCCCTTGGATTTATACCGGGCTTTGGGCACGAGGAGGAGGTTTTTGTTGGCTGATCGAAGACTGCGGTTTGGTGTGTAATGATTTATTTTCTCCATTAGGTATTGCGTAGCTTCTCTATGCACGCTACTAGCGTGAACGTAGTCCCATCGTAACGAAATTACGCCATCACGTTCTGAATGATCGTATTTTTTGACAACTTAGTCCGACCGTGTGTATGCAACAGTTTCAGACAAGATCCGACGGACAGAATCCGACGGATTTGGTTGTCAAAATGTCCGACCATGTGTACAAGGGCTAAGAGGAAAGTTAAACAGAGTTCTTTGGTTGAGCACAAAAATTAGACTATTGTTAAAAACAATGAAGTGGGTAGTAGACTCCCACAGCCTAGAGCTCAATCTGCTGATAAAACCTCCAGTGATGAGCTTCTCTTCCACATGAAATGTTTCCTCTGTGGACAAGCAGGCCACACAGTTCATCAGTGTCCACTGCTGGCTGATAGTTCTGAAATTCACAGTAAAGCCGGACATGTGTACAAAAGAAAACAGGGAAAATCAAGAAAACAACAAATGTTTACCTGGAATAGGCCACAGATTCAATTTGATTTGTTAATGATATACCCACTACTGCTCTGTTTGATACTTGAACCACCTCCCTTTGCAACCTGTGGACACTATGCCTGTTTATGGTGTGGGAGAAAATCCTGTTTTTTACAGATGGTTGTCTAGAAGTTGAGCTACGCATTCCTGGTGTGATAACTGATGAAGATCCCCCACTCAAAGTCATTGCTTATGAAAGCCCTCCACCTGGGGGTAACGAGTATGCTCCTATGATCGTGGGTTCCAATGTTGAGGCCGCTTTCATACGGTTTCTTCAGCCCCCAAAAGGGAACTCTTCTACCTTCAATGCCTGTTGCTCCAGAGCTTCAAAATATCTGCCAAACCTTTGCTCCTGATCTTCCTGGAGGGTGTGTGGGAAATCCATGGCTTCCCATAGAACTTCCAGCCGGGGGAGTGAGAGTGTTGCGGGATTATGTGGAAATTTCACAAAGTGCAACCGGTAGCTTTTTCCTGCTAGAGACTGATACAAAAGAAGCTGCAAAGAATGGCTGGGAGATAGTACCGGAAAGGAAAAACTATTGTTTAAAATGTCCAAGAATGGATTTTGTTACTGTTCGGAACATTACCACATACCCAGTTATAATACCAGCCTGGAAAGAGGTAGCCTATTGTTACCCAGTGGAAACCATTAGCTCCTACCTTGCCAAGGTTGAGGAGAAAGAAACCAAACTAGACTTTCACCTGAATGATGCTGATAGTCCTGCAGAGAAAAAACAAGCGCTAGGAGAGCAGCTAATGGAATACGATGATATTTTCTCTACTGATGACATGGATATTGGGTGTGCTAAAAGTATTCAGCACAGTATTCACCTAACAAATAGCACCCCATTTAGAGAAAGACCCAGGCGCATAACTCTTAGCCCTTGTACACACGGTCGGAGATTCCGACAACCAAATCCGTCGGATTTTGTCCAACGGATCTTGTCCGAAACTGTTGTATACACACGGTCGGACAAAGTTGTCGGAAAATCCGATCGTTCAGAACGTGATGACGTAATTTCGTTACGATGGGACTACGTTCAGGCTAGTAGCCAATAGCTTTGATGTAGGAATTTGATCTGAGCATGCGTGGCACTTTGTCTGATCGGAGTTCTCTACAAACGATTGAACAAAGCATTTTGTCTGAAAATATTTCCAGCAAGTTGGAAAATTTGGTCCGGCGGATATTCTGACGGAAACAGTCCGATGCAGACCACACACAGTCGGAATATCCGACAAAACGCTCCGATCGGACACATTCCGTCGGAATCTCCGACCGTGTGTACAAGGGCTTAAAGATATGGATGATGTTCGAGAGTGCTTGCACAAAATGAAAGATCAAAACATCATTGTTGAGTCTAAAAGCCCCGTATGCATCCCCAATAGTGGTGGTTAGAAAGAAAAATGGTGGAGTCCGAATAGGTGTTGATTATAGGAATCTAAGCCCTTGTATACGCGGTCGGAAATTTCCGACGGAAAATGTCCGATCGGACCGTGTTGTCGGATAATCCGACCGTGTGTGGGCTCCACCGGAATTTTTCGAATGTCCGACCAACAAAGTTTGAGAGCTGGATATAAAATTTTCTGACAACATGATCCGATAGGACTTTGTCCAATCGTTTGTAGAGAACTCCGATCGGACAAAGTGCCACGCATGCTCAGATCAAATTCCGAGACCAAAGCTATTGGCTACTAGCCTGAACGTAGTCCAGTCGTAAGGAAATAACGTCATCACGTTCTGAACAATTGGATTTTCCGACAACTTTGTATGACCGTGTGTATGCAACACCAGTTTCGGACAAAATCCAATGGATTTTGTGGTCGGGATTTCCAACCATGTGTACAAGGGCTAAAACGAGTATTACTATTAATTACTAATAGTACATACTATTTTGGGTCAGTACTTCTTTGATGATGAAAAAAAAAAATCCATCACCATTGACCACCAAATGAAAGCCCAATTTGTCCTGAAGCAAACGCGGTATAATCCACCTGAAGGCACAAAGTAGTTGTGATGATATGTACGGATTTACTAACACATGTCAAAGTTACAAAATTGTGCTTAGGCATTAACATTTGTTTTACCCTTAGGTGTGAAGGAGATAACAAAGTGATTTCCTATGACTGTCAGCCCCATCTAGTGGCCATAATGAGGTATCCCTCCTGAATTACCTAAAATTCCACATTATGGCAACTAGATGGAGCCAATGATCATAGGAAATTACTTTATTAAATAAAAAAATTTTTTCAACTAGACCTGTAAATGTTTATTACATATAGATAGTCTGGTTGAAAAAAAGACACAAGTCCATCTAGTTCAATCAATAGAAAAAAAGTTTCCACCACAAAATGTACCAATGAGAGGTAATGACGCAATTTTTATTTTTCTCCTGATATCAATGGCCGACACGGTACAACACTTCATCCATGTCTTTGGTGATCTCTGATCTCCTTATCAACTGTTTCTTCCATGATGAAGATCAGCCATGGAGTATATCTGAGGTGTATATCAGGGGGTGCTTCTTCCCCCACATGTCCAGCAACATTCATATACAAGACATTTCCCGCACTCACTAATACACCTCGAGGGTTGTGTGGGACCCCTCATGTACAGGAAGACAGGACTTCAGTGAGGAACAATTCCCTCACTCAGGACAGGAAGGTGGCTTCTCCCCCATGTGAGATCTCTGATGTATGTCAAGATTGTACTTCTGTGAAAAACATTTCCCACACTTGGGACAGGAATATGGCTTTTCACCGGTGTGAGACCTCTGATGTCTGAGAAGTTCTGATTTTTGTACAAAACGTTTCCCACACTCAGGACAGGAATACGGCTTCTCACCCGTGTGTAATCTCTGATGTGTGTAAAGATGTGAATTCTGTGAAAAACATTTCCCGCACTCAGGACAAGAATACGGCTTCTCACCCTTGTGTAACATCTGATGTGTGGCAAGATTCGACTTAACTGAAAAACATTTCCCGCACTCAGGACAGGAATACGGCTTCTCACCCGTGTGCAACATCTGATGTCTGTCAAGATTCGACTTACATGAAAAACATTTCCCGCACTGAGGACAGGAATACGGCTTCTCACCTGTGTGCGACATCTGATGTTTGTCAAGATGCTCCTTCTCTGAAAAACATTTCCCGCACTCAGGACAGGAATATGGCTTCTCACCCGTGTGCAACATCTGATGTCTGTCAAGATGCGACTTCAATGAAAAACATTTCCCGCACACAGGACAGGAATACGGCTTCTCACCTGTGTGAGACCTCTGATGTCTAAGAAGAATAGACTTTCCCGAAAAACATTTCCCGCACTCAGGACAGGAATAAGGCTTCTCACCAGTGTGTAATCTCTGATGTTGATAAAGACTGGACTTATGTGAAAAACATTTCCCGCACTCAGGACAGGAATACGGCTTCTCACCTGTGTGTGATCTCTGATGCTCATAAAGACTGGACTTAACTGAAAAACATTTACCGCACTCAGGACAGGAATGTGGCTTCACACCTGTATGAATTTTTTCATGCATGTTAAGACTAGACTTAGAATGGAGATGCTTTCCACACTCAGTACAGGAAAATCTCTTATCTGTTGGAAGGACGGCACCGTCCCTCACAGTCTGAGGTTCCTCGGGATAAGAGGAATACGATGGTCCGGCACCGTCCCGCACAGTCTGAGGTTCCTCGGGATAAGAGGAATATGATGGCCCGGCACCGTCCCGCACAGTCTGAGGTTCCTCGGGATAAGAGGAATACGATGGTCCAGCACCGTCCCGCACAGTCTGAGGTTCCTCAGGATAAGAGGAATACGATGGTCCGGCACCGTCCCGCACAGTCTGAGGTTCCTCGGGATAAGAGGAATACGATGGTCCGGCACCGTCCCGCACAGTCTGAGGTTCCTCGGGATAAGAGGAATACGATGGTCCGGCACCGTCCCGCACAGTCTGAGGTTCCTCGGGATAAGAGGAATACGATGGTCCGGCACCATCCCGCACAGTCTGAGGTTCCTCGGGATAAGAGGAATACGATGGTCCGGCACCGTCCCGCACAGTCTGAGGTTCCTCAGGATAAGAGGAATACGATGGTCCGGCACCGTCCCGCACAGTCTGAGGTTCCTCGGGATAAGAGGAATACGATGGTCCGGCACCGTCCCGCACAGTCTGAGGTTCCTCGGGATAAGAGGAATACGATGGTCCATCTACACTGTGTGGTGCCGGATGGACATTTGAGGTAGTCGGGTTTTCTCCTGGACTATACTGTGTGATGTCCTCATCTTCTACTTTACAGTCTGGAGACAAAGTGAGACAATCCTCTGAGGTTTTCCTCATCTCCCGTCCATCTACTAAAATAGAAATACAAAGATTATTACTAGACATCAGCTGATTGGTTCCCCTAAACCAGGACTCCGCCCACATCAGGCAGCTTTGTCTCTGAGGATCTTACAATTCCCCCCTCAAGGTAACTAGTAAATGGGTCCTCTGATCTCCTATCAGATCATTTCTTTATTCATGGACCTTAGTCAGAGAGGGAGGAAACAACGAGAACTGTCTTCTATAGGAGTGACAGTGATGAGGGGATTATAGGACGAGTGTCCCCTCCCCCTCTATCACTCATTGCCATCTTCCCAACACAAGAAGTCCTGCACTTCCTTATTTAGTCCATGATTTAGTCATGAATAACAGCGGGGCTGAGCCCCACCAGAGGTCAGAGAGTGAGGATGGGGGGAGAACAACCAAGATGAAGACTGGACTGATCCTGAAGACCCCCATCATTGGGTTATTGACTCCTCCCTCATTATCACTTTCTGTTTAAGGCTCCAAACTTGGAGGATGTTATCACATTATTATTAGCATGTAAAAGTCTGTCCTCCAATCACATCATCCGATATAAAAAGTCCAGCTGGTAGGAAATGGGTGTAACAAAAGAGAATACATATTATGTGTATATATAGTAGAGGGAAGAGAGAAGAAGTCAGGACAATGTAATATACAACATATTGTATAAGATACAACAGATGGGACTATATAGTATCAGAATTATGTAATGTACAACATAGAGTATTTAGTGCAGAGGTCAGGAGTATATAATTTACAACATAGATTATATAGTGCAGGAGTATGTAATGTACAATATAAATTATATAGTGAAGGGTCAGGATTCATAATATTGGTGTTCAGAAATCAGTGGAAGCTTAAATGTTTACTGGAGACGAGTTTCAGAGGTCCCACAGCTGAACCCCAGAATCTCCATAAATCCAGTCTAGATACATAAATTGTGTCGGCAGCACAGAGAAGGAAGATTATCGGAGAGAAATCCAGGAATACAGGACGGGGAACACAGCTCAGGAAAGTGACCCGGGGATTACAGGCTGATATCACCCAGCCCCCGCCCTACTCTGGACCAATCAGTGAGCAGTATGGGTGGAGGAATGGATTTAGTGTTAATGACCCACCTGTGCTGATCTCTGTAGGAGTGTCCTCCTCTATAAATGTCCCCGTTATTCCATCCTCCTCCATAGACTGCTGATCATCCCTCACATACCTCTCTTCTTCTTCTGATTTCACCTCAAATTCTATATCGATTGGATCTCCACTCTAAACCAAGAAAATTAGAGAGAAAATCATCTGTAAAATAAGAGCTTTAATATTGTGACATCACATAAAAAATCCCCACATTGTCTCTGTAATGCGGAGTACACACGACTGGACTTTTTGACAACAAGGGCCAGACGGAACGGATCCGTCGGACAATTTGATCGTGTGTGGGCTCCAGCGGACCTTTGCTTGCCAAAAATCCGACGGACTTTAGAAATAGAACATGTTTTAAATTTTCCCGCCGGAGCCAGCTCCTAGCGGGAAACCCGTTCGTCTGTATGCTGGTCCGACGGTCCAAATACGACGCAAGGGCACCTACAGCAAGAATGTTTCCAGCGCAATCCTATCCCGCTGGTTCTTGCCGACAGGGTACTGTATATCTCGTGCTGGCTGCAATAGGAAAAACACATTTTCCCATCACAGCGAGCATGAGAGGGAATGCCCCTCCAAGGGCATACCAGGCACTTAGGATTTTAAGGGGAAGCCCCTACGCCGAAAAAAACGGCGTGAGGGTCCCCCCAAAGTCAATACCAGACCCTTATCCAAGCACGCAGCCCGGCCGGTCAGGAAAAGGGGGTGGGGACGAGCAAGCCCCCCCCCCCCCTCCTGAACCGTACTACCAGGCCACATGCCCTCAACATGGGGGGTGGGTGCTTTGGGGAAGGGGGGTGCTCTGCGGGCCTCCCACCCCCAAAGCACCTTGTCCCTATGTTGATGAGGACAAGGGCCTCTTCCTGACAACCCTGGCCGCGGGCGGGTGGCTTATTGGAATCTGTGAGCCCCCTTTAATAAGAGGGTCCCCAGATCCTACCCCCCCACCCTATGTGAATAAGTATGGGGTACATCGTACCCCTACCCATTCACATGGGGGAAAGAAAGTCAATAAAAAACACACTACACAGGTTTTTAAAGTAGTTTATTAGGCAGCTCCAGGGGCCTTCTTCTGACTTCAGGGGGTCTCTTCCGACTTCTCCGCGCCTTCCGGTTCATCTCCCGCCCTCCGGCCTCTTCTCCTGCTCTCCGGTTCTTCTGCCAGGCTCCTCCACTATCTTCTTCCAGCTCTTTTACTAGTGTTGGCCCGGTCGTCTCCTTCATCATCTTCTTCTTCTTCCTTCTTCTGTTCTTCCGATGTTGACACGACAAGTCGGAAGAAGACACCCAGAGCTGCCTAATAAACTACTTTAAAAAACCTATCTAGTGTGTTTTTTTATTGACTTTCTTTCCCCCAGGTGAATGGGTAGAGGTACAATGTACCCCATACTTATTCACATAGGGTGGGGGGCCGGTATCTGGGGGTCCTCTTATTAAAGGGGCTCTTGGATTCCGATAAGCTCCCCTCCCGCAGGCGGCCAGGGTTGTTGGGAAGAGGCCCTTATCCCCATCAACATGGGGACAAAGTGCTTTGGGGTGGGAGGCCCGCAGAGTGCCCCCCTTCCCCAAAGCACCCACCCCCAATGTTGAGGGCATGCGGCCTGGTATGGTTCAGGAGGCGGGGGGGGGGCGCTCGCTCATCCCCACCCCCTTTCCTGATCGGCCGGGCTGCTTGCTTGGATAAGGGTCTGGTATGGATTTTAGGGGGGCACACCCACCCTGTTTTTTCGTCATAGGGGCTTCCCCTTAAAATCCGTGCCAGGCGACGGGGCTCGCAAGGTGCCGATCTCGCAGATAAAAGTGGCGAGATTGACTTCCTTTTCTAGTCCTGTTGTAACTCATCACGTTCAAAATGAACAGACTTTAGTCCATGTGTGGGCAAGTCTGTTCATTTGGAAGTCCACCGGAGCTCCGTCGGGAAGACCGGTGGACCTAGTCTGCCAGAAAGTCCGGTCATGTGTTGGCAAGTCCGTTTGGAAAGTCAGTCGGAAACTCTGCCGGAATTCCAGAGGGAAATCTGTCGGACCTAGTCTGCTGGACAGTCCGGTCGTGTGTACAGGCCATAAGTGTATGTTCTAGATTCTCCGTCCCACCAACCTTGTAACAGTGGGGGATGGTGTGATCTTCCTGTGTGGAATCCCGGGAATACAGAGGACGGGGACATCTCTCTGGTGGGTTTCTATTATTAGGCGGCTCCATCATATCCTTGTGTCCTTCTGAAAGCTCCTCCATAACCCCATACTCCTCATCCTCCTCTTTTTTAAACTCTTCTTTGACAAAAATATTATCATCCCCGAGGTTTCCACTCTGCAATATATTATAAAACATTTATTGTAACACACATGCTTGTGCATAATGTATAACTACCAGTGATTGTTCCTCATCTACCTGATGATGGTGGGGGATGGTGTGATCTTCCTGTGTGGAATCCCGGGAATACAGAGGACGGGGACATCTCTCTGGTGGGTTTCTGTAGCTGGATGACTCCACCATGGTGTCCTGGTACAGATCTTTGTGTCCTTTAGGAAACTCCTCCATCACCCCATCCTCATCATCCTCCTCTTTTATCTCTTCTTTAACCTCAACTTTAGAATCTCTCGGGTTTCCACTCTGAATATATAATAAAAATGACATCAATGGTAACAATGCAGATAATGTACAGATCCTAATGATACTATCAGTGATTGTTCCTCATCTACCTGATGATGGTGGGGGATGGTGTGATCTTCCTGTGTGGAATCCCGAGAATACAGAGGACGGGGACATCTCTCTGGTGGGTTCCTATTACTTGATTGCTCCATCATGATGTCCTTCAGAAAGCTGTTTCATCACTCCATACTCCTCACCCTCCTCTTTTTACTCTTCTTTAACAACAATATTATCATCCCCGATGTTTCCACTCTGAATATATAATAAAACATTTGTTGTAACAAACATGTTTGTGTATAAATCCTCTCGGTGATTGTTACCCATCTACCTGATCATGGTGGGGGATGGTGTGAATGAATATCTGAGACTTGGATCAATATGGAAAAATTTGTTTTCAGGACATTCTTTCTACAGATGAAATTTTCTCTCTTTCTTCCTATTTGAATCTTCTAAAATAAAGACATACATATTCCCATCCCCCACTACTAATAAAAGTCATATAATCCGTTAGTATAGACTGATGAGGTGAGAAGGTGATTGGTGGGAAAGGTGACACACCAACAAAATGAAGACAATTTTCCGGCCCCGTAACTGGGGGAACGTTCTGGTCCTGAAGGGGTAAATCTGCCTGTGTGGTGTAATAATTGCCCTTTGTAGGCCATGTATGGTCAGGATGGTCATTGTCTCGTCTATTTATTGTCAGTGCTGTTTGTTTAGAGGAACAAATTACTAGAATTTATCTCCAAACTGAAGAGAATGTTCCGGCATGGTAACTGGGGGAATGTTCTGACCCTGAAGGGGTTAATCTAGGTCTCCACACTATATATGTGTGTATCATCATCTGCTGGAGATAAAAGACGTCACGGTGACTATGGAGGAAGAGGACGGACATGACGGGGGGGGGGGGGGTTACTGGGTGTAAATAGAAAATAAGATCGTATTACCTCCTCTGCTGCCATTTCCAGCAATGTCTTGGTAGCGGATAGTTCCCATCCTCCAGATTCACCTTGTGATGTCACAGGAAACATGTGACCAGGAAGCAGGAAATCGAGGGCGGGAACGTGAAGTGACGTGAATAGGAGGAGTTCAGAGCAGAGCAGAGCAGATCACACGTTTTCACCCTGACGGTCTCTCCCTCCCTCTCTCTGTCCATCCATCTTCTTTTATATTATAGCTTCTCTGTTCCTTTTTCGCTGTATACTCCTCTCTGTATATCTCCCTGTATACTCCTCTCTGTATATCTCCCTGTATACTCCTCTCTGTATATCTCCCTGTATACTCCTCTCTGTATATCTCCCTGTATACTCCTCTCTGTATATCTCCCTGTATACTCCTCTCTGTATATCTCCCTGTATACTCCTCTCTGTATATCTCCCTGTATACTCCTCTCTGTATCTCTCCCTGTATACTCCTCTCTGTATATCTCCCTGTATACTCCTCTCTGTATATCTCCCTGTATACTCCTCTCTGTATATCTCCCTGTATACTCCTCTGTATCTCTCCCTGTATACTCCTCTCTGTATATCTCCCTGTATACTCCTCTCTGTATCTCTCCCTGTATACTCCTCTCTGTATATCTCCCTGTATACTCCTCTCTGTATATCTCCCTGTATACTCCTCTCTGTATATCTCCCTGTATACTCCTCTCTGTATATCTCCCTGTATACTCCTCTCTGTATCTCTCCCTGTATACTCCTCTCTGTATATCTCCCTGTATACTCCTCTCTGTATATCTCCCTGTATACTCCTCTCTGTATATCTCCCTGTATACTCCTCTGTATCTCTCCCTGTATACTCCTCTCTGTATATCTCCCTGTATACTCCTCTCTTTATATCTCCCTGTATACTCCTCTCTGTATATCTCCCTGTATACTCCTCTCTGTATCTCTCCCTGTATACTCCTCTCTGTATATCTCCCTGTATACTCCTCTCTGTATCTCTCCCTGTATACTCCTCTCTGTGTATCCCCCCCCCCCTGTGTATCTCCCTGTATACTCCTCTCTGTATCTCTCCCTGTATACTCCTCTCTATACATCTCCCTTTATACTCCTCTCTGTATCTCTCCCTGTATACTCCTCTCTGTATCTCTCCCTGTATACTCCTCTCTGTATATCTCCCTGTATACTCCTCTCTGTATCTCTCCCTGTATACTCCTCTCTGTATATCTCCCTGTATACTCCTCTCTGTATCTCTCCCTGTATACTCCTCTCTGTGTATCTCCCTATATCCCCCCGTGTATCTCCCTGTATACTCCTCCCTGTATATCTCCCTGTGTACTCCTCTCTGTATATCTCCCTGTGTACTCCTCTCTGTATATCTCCCTGTATACTCCTCTCTGTATATCTCCCTGTATACTCCTCTCTGTATATCTCCCTGTATACTCCTCTCTGTATATCTCCCTGTATTCTCCTCTCTGTGTATCTCCCTGTATACTCCTCTCTCCTCTCTCTCCTCTTCCCTCCTTCTCTCTCTCCTCTTCCATCTCCTTTCTCTCTCTTCCCCCTCCCTTCTTCACCTCTACCCTATCTCTTTTCTTCCCCCCCTTCCCATCCCCCACCTCTCTTTTTTTCCCCCCTTTATCTTTACCTTTCTCTTCCTTATCCTTCCTCTCTGTCCTCCCTCCTTTCCTCCCCCTTATTTCGCTCCCCCCCTTCTCCTTTTCCTTCTCCCTCTCTCCCCCCCCCCCTCTTTCTTTCCCCCCCCCCTTCACTCTCTGCTTCTTCTTTCCCTTCGCACACATGTTCCATCATAACACCTAGTCTTTCCCGTTTTAGATATAACAATCTAGCTAAACTTTGATCAATCTTTAATCTCAATCGATCAATAACCCTTGGGAACATTCCGCTAGTCAGCGAGTTGGGCGCTCATCTCCACCCCCCCCCCCCCCAAGGCTTAAACTTCCATCAAGTTAGTCATTAATGTCCTAAAGTTGAACAGGTGAATTTAACGAATTCTATACTTGGTATTTGATTGGTGGTTGTTTGTCATCTATGTACCCGCATCTATATCTTTAATATGTGTGATAAATATGCAATATGTCCCCTTCCTCCTCCGTCCCCATGCTTTGTCACAACGCATAAAGCAGGTCCCTATGTGCCTTCATCAACCCGGTCCTGAGCTCCGTGACCGTGGCCGCGGGACCAGCCGACCCGATCGCCGCTGGTGTCCCGCGATCGCGGTCACAGAGCTGAAGAACGAGGAGAGGTCTGTGCAAAACAAACCTCCCCCGTGCTTCCCTGTTTGGCTGTCACCGATCGTCTGTTCCCTGATATAGGGAAAGACGATCAGTGATGTCACATGCCAAGCCACGCCCCCCTACAATAAAAAAAAAAACACATAACATCATACATAACACCTACACTGCCCCCTAGTGGTTAACTCCTTCACTGCCAGTGTCATTTACACAGGAATCAGTGCATTTAAATAGCACTGATTGCTGTATAAATGACAATGGTTCCAAAAATATTTCAAAAATTCCCGATGTGTCCGCCATAATGTCGCAGTCACAATAAAAATCGCTGGGGGGAAAAAAAATGGGGGGCCAAGAAAGGGGCTGGGGAATCACCAACCCCTGGGACTTTTAGGGTATCGAATCACAAAATTAACAAAGAAATAGATAAAATAATATAATTTTATTTGTATTATACAAAACAGTAATATAACTTATACATTCATAAAAACTATTTTGCCCATTATAGCGTAGAAAGGCGTTTCGGGATTACACGACTTTTATCCATACAGGAAAAAAGAAAAGCTGCGATTATTCAACATGTTTCGCCCAGATGGGACTTCTTCAGGAAAAATGTGTTGCAATTGCCAATTGATGGGATTGGATGTCTCGAGCACTCGTTGAAATCCTTTCCGTACCGAAAAGTACCAAAACGAATTTTCAATTTAAAAATGCTTCAGTCCGCGGACCATTCTGACACACTATTGAATACTTTCACGAATCTCTGTGTTAGTTTTATTGATTCAATTAATTTATTCAGACCCAAACGGCGACATATTTCTCTTTTTGGTTATGAGCCAGTATAGGCCTATGCCCTAACCCAACTGACTTTCCAATGATACCATGTGAATTTATTATTGATACAGGGAGTTCTGGCGACTTTGTGCTAATTTTCTGGCTGCTCCAAATTTTCCTGAAGAAGCCCCATCTGGGCGAAACATGTTGAATAATCGCAGCTTTTTTTTTTTTTCCTGTATGGATAAAAGTCGTGTAATCCTGAAACGCCTTTCTACGCTATAATGGGCAAAATTGTTTTTTTATGAATGTATAAGTTATATTACTGTTTTGTATAATACAAATAAAATTATATTATTTTATCTATTTCTTTGTTAATTTTGTGATTCGATACCCTAAAAGTCCCAGGGGTTGGTGATTCCCCAGCCCCTTTCTTGGCCCCCCATTTTTTTTTAATGATCCACATGAAAATAAAAAATGATTTATGTATAGCCATAATATCCATAATCAAAAAGCATAGACCCTCCTTGGACTCTGTACATAATACAAACATGATAGATGCAATAAACGTATTTTAACATCAATTTCCTTATAATAAATGTAGCGCCGGGCTCCTGAAGAGAAACAAACAAGAGATTTCGGGGGGGCACACCCTAAAAAAAATGCACAAAGATGGTGGTCCTGAAGAGCACGCGCTATGTTTTTGTCAATTTAAATGTTCCTAAGACCATAGTTGGGTTTTAGGGTTAATTGTAGTAAATTATAGTCTCGACATCAGTTTGGCTGGGCTGTATTGTGTTCTGCCTGCCAATAGGTGTGGGTGTCACCTTTGGCAGGCAGTGTGGTTGGACGCATTGGGTGCCAATCTTTCTCGGAACCAATCAGTGGTGTGTGCGTTGTCTCGCTGTGTATTCTGGAAAAGGGTACTTAAGGTACTGAGGTCATGTGGTTCGAGGTTCCAGTCCAGAAGTATGTTCTGACTCCATGGTCCTGGTCCTCCTGACCAGCCCCCAGAGGCCCTCATGGCCTGGGGTGCGGATCCATCCTTTTTCCGAGTCTTGGGGCTGGCTAGCCCGAGGCACAGTAACTGGAAGGAGGGTTCCAAGGTGGTCCGGTGCCTTCATGGTTTTGGAGAGACCCAGCAACTGAAAACGCAACCAGGGGAGGACTCTTCAGAAGAGGGGCATACACAAGGCTGGCTGCTCAGCAAGAGCCTGGAAGCTAAGCTTGAAAGGACACCAGGTGAATCTGCACTCGTGCGGTATTGCCCGACCGGCTGCAAGATACTGGTACTGTATGAGAGTTCTCTAATTTCATCCTTTAGTTACAACCAAGTCTGTGAGAGAGGATTTTCATTCTAAAGTTCTACAACAAAGTCTGTGGCAGAGACTTTGCTTTATCTGTATCACCTGTTGGTTGCTAAATTCACCAAAAGGGGATTTATCCGATAGTTGTAATATCCAGTTGCGAATGGCTATACCCTGGATTGCATAGAGAGAGACATTCAAGTGTCAACAGTTCCAAGAGTACCTGAGCTTTTCAACCTATACCCTCTATTCCCTACTGAGAGACTGTGTTTTGTTCAACGTTTTGCAAATAAAAATCCCTAAAGTGGATCCAGTGTCAGTCTCTGCAGTTCATTGGGCCATCTACCACGGGAAACCCCTAGACGCACAAGAGGTCAAGAAGGTAACGGTAAGCCCAAAAATAATCAGCCGCTCCTTCGGGGGTCAGTGCTACATAAATATTCGAAAATTTTATAAATAGTCAAAGTCAAATATTCTGTAAGGCCGCGTACACACGGGCGGACTGTTCGCCCAACTTTGTCCGTCCAACAGTTTCAGCAAACAGTCCGCTCAAAATTAGCATGGACGGACATGCCCACACACGACGAACGAACAGTTTGCTGAAACCGTGCGCAATGACGTGAACGGCACGTACGACGGGACGAAAAATACGACGTCCTATACACTGCATTATAGCTTTCGCAACTTTGTTTGACGAACAAGCCTACACACGAGCGGACTGTTCGCTGAAACAAGGTTTCAGCGGACAGTTTTACGGAATTTCCGAAAAACCTTGTCCGTCAAACTGTCCGCTGAAACTGTCCGCTGAAAGCCCACACACGAGCGGACTGTCCGCCCAAACACTGTTCAGCGGACAAAGTTGGGCGAACAGTCCGCCCGTGTGTACGCGGCCTAAGTCTTTACTACAGCCAGCCCTCTACGTGTTTCGTCAAAGCTTTGTCAGGAAGTTTGAGGTAACCTTTAAAGTTCATGTAAATATGACAATCAGTATATTATATTTAAATCATAATTAACTATGAATTATAGCTCAGGGGGTTTAGTACACGCCCCACACTATATAAGGCCGCCAGCGCGGCGGCCTTGTGTAGTGTGTTCCGGCGTGCAGGGAAAGAGCAAGATAGGCAGGGACAGTGTGTTCTTTTCTCAGCCATCTGCAGGAGTTAAAGTGGGCGTTGTGTGCCTCGAGCACAGTATACACCTGTAGCTACCCTTTTTTGCTGGTGTTCTCTAATACAGGCATCTGCAGGAGTTAGTGGGTGTTGTGTGCCTCCAGCACAGTATATACCTGTATCTACCCTTTTATGCTGGTGTTCTCTAATACAGGCATCTGCAGGAGCTAGTGGGCGTTGTGTGCCTCCAGCACAGTATACACCTGTATCTACCCTTTATTGCTGGTGTTCTCTAATACAGGCATCTGCAGGAGTTAGTGGGTGTTGTGTGCCTCCAGCACAGTATACACCTGTATCTACCCTTTTATGCTGGTGTTCTCTAATACAGGCATCTGCAGGAGTTAGTGGGTGTTGTGTGCCTCCAGCACAGCACAGTATACACCTGTATCTACCCTTTATTGCTGGTATTCTCTAATGCAGGCATCTGCAGGAGTTAGTGGGTGTTGTGTGCCTCCAGCACAGCAGAGTATACACCTGTATCTACCCTTTATTGCTGGTGTTCTCTAATACAGCCATCTGCAGGAGTTAAAGTGGGTGTTGTGTACCTCCAGCACAGTATACACCTGAAGATACCCGTTATTGCTGGCGTTGTCTGTTGCATATCTTGCATATTAGCCTTTAAAATGAGCACTTTTGATTTCGAACAATCGAGTCCTATAGACTTTAATAGGGTTCTAAAGTTCATACAAATTTTCGTTTGAAGGTTCTGTTGTGAACCGAACCGGGGAGGGTGCTCAGCTCATCCCTAGTTGAGATAGACCTTTCAAAGAATAAGATACTGAGTATAAAAAATCCAGGGACTAAAAATCCCAAAGATGTCTAATTCGATGTTAAAGTGGTGTTTCCCCCCAAAATTCAAGAATAGTTTTCTGTGCAGTAAATGACCTAAAAAAAAATAATTGGATACATTTGTTTTTTTAACTTACCTTTTTCTCCCTGTTGCTATGCGGTCCCACGAAATATGCCTCTTCCAGTGGGCTAAACATGTCACTTCCCTTGGCACCTCCGCTCGCTAATGCTCCTGGTAAATGTGTGTCATCATTTCCCAGGAGTCAGTGGGCTGCGCTGAGGGCTAGGTTGCCATAACAACGGGGCGGCCGTTGTTATGTTAACCTGAATACTTTACAGCACCACTACGGCGCATTACTGCGCATGCGCGAGATCATGGATGGAACGGGCGGGAAGAGGATGCCCGTGGGCTTCACATGCCCACAGGCAAGATGAAAACCATCTGGATGGAAATTTATACGTTTATTTTTTTAAAGAAAACGGACATCATAAATCAAGCAAAACAGAAAAAGTGAGTTATATATTTCTATGTCATAATCTTTGTCATTTAGCAACAACAAAAAAAAAAGTTTTATACAGTGGAACACCACTTTAAGGCCTCTAGGAGCAAGAACAACAACTAAATAAATTCACTGAGTTTCACGTTTTGATAATTTGCGGACCATATTGATCCCTCCCCAGTGTGGTTGGATTTGTTCTGTCCCCCAGAATTTCGAGACCTGTGGCATCCATATCGTATTTTAGTTTAAAGTGCAATGAAACATTGTGGTCTTTGAACCCTATTTTAATGTTATGGCTGTGTTCGGCAATTCTCACCCGTAACATCCTTTTGGTAGGTCCTATATAGATAAGACCACAAGGGCACCTCAGGGCGTAGACCACGTGAGTACTGTTAGACCCCGTACACATGGTCGGAAATTCCGACCACAAAATCTGTCTGATTTTTTCTGACGGATTTTATCTGAAACTGATGTTGCATACACACGGTCGGACAAAGGCCGCGTACACACGGGCGGATTGTCTGCCCAACTTAGTCCGCTGAACCGTGTTTCAGCGGACAATCCACTCGTGTGTGGGCTTCAGCGGACTTTTTCAGCGGACAGTCTGACGGACTTAGTCTTTCGGAATTTCCGTAATTTTGTCCGTCCAAACTTGGTTTTGTCCGTCCAAACTTGGTTTCAGCGGACAGTCCGCTCGTGTGTAGGCAAGTTGGACGGACTAAGTATGGCGCATGCTCAGAAAGGATTTACACGGCCGAAGGTTGCATTGCAGTGTATTGGATGTTGTTTTTTTAGTCCCGTCGTACGTGCTGTACACGTCATCGCGCAAGCTTTCAGCGGACTGTCTGTTCATCGTGTTTGGTCAAGTCCGTTCATTCAAATGTTGGACGGACTGTCTGTCAGATTGTCTGACGAACTTAGTTGGGCAGACAATCCGCCCGTGTGTACGTGGCCTAAGTTGTCCCAAAATCCAATAGTTCGGAACGTGATAACGTTCGTTCGTTACGACAGGACTGCGTTCAGGCTAGTAGCCAATAGCTTTGCTCTCGTACTTTGACCTGAGCATGCGTGGCACTTTGTCCGATCGGAATTCTCTACAAAACAATTGGGAAAAAGTCAGATCGGATTTTGTTGTCGGAAAATTTGAGATCCTGCTCTCAAATTTTTGCCGTCGGAATCACCGACAGAAAAAGTCCGATAGGGCCCACACACGATCGGATGTTCCGACAATATAATCCGATTGGACCTTGTCCGTCGGAATTTCAGACCGTGTGTACGGGGGGCTTACAAGTAATGAACTGGTTAATGACAAAAATTACGATTATTAACTGGGGAAGAGAAACTTTCCAATGCTCTAATTGGTCTGGAGACCTCCCTATAGGCCTTACATTTCCTACAGGCGGCGAAAAAAAACGTTTTGATCCCAAAAAGTGGGTGGGCGTTTTGGTGGGTCCACTACTATTTTTATGATTTTGTCACAAAAGCACCCGACCTATCTACTGTTATAACCAGACTGAATACACAAGCACAATTTGAATCAATGCTTGCTTACAAAAATCATTCCATTACCACATTTAGTAAAAAATGGAAGACTTGGATATCCCACCCTGGAGCCTCCAATTATTTCAAAGAATGCAAATTCTAACTTACCCCACAGCCTGAAATAATCCGTTCAATTAACTAAGTAATAGGCGGATGTAGAACACTATCTATGTTATCCTCTAATCTCTGAATTTCCTATATTGTTAACCTCCCCCTTCCCAATGTTATTCCCTTACTTATAGTTGTACAGGCTGACTAGCGGCTCAATGTGGTGACCTCCCAGACCTACATTCGGGGGTAGGCTGGATTGGGCCATCAAGATTTGAACGAAGCCTATTTTATATGCCTTTACAATGTTTTTACATTACAATGACATGTACCATTTGCAACAATCTTAATTGTTATGTTCTCTTTTGATAAAATAAAAAATGTATGGATAAAAAAATAAAAAAATTATGGATAAAAAAATATATATTATTATAATACAGGATTTGTATAGTGCGGACAGTTTCTACAGCTCTTTACAACCTGAGGGCAGACAGTACAGTTACAATACAATTCAATACAGGAGGAATCGGAGGGCCCGGCTCGTTAGAGCTTATAATCTAAGAATATTATATATATATATATATATATATATATATATATATATATATATATATATATATATTTCTCTCCCCCTTGTTGGGAGTGGAGGTGACCCCCATCTATAAGGATATACAGTACATACACAGATCACAAGGTCGTGTTCGTACTTCGAGATACTGCAATTCCTCTGAGCTCCACAAGGTGGTGATCTCACGTCTACCTAGACAGGAAGTGATGTCAGGTACAGACAGGAAGTTCCGGGTTGAAGGTCAATCCGAGGAAGTAGAAAGAAGACATTGCTGGAAATGGCAGAAGAGGAGGTAATAAGATCTTATTTTCTATATACACCCAGTAACCCCCCCCCCCCGGTCATGTCCGTCCTCTTCCTCCATAGTCACTGTGACATGTTTTTATCTCCAGCAGATGATGATACACACATATATAGTGTGGAAACCTAGATTAACCCCTTCAAGGGCAGAACATTCCCCCATTTACGGGGCCGGAACATTTCCTTCATGTTGGAGATAAATTCTAGTAATATGTTCCTTTAAACAAACAGCCCTGACTAAAAATAGACAAGACAATGACCATCCTGACCATACATGACCTACAGAGGGCAATTATTACACCACACAGGCAGATTTACCCCTTCAGGATCAGAACGTTCCTCCAGTTACGGGGTCGGAACATTGTCTTCATTTTGTTGGTGTGTCACCTTTCCCACCAATCACCTTCTCACCTCATCAGTCTATACTAACGGATTATATGACTTTTATTAGTAGTGGGGGATTGGAATATGTATGTCTTTATTTTAGAAGGTTCAAATAGGAAGAAAGATGGAAAATTTAATTTGTAGAAAGAATGTCCTGAAAACAAATTTTTCCATATTGATCCAAGTCTCAGATATTCTTTCACACCATCCCCCACCATGATCAGGTAGATGGGTAACAATCACCGATAGGATTTATACACAATCATGTTTGTTACAACAAATGTTTTATTATATATTCAGAGTGGAAACATCGGGGATGATAATTGTTAAGTGCAATTCTCAAACCAATTGCTTTTCCTCTTTGTAATGCTGAGTTCAAATCTTATGCTTCTGATAGAAATGAAATACAGGAGATCTTTTCTGTAGCCCAAATCCAAGCTGAATGGCCCAAACGTTTATTGTTTGCACAGTTCTTATGCACTCAAAATTGACGAGTCATACGAAACAAAAGTACCATAATAAGGGAAAAAAAACAGCCTTTCCCCATCGTGTGGTCAGCAGATGGGCGTAGTCTGAGTGACTTTACACTTTTCACAATACCTATCTCTTAACACAGCAATTTTGTACAAATAATGTCAAGTCATAACTTAAGCTAGAACTCTGATCCTATCATTTTCCCCCTTTGACATCATCCTTCTCCCAACTCTGGGTCCTTACTCATAAGTTATAGCCAATACTTTCCTGAGTACTATCCCTGACCGCGGGTTGTCAGAGGAGAATAATGTCCTCATCCCCCAGTTCCATATCAGCATCTCAAAAGCAAAGAGAATCAAAGAGAAGGGTGACGTCAACTCATAATCCCAAACTCAGAGTTCTATAGGGCACCCCTATTCATTAATTTAACTTTCTTTTGAATTCTCTTGTATATACAACAATTAATAATTGTCATTATAGCAAAAGCAAACATAAGTATTAGTATAGGACTCAACATCCAATTAAGTATAGTAGTGGCGGTAGGGGACCACCCACTGAAAACATCGTACCAATGGTGGGTAGTTTCATCTCTTATCTGTGAAGATAAATGTATTAATTTTCCTTTATCTATAACTGCAGATATTAGATTATTTTGAAGGGTATGTTCCTGTGTCTCTATGTGTTTTCTAAGTATTTCGGACTCATTTAAGATTTGTTGTAAGGGCTCTAATGATATTATGAAAGGGGTAGTATCAGTAAGGTTATCTACCGTCCATTCTTGATTAAATATTCTATGTGCATCTGGTTCAAAAAGGAAAGTTTCATTCTGCCATTTAAGCATTTTAACGTTCTTTACACATGCTGAATAAGGAGCTGTTTTATTTTAACTTTCCATAGTTTCCTGATCATTTGTAACTAAACAAATATGTTGTGGTCCTATCTCCATAAATCTGTTTCCTACACTTACTGGTAGTCTCTGAAACTTACATATATTAGATTGATGTTTCAATAAACAAGGTTCATAGACTGGAGAACTTCTTCCACAAGCTATTCCCTTATTAGTTTTAGCACATAGACTTAGATCATGAGTCATGTTTTGTGTATCTACATAATGTCCATAGATCTCAGGATACCAAAATTCAGGTAGATCCTTTCCTATCAAGAGTGGCATTACTATTAACTTACACATTACCTCAATCCTTTCTACTTTATATATACATCAAATCTTCCAGCACACCATCTTTCCTCACATTCAACTTCTTTTCCTGGTACTTCAAACCATGTACTTTCTAAATTTAAACCCTTGAAATAGTTCATCCAAGTGTGATAATTCCCCAATCGTAGCTCATCTCGAGCTCTATTAATTTGAATGTGATAAGATAGTGTAGAGAAAGCACATTGAGTAATGTTTATGAACTTTTGATTTGCTTTCCACAACTACAAACTGGCTAGTGCTGTGTGATTAACCATAATATTGAGATATTTAGTTAACTGTACCTGGCTAATTTGTGTTTCAAATGTTGTAGGTAACCATTTGCTTGTGATTATTAAACTATCAGCTATGTGACTTCCTGCACGTTTCCACTTATTTTGTATCATTTCCATCTGTATCCCATTCATTACTCCCATTCCGGTTCCTGCAGCTCCCAGAACTGTATCATACCATTCTTGTCGATACCTACACTCTGGTAGCTGGGGAAAAGTTACATTAAATTTGATTTTTGTTTTCTGTTGTGATACCGAAACATTTATGCAAGATTTAGGAATAGGAGTTAATACAGAGGATTCAAAGATGGTAGGTAGAGTGTCCTCTATCTTTATATCGAAACCATAATGTTGCCATTGTATATATCCTCCTGTTGTTTTACCTGATTTCCTTATTGGTACAAAATACCATGCTGCACAAATATAAGTTGCAGATTGATTTGCACTAATAGGACCTGTTAGATTGAATTGTTCACTTCCACTTACTGGTCTGGGACCCTTTCCTCTCTGTAGGTTCCTGTAGGTTTGGGAATCTGGGGTAGAAAGTAACATTTGTGTTTTGTCAAATACTTCCCTCCATGTTTCAGATGGACCTAACTTATGACATTTATGTGGTGTGTTATTAAAGGGTCATGGTAAATTATCCCTCCAATGCAGTGGCGGCTGGTGAAGTTTTTGGATGGGGGGGCGCCAGACCCCGCCCATCATGACCCCGCCCATCATTTTGGCCCCTCCCACTTCCCATAAAACACGCCCTTTATGTAATCTGAAAAAAAAATTGGCGTGGGTTCCCCCCTCCGAGGGCATACCAGGCCCTTAGGTCTGGTATGGATTCCAAGAGGAACCCCCTACGGCGTGGGGGTCCCCCCAGATCCACACCAGACCCTTATCCGAGCACGCTACCCGGCCGGCCAGGAAAGGGGGTGGGGACGAGCGGGCGCCCCCCCCCTCCTAAGCCGTACCAGGCCCCACCCCAAAGCACCTTGTCCCCATGTTGATGAGGACAAGGGCCTCTTCCCGACAACCCTGGCCGTTGGTTGTCGGGGTCTGCGGGCGGGGGGCTTATCGGAATCCGGGAGCCCCCTTTAATAAGGGGGCCCCGGATACCGGCCCCCCACCCTATGTGAATGAGTATGGGGTACAATGTACCCCTACCCATTCACCTGTGAAAAAAAAGTACAAAAAAAACACAACACCGGGTTAAAATATTTTATTGCACAGCTCCGGGGGTCTTCCGTCTTCGGGGGTCTTCTCGCCGGACTCCTCCGCTATCTTCTTGTAGCTCTTTTGCTAGCGGAGGAGCCCGGCTTTCTTTCTCGCCGCCGGCCTCTTCTCCCGACTTCGGGGGTCTTGTCCCCCTCTTCGGTTCTTCTGCCAGGCCACTGCGCCTTCTTATAGCTCTTTTACAGGTGGTGGCCCGGTCTTCTGTCGCCGCCGCCGCCGCCGCCCGTTCTTCTTCTTCTTCTCCAGGAGATGTTGCCTCTACGATCTCCCTGGCCGGAATGCCAGGGACGTGCTGCGCTGCCACTTATATAGGGACAATGGGGCGGTGTCACATGGGTTGATGTCACATGGGTTGGTCACATGGGTTGATGTCACATGGCGACTGTGACATCAACCCATGTGACCAACCCATGTGACATCAACCCATGTGACACCGCCCCATTGTCCCTATATAAGTGGCAGCGCAGCGCGTCCCTGGCATTCCGGCCAGGGAGATCGTCGAGGCAACATCTCCTGGAGAAGAAGGAGAAGAAGAAGAAGAAGAAGAAGAACGGGCGGCGGCGGCAGCGATAGAAGACCGGGCCACCGCCTGTAAAAGAGCTATAAGAAGGCGCGGTGGCCCGGCAGAAGAACCGAAGAGGGGGACAAGACCCCCGAATTTGGAAGAAGAGGCCGGCGGCGAGGAAGAAAGCCGGGCTCCTCCGCTAGCAAAAGAGCTACAAGAAGATAGCGGAGGAGTCCGGCGAGAAGACCCCCGAAGACGGAAGACCCCCGGAGCTGTGCAATAAAATATTTTAACCCTGTGTTGTGTTTTTTTTTGTACTTTTTTTCACAGGTGAATGGGTAGGGGTACATTGTACCCCATACTCATTCACATAGGGTGGGGGGGCCGGTATCCGGGGCCCCCTTATTAAAGGGGGCTCCCGGATTCCGATAAGCCCCAAGCCCGCAGACCCCAACAACCAACGGCCAGGGTTGTCGGGAAGAGGCCCTTGTCCTCATCAACATGGGGACAAGGTGCTTTGGGGTGGGGGGGGCCGCACGCCCCCCCCTCCCCCAAGGCACCCCCCCCATGTTGAGGGCACGCGCCTCGTCCCCACCCCCTTTCCTGGCCGGCCGGGTAGCGTGCTCGGATAAGGGTCTGGTGTGGATCTGGGGGGGGACCCCCACGCCGTTTTTTCGGCGTAGGGGGTTCCCTTTGGAATCCATACCAGACCTAAGGGCCTGGTATGCTCTCGGAGGGGGAACCCACGCCAAATTTTTTTTCAGAAATTTGGCATGGAGTTCCCCCTTCAGAGCTCATTCTCTGATTGGCCACGGCAAAAGTCGCCTGGCCTGGGGAAACCTTTCTGGCTGTGAAAGCTTTTTGCATTCATTCAGCTAAATGCATGAACATTCTCAACAAAGTAGAAACTAGAAAGCCTTTATGCGGTGACTCACCTGTCTCACTGTCTGGCAGCTCCGCTCGGGCTAAGGAACGGAGCTGCCAACGTCACTTCCGGGTTTTGTGAAGCAGCCGAAAGCCGGAAGTGACTGCCTGTCTAAGAATGACAATGCTCCCGCCCGTAGAATCACAGTGATTTTACGGGCGGAAGCTAGTCGGCGTTCTGCAGTGCGCCGCAAGGCGGGTTTTTAACCCGCAAATGAAGCGCCATGGATGCAATCTTGTGATTGCATCGACGTGGCGTTTCTCATAGTGCACTGTGACCGGCGCCACAGTACACTATGTCAAATTGTTAAATGACATTTTTTTTTTTTTTTTAATGTCTTAAAGGGCCCTTTTTTTTTTTTTTTTTTTTAACTTTTTTTTTTTATTTTTTTTACTTTTTTTTTTTTTACACCTAGGGAGAGAGGGGGGCGGCGCCCGGGCGCCCCCTATGGGCGGGCCGCCACTGCTCCAATGGAAAGTTATGTTTACTTGTGCTTATGACTTAGCTTTTATCCACACTACTGGTGAATCCACATTCTGCATCATGTAAAAAGGACCCTCCTTTCCTGTTACAGTGAAATTTCCCACAGTATACCATTCATAGTAAGGATATTGCGTTATACTCTTATCCTGATTTATCCATCTAAGATCAGTACTGTTTTCATGAACTGTTACATTGATACCGGGAGTCCATGTGTAAACAAACATTTGAAAACATTCAAGCACTATTATCATAGTTAGAAAGATCATCATTCTGTTTCTCTCGGTTCAGGACTCTTTTTGCAGTGTGATGCGTGGATCCAGGCTGCTTTTCCCTCCAACTTGACCGATGTGGGAGTGGTCAGCAGTACTTGATATGGTCCTTCAAACCGTGGCTCTAAAGCTTTTCTGGTATGTTTCTTTACATAGACCCAATCTCCGGGGCTCAGCGAATGAGTACCTGCTATAGAGTTGGGATCTGGAAGGGAAGAATACACATTCTTGTGGATCTTGGTTAGATGCTGTTGTAATTGTATCACATATGCAGTCAAACTATCACATTGCAATTGCATACTCTGTGGAAAGTATAAACCTAATCTAGGTGCATTCCCAAAAAGTATCTCATATGGAGACAACCCTGTTTTTCCTGTTGGGGTATATCTTATGGAGAACAAAGCCAAAGGCAGGCATTCTGGCCATGGCTTGTTTAACTCTTGCATGGCTTTCTGTATTTTTAGCTTTATTGTCCCATTTACTCTTTCTATTGATCCTGAACTCTGTGGGTGATAAGGGGTGTGGAAACTCTGTTGAACCCCTAACATGGTCATCACATTCTGCATTACTTCACCTGTAAAGTGTGTCCCCCTATCTGATTCTATTGTTTCAGGTAATCCGAACCTTGGGATTAATTCAGTGATCAGTTTCTTAGCCGTGGCTTTTGCTGTGGCTGATTTTAATGGATATCGATGCACACAAGTACAAATTCAAAGGGGCCACTTTTTGGCAACTGTATGTAGTCAATTTGCAGCCTTTGAAAGGAGTACTGGGCCCGAGCTTGGTGTTTTCGTGGCGTTTTTACTTTTTGTCCTGGATTATTCAGGAGACAGATTTGGCATGCTGCACAGTAGTGTTTCTGGCCATACTACTGAATCCTGGTGCAAGCCATCCTTGGTTCACAATTCTATACATGGAATTGGAACTGACATGGGTAGGTAGGTGGATTGCCATGGCCATGGCTGGATACAGAGACGCCGGTAGGCATACTTTACCTCCTGCCCTCCATACATTGTCAGGGTCAATTTGGGCTCCCATCCTTACCCACTTGTCTCTTTCACTGTCCGCCGCTTGCTCCTGTAGCTTGCTCAACTGTTGCCATGAAGGCTTTACTGTACTGGCCACTGCCACTGTCTCAGGGTACATCTCTTTCTGGGCTGCCTGTTTCGCAGTTAAATCTGCAAAGGCATTTCCTTTTGCTTCCCTTGTCTTTGCACTTGTGTGTGCCGCTATCTTCAAGATGGCTACCCTTTTAACTTTTTGAAGATGTGTCAAAACCCGTTTTATTCCTTCCGCATGCTTTACTGGTGTGCCTGCTGCTGTCTGATACCCTCGAGCTCTCCATATATGGCCGAAATCGTGCGCTACACCATAAGCGTAGGCAGAGTCAGTGTAAATATTTCCTTCTTGTCCTTGCGAATATTCTAAGGCTTGTTCTAAAGCTTTTAATTCTGCTTCCTGTGCTGACATGTGGGCTGGTAAGGGCTGCGCTTCAATCACCTGTGTATCAGTTACTACTGCATATCCTGTGTGATATCTTCCTTTATCATCAGCAAATCTGCTGCCATCTATATACAAAGTGTGCTCAGCGTCTAAAATTGGTGTATCTATAACATGAGGGAACCCCATTGTCTCTTGTTCCATGAGCTGAAAACAGTCGTGTTCAACTATCTCTCTAAACAGAAGATTGTCAGTTTCCTCATCTCCTTCCTCCTTATTCCCCCTTGTCAAATCTGGTGACTGAAGAGGCAAAAAGGTGGCCAAATTTAAAGTTGTACAGCGCTGAAAAGTGACATTTGGAGGTAAAAGTAAAGTACACTGTAACCTTAGTTGCCTAGCCATTGAAATGTGTTTGGGCTGTACTTGAGACAAGATTGCATGTATGTCATGTGTGGTGTGCACTACAACTGGATTGTCTAGAACAATTTCTGATGACTTATCTATAATTATTGACACTGCTGCTACCGCCCGTACACAGGACGGTGAACCTCTGGACACTGGATCTAGTGCTGCTGAGAAGTAAGCAACGGGCCTTTGTTTTATATGTGACTGTGTCAAAATTCCTGTTGCATGTCCGGTGATCTCAGCAATGTATAAATGGAATGTCTTTGTATAATCAGGGATACCTAGAGCCGGTGCAGAAATCAACAACTGTTTCAAAGTGACAAACGACTCATAAGCTACTTCTGTAAGCATATACGGTACAATTTTCAAACAATCGTGTAATGGCTGCATCAAAAAGCTAGCGTGGGGTATCCATTGTCTACAATATGACACGATACCCAGAAACATACGCAATTGTTTGAAATTTCGTGGGGGTAAGATTCCCTTTATCGCCTGTACTCTCTCGTCTGTGAGATGTCTTGTTCCTTGTGATATGCAATGTCCTAAGAAGACAACTTTTTCCTGACACACTTGTAACTTTTTCCTGTTAACCTTGCAACCCTTTTTTGCCAAGAATTGCAAAAGTGCCAAAGTGGCATGGAGACATGTTTCCCTATCTGGACATAGAGAAAGAGATGGTGCCCTCTAAGTGCAGCAGTAAAGTTGCTCAAATTTATTAGAAATGGTTAAAAAACACTCACATTAAATTAGTGGTGTACAGGCACATCAGGGATAAAATGTTTCATCCGTAAGTCCACTTTTTTTGACCGATGGTTGGTGTTTTGGTCTATTCCATGTATTTCCTTGGAGTGGTCAGAGCAATCAGGGTAGTGCTGGTAGCTTTGGTGCCTTTAGTCCGGTGTTCGGGGAGTCGATGTCCTCAGGAGACGGGCTAGGCAGACCAAAACACCAACCATCGATCAAAAAAAGTCAGATGCCGGAAACTTTGCCTTACAGCCCTGCGAGTCGCCCTCATGGACTTACGGATGAAACATTTTATCCCTGATGTGCCTGTACACCACTAATTTAATGTGAGTATTTTTTAACCATTTCTAATAAATTTGAGCAACTTTACTGCTGCACTTAGAGGGCGCCGTCTCTTTCTCTATTTCCTGGTTTCCTAGAGCTTCTTCTTGCTTTAAGACTGGCAGCCTTTTAGGGTACAGCCTGTACTGCTGATCCCCCTCACGGACCACCCTGATGATCCACAAAGACCCTGAACTTCTCATCGACGATACTGGTGTGTGGACATATCTAAAACTCACACAAAAACTGATATACTTTGGCTACATAAAAACGACCAATCTTTTATACTAACAATTTTTTACACTAATATTTTGTGACTATACTACAATATATTCTTGGGATCCCCAGCGAGCGCCATATTACCCTCCTTCCCTATCTGGACAGCATAGCAATAGGTCATCCACATATTATAGCAATACACAAGAGTCTGGAGGTAACCATTCCTCTAGCACTGTTTGTAGAGCCTGTGAATAGAGGGTTGGCGAATGCGCCATTCCTTGCGGTAGGCGTGTCCAGGTTAGTTGTTTATTTTTGAAGGAAAATGCGAACCATAGTTGGCATTCTTCCACCAATGGCACAGAAAAGAAGGCGTTAGCCAAGTCTATTTCCAAAAAATGCGTACTGGTGGATGGCACCTGTGACAACAGTGTGTGGGGGTTTGGTACTAAAGGTGTCATGGGTGCCAAGATTTTATTCACTGCCCGCAAGTCCTGTACCATTCTATATTTGACTTGACTGTCAGTGCCGGGCTTCTTTTTTACTGGATACAAGGGAGTATTAGCGGGTGATTTTACTTCCTTCAATGCCCCCGCTTTAAGCAGAGATTGTATTTGTGTAGCTATAGCTGCTTCTTGCGGCGCACTAAGGGGATATTGTTTCAGCTGGGGTAGGACGGCACCTGGAATCAACTGCAATTTAACTGGGGAAACAGGTAGTAAACCAACATCTGCTTGATGACTTTCCCACAAATCTTCTGGGAGTGTCTGCAGAGCCTGATATATATCTGGAGGAGGGTGACACAGAATTTCGGGCTCCTCCTCAAAATATTGGATCACATTACACGTGTCGAGGTGTTGTTCCTCATCTATCGTTAATGTTACTGTACCATCCGTATGATATGCAATATTGGCTCCCAATTTTTGTAAAATATCTGCTCCCAGCAGATTTGTTGGTGCTCCCCGTGATATTAAAAACCGAGTAAGAAAAATCCAACTTTAACCTTCAGGGGCTTTGTCAGGGGAGCGTCAGATAAAATTCCATCATACCCCGTAATTAATACTGTTTCAGTGGACTCCTGGCCGGGCCGTATCACCGAGTCTGAAAGCAGGCTGCGCGAAGCTCCACTGTCCACTAAACATGAGATGTTTTTATTGTCTATTTGTATTGGGATGTGTAACATTTTTTTATGTGATTTTCCTAAGACAGGAGCGAGTCATGCCCTCTGATCCTCCGATTGATTAGGACTGGAGGCCTGCCTAGATCCATATCTAGTATCAAACCTGGCTGGAGATGAAAAGTCGTCTCCCTCATCTCTCATTCTTCTCCTACAATAGCGTTTCATGTGGCCAATTTTGTTGCAGTAGTGACAAGTCAAAGGTTTTCGATACTGTCCATATTCCCTATCTTGTGGGGTGGTTATGGCATTAACAGTAGGGTGTCTTCGGGTTTTCGTCTCTACCAGGTCAGCCTCTATTCCCTGTGCTTTTTGCAACAATGTTCCTCTATCTCTAGTTGCTCTCCACTCCGGTGTACAGGCTTTCAGTCTTTCACTTATCTGTGGAATTAATCCTTCCATAAATTGTCTATTGAAGGCTCGGATCGTAGTTGGCTGAGCCAAATCCAATCCTTCATCTGCCATCATACTTTCCATAGATAAGTAAAAGTCTGATACTGTCTGTCCTGGAGTTTGTTTCATGGGTGATATGGACCCTCTCTCTATTTGTTTTGCCATACAGAAAGCTTCCAACCTAACAACAAATGGGGCCCTTGAATCTATGTGTCTGACGTGTCCTGCCTGTTGGTTGCCGCCTGAGTCAAAATGGTCTATAGGTCGGTGCGGACCTATTTCTGCCACAAATTGCTGAAACAGAGTAGGAGTCATTTTATGTCTACACAAATCTTCCCCATCTTGCCATGTTGCATCATGTGTATCCATCAACTGTCTTACAAATCTACAAAACGCAGATGGTTTTCGCTACTGGGTCTGGGGCATTCTGTATTAGTGCCATAAGGGCGTCTGGTGTCCATGGTGCCCAGGTCCTTATCTGCATCCTACGAGTAACAGTAGGTGGGGCATTTGGATGGGCTACTTGTCCGAATTCCGGATTATTTACCTGTACAATGTGTGTATCAGTGCGTACGGGGGCTACAGTTTCTGGATGAGGTTTTTGTGCCCCACAATGCACACACTCTATTGCCCATTCTGGGTTTTGTGTTCCACAAACCTGACAAACCCATCCCCTGCCTTGGAGTGAAGGATATATCTTATATGGTTTATGTTCTATGTCAGTGTATGAGGGTGGAATGGCTGAGCTGGGGTCAACCAGAGCCTCAGCATTTTTTGTTCTTCTATCCTTCATGTCCCAACCATCACAATCTGGGTTATATTTCCACCCCTCCTCTTTCGCTCTATTAGAGACCTCAATTAAGCACTGAACCTGACGCATCCATTGCTTCTCTAACACCTCTCCTTGTCTGTCCCTTTTTATTTCCTTCCACACATCTGGGTCTAAACCCGCTGCTCCTTTTACCTTGAATTTATGAAGTATGGTTTTTAAATTTTGTGCTTCATCTGTCCCATATATGTTCTTAATTATCTGTGGCACCGTATAGTGGGCCACAGTTCCTTGACGGGGTTTTGTGTACCTCTGACCCATTCTAACAGTCCGTGCCTAGGTAGCGTGTGGGACACTGTTATATGTCCCAAAAGATAAAAGTGTGTATGCGGGACCCTACAACAGTTCCTCATTGCCTTCCTCCTAGGGTGCTAGAATACTAAAAAAAAACCTCCCCGGGATGAGATTTCTGAAATCGAATTACTTTATATGCTAGCCAACTGACAAATATTATGACCAGACTGACGGCTACAACATATACAAGCATTCCTTTAAGTGGCCAGGTATCCGACTAGATCTCCGGGCTTATGGAGACCTTATTCCCCCCCGTATCTCGGATCCCTCTCGTGCACTCTTATCCCTGCTTTATGGAGCAGACAGGGCTTATACTTTTAACCAGTCTTATGGTTTATGACTTAGATGTGAAGGTTAAGCATAGGCGCGTAACCACCCGAAAGGGCGCTTTCACTTGCCTAGTTCATCAATCCTCCTTCTAATTCATACCATCCTAAACATGGCTCATTCTTTCACCCAACATGGACAGACAACAAATTATCAGCAAAACAAAGGTATAATAGTTCAAGACTCACCCCTACAGAGGTTGCAGTTAATATGCTGCGTGGAGACCCGTTTCTGACAGAACTGACTAAAGGCATAAATCAGGGAAGCTCAGAGTATAAAGAGAAATAAAGGCTTTCTCTTACCTGGCCAGGCTTCGTGGTCTGTGGTTCCCGAAGTGCCCCAGTGTTATGGCTCCGTCAGCTCCTTTTCGTCCACCTCTAGTAGGATCATTGATGAGTCCCTGTTCTTCGGGCGCCAAAATTGTTAAGTGCAATTCTCAAACCAATTGCTTTTCCTCTTTGTAATGCTGAGTTCAAATCTTATGCTTCTGATAGAAATGAAATACAGGAGACCTTTTCTGTAGCCCAAATCCAAGCTGAATGGCCCTCTGACGTTTATTGTTTGCAGTTCTTATACACTCAAAATTGACGAGTCATACGAAACAAAAGTACCATAATAAGGGAAAAAAAACAGCCTTTCCCCATCGTGTGGTCAGCAGATGGGCGTAGTCTGAGTGACTTTACACTTTTCACAATACCTATCTCTTAACACAGCAATTTTGTACAAATAATGTCAAGTCATAACTTAAGCTAGAACTCTGATCCTATCAATAATATTGTTGTTAAATAAGAGTATAAAGAGGAGGATGAGGAGTATGGTGTGATGAAGCAGCTTTTAGAAGGACATCATGATGGAGCAATCAAGTAACATAAACCCACCAGAGAGATGTCCCCGTCCTCTGTATTCCCGGGATTCCACACAGGAAGATCACACCATCCCCCACCATCATCAGGTAGATGAGGAACAATCACTGGTAGTTATACATTATGCACAAGCATGTGTGTTACAATAAATGTTTTATAATATATTTCAGATTGGAAACCTTGGCTATGATAATATTTTTGTCAAAGAAGAGTATAAAGAGGAGGATGAGGAGTATGGGGTTATGGAGGAGTTTTCAGAAGGACATAAGGATATGATGGAGTCGCCTAATACCAGGAACCCACCAGAGAGATGTCCCCGTTCTCTGTATTCCCGGAATTCCACACAGGAAGATCACACCATCCCCCACTGTTACAAGGTTGGTGGGACGGAGAATCTAGAACATTCACTTACAGAGACAATGTGTGGATTTTTTATGTGATGTCACAATATTAAAGCTCTTATTTTACAGAAGATTTTCTCTCTCATTTTCTTGGTTTAGAGTGGAGATCCAATCGATATAGAATTTGAGGTGAAATCAGAAGAAGAAGAAGAGAGGTATGTGAGGGATGATCAGCAGTCTATGGAGGAGGATGGAATAACGGGGACATTTATAGAGGAGGACACTCCTACAGAGATCAGCACAGGTGGGTCATTAACACTAAATCCATTCCTCCACCCATACTGCTCACTGATTGGTCCAGAGTAGGGCGGGGGCTGGGTGATATCAGCCTGTAATCCCCTGGTCACTTTCCTGAGTTGTGTTCCCCGTCCTGTATTCCTGGATTTCTCTCCGATAATCTTCCTTCTCTGTGCTGCCGACACAATTTATGTCTCTAGACTGGATTTATGGAGATTCTGGGGATCAGCAAAATGTTGACTCTTACTATAGGCATTGCTCAACCTAGGCACCAGTGGTATGTGTCTTGGGTCTTCTGCCCCATGCCAGGGTATAGCAGGGTCTCTATCTTTGCCATTTGGGATTACTTGCTCTGTTGTCTGCTGGTTGTGCCGGGTGTATATGGAATATGTCTGTATAGTCTCAGACCCAAGTCACTGAGTGCAGTCTCAGGAGATGGGAGGAGCGGTGTGGGACCTCTGCAACTTGTCTCCAGTAAACATTTAATCCACCACTGATTACCGAATAACAATATTATGAATCCTGACCCTTCACTATATAATATATATTGTCCATTACATAATTCTGATACTAATATATAATATGTATTCTCTTTTGTTACACCCATTTCCTACCAGCTGGACATTTTATATCTGATGATGTGATTGGAGGACAGACTTTTACATGTTGATAATAATGTGATAACATCCTCAGACTTTGGAACCTTAAACAGAAAGTGATAATGGGGGAGGAGTCAATAACCCAATGATGGGGGGTCTTCAGGATCAGTCCAGTCTTCATCTTGGTTGTTCTCCCCCCATCCTCACTCTCTGACCTCTGGTGGGGCTCAGCCCCGCTGTTATTCATGACTAAATCATGGACTAAACAAGGAAGTGCAGGACTTCTTGAGTTGGGAAGATGGCAATGAGTGATAGAGGGGGAGGGGACACTCGTCCTATAATCCCCTCATCACTGTCACTCCTATAGAAGACAGTTCTCGTTGTTTCCTCCCTCTCTGACTAAGGTCCATGAATAAAGAAATGATCTGGTAGGAGATCAGAGGACCCATTTACTAGATAAGAGATAAGATGCAGGAAAGATGGCGAGCAATCATAGGACAAGCAAAGCAAAATGTTTTAGCAGAGGAGGGACTAAATACCCTCCCAGCAGCCAGCATCAGGTGAAGACCGATTACTAGAAGCTGCTGGGTGACACCTGCTGGTGGACACTGAAACTACAACCCTCCATCCAGGGTGCCACAGTGTAATCCAGATCCTAACAGGTGCGCCTACTTGTCCGTTAATCTCCTTGCAGTCACTCCAATGAAAGACAGGCTTTGCTGATTCTTTCCTCACTCTCTGACTAAGGTCCATGAATAAAGAAATGATCTGGTAGGAGATCAGAGGACCCATTTACTAGTTACCTTGAGGGGGGGAATTGTAAGATCCTCAGAGACAAAGCTGCCTGATGTGGGCGGAGTCCTGGTTTAGGGGAACCAATCAGCTCATGTCTAGTAATATAATAATAGTAGGGGCGCTGAACAAATATAAATATCAATCACAAATGTGAAACTTTGATAATCATATAACATCTAAAGTGATGAACAGCCTATCACCAAAAATGGTAAAAAGCAAAAAAATTACAAACAAATATATGATAAGAAAAAGAATAAATAAAGTTCCAATTGGATACTGAAACCAAAAAAGAATATATAAATATAGATCCAAAGTCCAAAACAGTGATTCTTTCAGTGAAAAACTCCTTCTGAATCCATATACCAGAAAAACGGCTGGAATCTTCTACAAAGAAGTGACACGTCCTTTCACCAAGACTTATGGACATAGAAAACACCCCAAAATGTGAAGATAAAGTTGTCTTCTTACCAGATGCTGTTGACTACTTTATTTAAAAAGATAGTCAAATAGGCTTATGCAGGTGAATTCCCTGCTCACATGGAATAAGGTGGACCTCGTATGGACAGAAGCTTCTCCTCATAGATTCAGACAGGTCATAAAAAAAAGCCAAACAAAATACATAGCGTGACACCGTTTAATAATAAAAATAAATTTTCTAGTAATAATCTTTGTATTTCTATTTTAGTAGATGGACGGGAGATGAGGAAAACCTCAGAGGATTGTCTCACTTTGTCTCCAGACTGTAAAGTAGAAGATGAGGACATCACACAGTATAGTCCAGGAGAAAACCCGACTACCTCAAATGTCCATCCGGCACCACACAGTGTAGATGGACCATCGTATTCCTCTTATCCTGAGGAACCTCAGACTGTGCGGGACGGTGCCGGACCATCGTATTCCTCTTATCCTGAGGAACCTCAGACTGTGCGGGACGGTGCCGGACCATCGTATTCCTCTTATCCTGAGGAACCTCAGACTGTGCGGGACGGTGCCGGACCATCGTATTCCTCTTATCCTGAGGAACCTCAGACTGTGCGGGACGGTGCCGGACCATCGTATTCCTCTTATCCCGAGGAACCTCAGACTGTGCGGGACGGTGCCGGACCATCGTATTCCTCTTATCCCGAGGAGCCTCAGACTGTGCGGGACGGTGCCGGACCATCGTATTCCTCTTATCCCGAGGAACCTCAGACTGTGCAGGACGGTGCCGGACCATCGTATTCCTCTTATCCTGAGGAACCTCAGACTGTGCGGGACGGTGCCGGACCATCGTATTCCTCTTATCCCGAGGAGCCTCAGACTGTGCGGGACGGTGCCGGACCATCGTATTCCTCTTATCCTGAGGAACCTCAGACTGTGCGGGACGGTGCCGGACCATCGTATTCCTCTTATCCCGAGGAACCTCAGACTGTGCGGGACGGTGCCGGACCATCGTATTCCTCTTATCCCGAGGAACCTCAGACTGTGCGGGACGGTGCCGGACCATCGTATTCCTCTTATCCTGAGGAACCTCAGACTGTGCGGGACGGTGCCGGACCATCGTATTCCTCTTATCCTGAGGAACCTCAGACTGTGCGGGACGGTGCCGGACTATCGTATTCCTCTTATCCCGAGGAACCTCAGACTGTGCGGGATGGTGCCGGACCATCGTATTCCTCTTATCCTGAGGAACCTCAGACTGTGAGGGACGGTGCCGGACCATCGTATTCCTCTTATCCTGAGGAACCTCAGACTGTGAGGGACGGTGCCGTCCTTCCAACAGAGAAGAGCTTTTCCTGTACTGAGTGCGGGAAGTGTTTCAATTCTAAGTCTAGTTTTAATATGCATAAAAAATGTCATACAGGTGAGAAGCCACATTTCTGTTCTGAGTGCAGGAAATTTTTTTCAGCAAAGTCGCTTCTTATCAGACATCAGAGGTCTCATACGGGTGAGAAGCCATATTCCTGTCCTGAGTGCGGGAAATGTTTTTCAGTTAAGTCGCATCTTGATACACATCAGAGGTTGCACATGGGTGAGAAGCCGTATTCCTGTTCTGAGTGTGGGAAATGTTTTGTACAGAAATCAGAACTTGTCACACATCAGAGGTCTCACACAGGTGAAAAGCCATATTCCTGTTCTGAGTGCGGGAAATGTTTTTCAAGCAAGTCAAATCTTCTCAGACATCAGAGATCGCAGACAGATAAGTCCAGTTTTTCCTATCATCAGAGATCACACACGGGTGAGAAGCCATATTCTTGTCCTGAGTGCGGGAAATGTTTTTCAGTGAAGTCGCATATTCGCAGACATCAGATGTTGCATACGGGGGAGAAGCCGTATTCCTGTCCTGAGTGCAGGAAATGTTTTGTACAGAAATCAGAACTTGTCACACATCAGAGGTCTCACACGGGTGAGAAGCCACATTCCTGTTCTGAGTGCAGGAAATGTTTTTCACATAAGTCGCATTTGCTCAAACATCAGATGTTGCACACGGGTGAGAAGCCGTATTCCTGTCCTGAGTGTGGGAAATGTTTTGTACAGAAATCGGAACTTGTCACACATCAAAGGTCTCACACAGGTGAGAAGCCGTATTCCTGTTCTGAGTGCGGGAAGTGTTTTTCACAGAAGTCGAACCTTCTCAGACATCAGAGGTCTCACACGGGTGAGAAGCCGTATTCCTGTCCTGAGTGTTGGAAATGTTTTTCAGACAAGTTGCATCTTGATAGACATCAGAGGTCTCACATGGGTGAGAAGCCACATTCCTGTTCTGAGTGCGGGAAATGTTTATCAACTGAGTCGAATCTTCTCAGACATCAGAGATCGCACACAGGTGAGAAGCCGTATTCCTGTCCTGAGTGCGGGAAAGGTTTTTCAGATAAGTCCAGTTTTTCCTATCATCAGAGGTCTCACACGGGTGAGAAGCCGTATTCCTGTCCTGAGTGCAGGAAATGTTTTGCACAGAAATCAGCTCTTGTCACACATCAGAGGTCTCACTCGGGTGAGAAGCCACATTCCTGTTCTGAGTGCGGGAAATGTTTTTCAGATAAGTCGAATTTCCTCAGACATCAGATGCTGCACACGGGTGAGAAGCCGCATTCCTGTCCTGAGTGCGGGAAATGTTTTTCAGATAAGTCTAGTCTTTCCTATCATCAGAGATCACACACGGGCGAGAAGCCGTATTCCTGCCCTGAGTGTGGGAAATGTTTTTTAGTCAAGTCGCATCTTCTCAAACATCAGAGGTCGCACACGGGTGAGAAGCCGTATTGCTGTTCTGAGTGCGGAAAATGTTTTTCACAGAAGTGCAATCTTGACACACATCAGAGGTCTCACACGGACGAGAAGCCGTATTCCTGTTCTGAGTGCGGAAACTGTTTTTCACAGAAGTCCAGTCTTGACACACATCAGAGATTTCACAGGGGGGAGAAGCCGTATCCTTGTCCTGAGTGCGGGAAATGTTTTTCAGATAGGTCCAGTCTTTACAAACATCAGAGATCTCACGCGGGGGGAAAGTAGTATTCTTGTCCTGAGTGTGGGAAATGTTTTTAAGTGAACAAACAAGATATTTGGGCGGGGGGGGGGGGGGCGCACACCTTAAAAAAATGCATAAAGATGGAGCTGTCATAAGACCATACTACAGAACAAAAATATTACAGCGCACACATGCAAAACTGACATTTACCTCCAGCAAGGCTTTTTTTAAAACACCTAGGCATTTTCAAATAAACATTATCAAAAAATATGGGGATTTGGTCACACCGTATTGTTATACGTTGCTTAAGCCCACTTACTGCCACAAAGTACCCCATGATTAGTGGGTCCTACGCTATCCATAGATCCGGAGGTCCTGCTTCTCTGAACCATGGGAGGTATACTCCTCTATATGGGAGAACATGAGGTCTCCACCCATGACACAGGTGGCCACCAATGAGAGGTACTCTTCATAATCTGTGTGATCAGGACAGGATCTCTAACATGCGCAGTGCTTCCACTCAATTGGGGCTCGTGAATAGCAAGTGAAATTCCAACTGAGAAATGTATCTCCACATAGACGGGAATCCACACAGCTTTGTATTTGAAAGTCCATGTATTGAAGAAATAACATTCACTGAACCGTCCAGCATTAGGTATTTTCCGGACAGGAACATGAAATCATTAACAGTCTCTATGTATGTCTCAGTGAGGAGGAACTGCAGCACTTACACAGTCTGTTCTCTCTCAGTAAGAATCGGGTAGGCTGGATTGGGCCATCGAGGTTTGAAAAAAAACCTATTTTATATGCCTTTACAATGTTTTTTTTATTACAATGATATGTACCATTTGCAACAATCGTAATTGTTATGTTCTCTTTTGATAAAATAAAAAAAATTATGAAGTAAAGAATCCACTGTTGTCTTTCTGCCACGTCTCTCTCTCCACCCACTTACCTAATCCTTGGTGAGAGAGAGAGAGAGCATAGCAGCCATATTGAAAATGGGCAAACAAACACTGCATAACAGGAGTATACGCTTGGCAAATGGGCAAAGAAATGATCACATCGCTACAAGTGTATGAGGATATAGAGGACATACACACAGCACAAGGCCGTGCTCGCGCTACGAGACGTTTCTCGGGGCTGCAGTTCCTCTTGAGTTCCACAAGGTGGTGATCTTCCCACTTCTACCCAGACAGGAAGTCTCTATGGAAGACAGGAAGTGATGTCACATACAGACAGGAAGTCTCAATGGAAGACAGGAAGTGATGTCATGTACAGATAGGAAGTTCCAGATGAGAGGTGAGTCGGGAGGAAGTAGAGTGGAGACATTGTTGGCACTACGAGATGATTCTCTGGGCTGCAGTTCCTCTAAGCTCTACAAGGTGGTGATCTTCTCACTTCTACCCAGACAGGAAGTCTCTATGGAAGACAGGAAGTGATGTCACATACAGACAGGAAGTCTCTATGGAAGACAGGAAGTGATGTCACGTACAGATAGGAAGTACCAGATGAGAGGTGAATCGGGAGGAAGTAGAGTGGAGACATTGTTGGCACTACGAGACGTTTCTCGGGGCTGCAGTTCCTCTAAGCTCTACAAGGTGATGGTCTTCTCACTAGGCTTGGCTACTGCATGGAATCAGTGAATCAACTCACTACAGAGTTTGAATGAATCAAATCATGAAAGTGAATCTGATTCAATTCATCGTCAATGATCCTCCCCTTTCAGGATGTGTAGGGAGCTGAAAAAACAGCAGCTTAAAGCGGGGTTCCACCCTAAAGTGGAACCTCCGCTGATCGGAACCCTCCCCCCCTCCGGTGTCACAATTGGCACCTTTCAGGGGGGTGGGGGGGTGGAGATACCTGTCAAAGACAGGTATTTACACCCTCTTCCGGGCATAGACTCCCGTGGGAGTCTACGCCATTTCCTGTCCTGCCGCGCTGTCTGCTGGGACACACATGGGTCTCAGAGACAGCGCGTACAATTCCTATTGCGCTGCATGACTCGCGCATGTGCAGTAGGGAACCGGGAAGTGAAGCCGATTCGCTTCACTTCCTGATTCCCTCACCTAGAATGGTGGCAGCATCGCTGGAACCCGGGACAGGTGAGTGTCCATTTATTAAATGTCAGCAGCTGTAGTATTTAAAAAAAAGCTGCTGGCTTTTAATATTTTTTTTGTAGGTGGAATCCCTCTTTAAGATTTGTAAAAATTAGCTATAACACGATTATGTGAGCCATCAAGACTTCCACGTTTTTGAATAAATCACAGAGCACATAAGGTTCTCTTTTGTATGATGTCTGTGTGTGATGCAGGCAGCAGCTAGTCAAGTCCAGTCTGTGATCACACAGTCAGGAAGAGAGCACATAAGTATCAACATTATGTTTTGAAACATGAGCTGTGTGTGCCAACAGCATGGCTCCTGAATCCTCCTGAAACCTAATGAGTGACTCATGAGGTTCATGAGTTGTGTGAGCCAGCAGAGCAGTATAACTTCTGAACCTATGAGTGACTCATCAGAGCACATTAGATTCATGAGTTGTGTGTGAGTTAGCAGAGCAGTATAACTCCTGAACCTATGAGTGACTCATCAGAGCACATTAGATTCATGAGCTGTTGTGAGAAGTCTTTGAATGAGGCTCGGTTCACATCGGTGCGATCATGCGGGAAACCCTGCAGTTCGTGCATCGCACCACACTGCCCTATGCGATTGCGAACTGCTGGAAGTACCAATACAAAGTTAATGACACCCCCAGATCGGTTTGTATATCGCAGGACAGGAATCGAATGGCATGGGTGTGTGAACACCCATGCCATTCGATTCAGGTGTAGACCAAAAAAGGGTCCTGCATAACTTTTATCCAAAAGTGAGGCAAATTTAGCCATACAAATCTGTATGGCTGAATTTGCATCACACAGACATTGCATGTGATTTGCACTGAATGCAGCACTGTGTGAACCCAGCCTAAATCACAAAAGAGCACACAATCATTCTGTACTTTAAAATGCACTGTGTATATATGAGCCAACAGCATGACTCTTGAATCTATGAATGACTCAGTCTACAGAGCTCAGTGCTCACAAGCTATAATTTGTATTTTCGGTTATGTTAATATTTTTGCATAATTCAAGGTATCTTTTTTTTTTTTTTTTTGCTGTATTGCAGAGTTTATAGAATAGTTATTGCAGCAAAATAAAGTTACTTAACATCTAATATGCTTACTGTACGGACTGAGTATCAAAGGACTGCAGTTATGATCCTTACTCTTAGCTTTGAAGAAATTAGTTGAGAATCGATTCAGTGATTCGAATCATTTCACTAAACTGATCCAAATGATTCGACTCACTAAACTGAATCACTCTGCCCAAGTCTACTTCTCCCTTCTACCCAGACAGGAAGTCTCTATGGAAGACAGGAAGTGATATCATATACAGACAGGAATTTCCGGGTGAGAGGTGAGTCGGGAAGAAGTAGAGAGGAGACATTGTGGAGCCTGGCAGCAGAGGAGGTAATAAGATATTATTATTATTATACAGGATTTGTATAGTGCAGACAGTTTCCACAGTGCTTTACAACATGAGGGCAGACAGTACAGTTACAATACAATTCAATACTGGAGGAATCGGAGGGCCCGGCTGGTTAGAGCTTACAATCTAAGAATATTATATATATATATAAGAAGGCCAGTATGGTGGCCTGAAATTATGGGAGGAGCCCGGAGGGGTATTTAACCAGCCCGTTCGGCTGTGTTCCTTGTCGGTTTTGTGCGCGATAGTTACTACGTCACAGATCTAGGGCCGACTATTCGAGACCATTCGATAGAGTGAGTGCAGTGTTCGTGAGTTCCGTGTTCGTTAGAAGTCCTGTCTTTGTCCTCGTGTTACAGTCTGTTTTTGTCGTCGTGAGCGTTCGTGTATTTGTCTGAGTGTCGCAATACTCGAAAACTTGCCGGTGTCATACGACGCATCTGGTCCGGCTGTCGCAGGTAGGGCTTCGGCTCCCATTTCTCATTTCATGTTATTTCATGTCACTAAACTGTGATGCGTTGAACTCACGAACCACTCACTGAAATGTCACCTTCGTATTTTTCCGATATTGTTTCACGCATCCGTTACCTCTAAACATTTGTGATCCTTGCTTCTCGAAAGAAGTCGTGGTCACCCGTTCGTGACACCACATCGAGCATTTCATTTCACAAACCCGCTATACCGACCAAATCACTGGTCTCTACTAAAACGTCTGAATCGTTCGGATCATTTCGAAAATTCCCAATCAGATGTTCTAAGTTCTAATTAACCGGCTCATTTCAATCGTTTCAATCATTTTGTTTCATTTCATTTCATTCTTCTCGAAAGAAGTTGTGGTCACCCGTTCATGACACCACATCGAGCATTTCATTTTCAAACCTTCCGCATACCGACCAAATCACTGGTCTCTACGTCCGAATCGTTCAGATCATTTCGAAAAATCCCAAACAGACGTGCTAAGTTCTAACTAACCAGAGAATTTCGATCATTTCAATCATTTAGATCATTTCAATCATTTCATTCACGAGTCGCGCTCCGATTCGAATCTAGTCGCATCTCCGATGCACCGATTCGCTCCGGTGTGCCCCAGTTGTCGGCCTCATTTCAATACATGCTCCAGAGACAGAATCATTCGCAGGTTCAGGCACGGTTTTCGATTCTTGTCTTTGTCATGGCATATCATTTCTGGTCACCTATCACGCCCCGTTACGAATCCAGTCGTATTATACCGATGCACCGATTCGCCTCGGTACGCCCAGTTGTTTGGCCTCATTTCTATACATGCTCCAGAGACGGATTCTTTACCGAATCGGTGGGCCAGTCGTTGATTCCGGTCTCTGTCATGGTGTGTCACTTATTACGCACCGATTCGTTCCGGTGTGCCCAGCTGCTTCGCCTCATTTCAGTACATGCTCCAGAGACAGGGTTCACCGTTGATTCTTGAGCGCAGCCGTTGATCCCTGTCTTTGTTATGGGTATCATTTCGTTTCACCTATCACGCTCCGACACAAATAGTCACGCCTGTGCACTAATTTGTCTCGGCGTGCCCCAGGACAGGCCTCATTTCAGTACATGCTCCAGAGAACAGGGTCACTGTCGATTCTTGAGCGCAGCCGTTGATCCCTGTCTTTGTCATGGGTATCATTTCGTTTCACCTATCACGCTCCGACACGAATAGTCACGCCTATGCTCTAATTCGTCTCGGCGTGCCCCAGGACTGGCCTCATTTCAGTACATGCTCCAGAGTCCGTTTCGTGCTCAGTCGCAAAGTTACGGCATGGCGATTCGGGCCTCTATCATGGCGGATTCACTCATTTCACTCATTTCACTGTCACCTCCTGCACCTCGGTTCAAACCCAGTTGTTTTACAAATTAGTTTTTTTTTTTTTTTTTTCCCTTTTGTCTCTTGCGGTCCTCTTTGTACGTTTTTTTTTTTTTCCTTTTTTTTGCTCTGGTCTAATCAAGACTTTTTGTCTGTTGATGGGGGGGGGGGGGGGGGGTGTCGGGTGGAGGGAGGCGGAGGGGGAATAGAGTGATGGAGGGATTAGGCGGGGCTCCACCACTCCTAGTCTGTAGAGGGTGACCCCTTCTCCCAAAGGGTGAAGGGGATTGGGATTACAGAAGGGGGGTGCCGTAGTCTGAGCCATAACCTGATAGATATTGCTTGTAGAAGGGAGTGAGGTCCACAATACAAAGCAAAGGCCGGGATGTGGCCGGAGGAGGAGGGAGGGAGGGATGGGGGGGAGGGGAGGGAGGAGGTAGGAGGGAAGGGGGGGAAAGATATTCCTTGCAGAGGAAGAGAAGGGGAAAAAAAGAAAAGGGGGTTCTAATGACTTACAGGATTAAAAGGGGGGGACTAAGCACCTCTTTGGGGAGCCTCAGATGACAGAAGTGAAGTTTGTGTCATATAATGTTAAAGGCCTAAATTCGCCTATGAAGAGATATAAACTCTTAAAGGAATTACAGCAATATAAAGCAGAGGTGGTGTTTCTGCAAGAGACCCATCTAACTCAAGACACAAATGTTAAGCTGTTCTCTGATAATTTCCCGAACTGGTTCTATGGGGACTCCCCAATAAGGAGGGCCAAGGGAGTGGCGATCGGGTTTGAGAAACATACAAAGTTCACCGTGATAGATAGGCTGACTGATCCAGAGGGCCGATATTTGTTCCTGAAAGGAAAACTCGGGGATAGGATTTTTACTTTGGCCAATGTATATAGTCCAAACGAAAACCCTACTAGATATCTGAAACAAATCTTGAGGAGACTTGCAGACTTTAAAACAGGAGATGTAATATTGGTGGGTGATTTCAACTTTGGTATGGATCCATCTCTGGATAGTACGTCTCGTGCAAGGGGGATAAGTGGGAAAAATATGAAAGCATTAAAACTCCGATTGAGACAAAATCAATTGATAGATGCTTGGAGGATACAACATGAAAAAACAAAAGACTACACTTTATTTCCCCAGTGCACGGGACGCACTCCAGGCTGGATTATATAATGGTCGATCATAGACTGCTTGAGACCGTGTTGGAAACAGAGATAGGAATAATATCCCTATCAGACCATTCCCCGGTGATAATGAAGATGAGGATACCTGGAATACATAGACATCCATTTACTTGGCGATTAAATGAGAACCTTATACAGGATAAGAAAATCGCAGAAATAATACGGAAAGAAATAGAATCCTATTTCTCAACGAATGACACTGGTGAGGCAACGGATGTCTCCCTTTGGGAGGGACACAAAGCATATGTTAGGGGTATCCTCATCTCCATAGGGTCAAGAAAAAAAAAAGAAAGTTTAGAGAAAAGAGAGAAATTAACCAGTTGCCGACCGCCGCACGCCGATGTACGTCGGCAGAATGGCACGGGCAGGCATAAGGACATACATGTACGTCCCTTGCCTCCCGCGGGTCGGGGGCCCGATCGGGCCCCCGCCCGGTGCCTGCGGCGGTCGGTTTTCGTCCGGGAGCGATCCGGGACGAGGGGGCGGCCATTCATTCATGGCCACCCCCTCGCGATCGCTCCCGACGAATAGAAATCCCCGGTGACATCACTTCCTCTCCTGTAATGTAAACACAGGAGAGGAAGTGATGTATTCTCTCCTCCGTGTCGGTATTTTTCGTTCAGACACGGAGGAGAGCGGATCGGTGAGTTGCACCAACACTCTACACACACAGTAGAACATGCCAGGCACACTCACACCCCCCCTTTACCCCCCGATCACCCCCCCAATTACCCCTGCCCCCCAGTCACAGTGACACCAATGTCATTTTTTTTTTTTGCATTGGTGTCATTTGTGACTGTAATAACTGTTAGGGCAGTTAGAGTTAGCCCCCTTTAGTTCTAATGTACCCCCCTAACCCCCCCAATAAAGGTTTAACCCCGTGATCACCCCCCGTCGCCAGTGTCACTAAGGCTGGGTTCACATTGCAGCGGTTTATGAGAACGAATGTGATTCGCACCGCACTGCAGTGCAAATCACATCCGATCTCTGTGCGATTCGAGTTCAGCCATTCGCCGCACCCGCCGCACCCGCCGCAAATTCGCACGGGACCCTTTTTTTGGCCCGCAGCAGAATCGGATCGCATGGGTGTTCACACCATGCGATCCGAGTTTGCAGATCGCACTGCGATATGCGAACTGATCTGGGGGTGTCAGTAACATTTCACTGACACTCCCAGCAGTTCGCATAGGGCAGTGTGAACTGCCGCCGGGAGGCATGCGATGCGGGAACCCGCCGCGCATTCGTGGCGTTCCCGCATCGCTCCAGTGTGAACCCAGCCTAATAAGCGATCGTTTTTCTGATCGCTGTATTAGTGTCACAGGTGACGCTAGTTAGGCAGGTAGGTATTTAGGTTCGCTGCAGCTTTTTATAGCGCCAGGGACCCCCATATACTACCGCATAAAGCCCCCTAATTGCCCCCTAGTTAACCCTTTCACCAGTGATCACCATATAACTGTTACAGGTGACGCTGGTTGGTTAGTTATTTTTTTATAGTTTCAGGGCACCCGCCATTTATTACCTAGTCTCACTAGTGTACCCCTAAATTTAGGGGTGTTTACTTTCCAAAATGGGGTCATTTGGGGGGGGTTTGTGCCATCTTGGCATTTTATGGCCTTCAAAACTGTAACGCCCTTAGAAAGCCTGAAGGCGGTGCTTGGTTTTCGGGGCCCCGTACGCGGCTAGGCTCCCAAAAAGTCCCACATATGTGGTATCCCCGTACTCAGGAGAAGCAGCAGAATTTATTTTGGGGTGTCATTTCACATATGCCCATGGCATGCATGAGCAATATATCATTTAGTGACAACTTTGTTAAAAAAAAAAAAAAAAAAAAAAGTTTGTAATTTTCCCGCAACTTGTGGCAAAATATAAAATATTCCATGAACTCAACATGCCTCTCAGCAAATAGCTTGGGGTGTCTACTTTCTAAAATGGGGTCATTTGTGGAGGTTTTGTGCCATCTTGGCATTTTATGGCCTTCAAAACTGTAATAGGTAGTGAGAAGTGAACTCAAAAATTTACGCCCTTAGAAAGCCTGAAGGCGGTGCTTGGTTTTCGGGGCCCCGTACGCGGCTAGGCTCCCAAAAAGTCCCACATATGTGGTATCCCCATACTCAGGAGAAGCAGCAGAATTTATTTTGGGGTGTAATTTCACATACGCCCATAGCATGTGTGAGCAATATATCATTTAGTGACAACTTTGTGTAAAAAAAAAAAAAAAATTTTTTTTTTGTCATTATTCAATCGCTTGAGGCAAAAAAATAAAATATTCAATGGGCTCAACATGCCTCTTATCAATTTCCTTAGGGGGTCTACTTTCCAAAATGGGGTCATTTGGGGGGGTTTTGTACTGCCCTGCCATTTTAGCACCTCAAGAAATGAGATAGGCAGTCGTAAACTAAAAGCTGCGTAAATTCCAGAAAACGTACCTTAGTTTGTAGATGTGACAACTTTTGCGCAAACCAATAAATATACAATTATTGACTTTTTTTTTACCAAAGACATGTGGCTGAATACATTTTGGCCTAAATGTATGACTAAAATTGAGTTTATTGGATTTTTCTAATAACAAAAAGTAGAAAATATCATTTTTTTTCAAAATTTGCGGTCTTTTTACGTTTATATCGCAAAAAATAAAAATCGCAGAGGCAATCAAATACCATCAAAAGAAAGCTCTATTTGTGGGAAGAAAAGGACGCAAATTTTGTTTGGGTACAACATTGCATGACCGCGCAATTACCAGTTAAAGCAGCGCAGTGCAAAAAGTGTAAAAAGACCTCTGGTCATTTACCAGCAAAATGGTCCGGTCTGAAAGTGGTTAATAAAGGAGGTCCATAGATTGGAACAGGAACAAAAAAAACAAAAGGATCAACATATGGAACTTTTTCATTCATTGAACAACAAGCGAGAGGAACTAAAAGATATGTATGACCAGGAAGCAAGGAGGGTATTAGAGGGGAGAGCCAGAGAGAGATACTTGGGGGAAAACAAAACAGGTAAATACTTGGCACGACAGGTGAAAAAGAAGAGAGAGATCAATTTTATTGAAAAAATACAGGATAAAAATGGGAAGACGGTTTATACAACTAGGGAAATCGCGGAGGTATTTAAGCAATATTACGAAGCTCTGTATAACGTAGGCCAGAAAGGGGCACAAGGCAAAGGGGAATAGGGAAAAAGCAAAGAATTTTTGTATAAAGCAAAATTACCACGCCTAACAGATATTGATAGTCATAATATGGACAGACCTATTACAGAGGAGGAAATCTATAATGCATTAAAAGATACGGCATCGGGTAAAAGCCCGGGTCCAGACGGGTTTACGATTACTTAGGCCGCGTACACACGGGCGGACTGTTCGCCCAACCTTGTCCGCTGAACAGTGTTTGGGCGGACAGTCCGCTCGTGTGTGGGCTTTCAGCGGACAGTTTGAGCGGACAGTTGGACGGACAAAGTCTTTCGGAAATTCCGAAAAACTGTCCGCTGAAACTGTGTTTGAGCGAACAGTCCGCCCGTGTGTGGGCCTGTCCGCTGTACTTTCGAAATGAGCGTACTGTTCCCGCTCGGAAAGTCCGCCCATTTCGAGCGCGTGTACAGGTAGGCGGGGCCCGCGAAGGATACGTCGCGGGCTCCGCCGCCTGGAATGGGCTTAAAGGGGAACCCCAACGCCGAAAAAAATCGGCGTGGGGTTCCCCCCAAGTCCACACCAGACCCTTGTCCGAGCACGCTACCCGGCCGGCCAGGAAAGGGGGGCGAGCGAGCGCGCCCCCCCTCCTGAGCTGTACCAGGCCGCGTGCCCTCAACATGGGGGGGTGCCTCGGGGTCTGCGGGCGGGGGGCTTATCGGAATCCGGGAGCCCCCTTTAAGAAGGGGGCCCCCGGATACCGGCCCCCCACCCTATGTGAATGAGTATGGGGTACAATGTACCCCTACCCATTCACCTGTGAAATAAAGTACAAATAAAAACACAACACAGGGGAATAAAATATTTTATTGCACAGCCGGGGGTCTTCCGTCTTCGGGGGTCTTCTCGCCGGACTCCTCCGCTATGTGTGTGTAGCTCTTTTGCTAGCGGAGGAGTCCGGCTTTCTTCTTCCCCGCCGCCGGCCTCTTCTCCCGACTTCGGGGGTCTTGTCCCCCTCTTCGGTTCTTCTGCCGGGCCACCGCGCCTGGTCCGGTGGCCCGGTCTTCTGTCGCCGTCTTCCGTTCTTCTGTCGCCGCCTTCGGTTCTTCTGCCGGGCCACCGCGCCTTCTTGTAGCTCTTTTACAGGCGGTGGCCTGGTCTTCTGTCGCCGTCGCCGCCTTCCGTTCTTGTTCTTCTCCAGGCGATGTTGACACGTCGCTCTCTCCGGCCGGAATGCCAGAGCCACGCTGTGCGGTCACTTATATAGTGACAATGGGGCGGGGTCACATGGTATATGTCACATGGGTTGGTCACATGGGTTGATGTCACATGGGGACTATGACATCGTAAGGGGGCGGGGTCACCATGTGACCAACCCATGTGACATATACCATGTGACCCCGCCCCATTGTCACTATATAAGTGGCAACGCAGGGCGGCTCTGGCATTCCGGCCGGAGGGAGCGACGTGTCAACATCTCCTGGAGAAGAACAAGAAGAAGAACACGAACGGAAGGCGGCGACGGCGACAGAAGACCGGGCCACCGCCTGTAAAAGAGCTACAAGAAGGCGCGGTGGCCCGGCAGAAGAACCGAAGGCGGCGACAGAAGAACGGAAGACGGCGACAGAAGACCGGGCCACCGGACCAGGCGCGGTGGCCCGGCAGAAGAACCGAAGAGGGGGACAAGACCCCCGAAGTCGGGAGAAGAGGCCGGCGGCGGGGAAGAAGAAAGCCGGACTCCTCCGCTAGCAAAAGAGCTACACACACATAGCGGAGGAGTCCGGCGAGAAGACCCCCGAAGACGGAAGACCCCCGGCTGTGCAATAAAATATTTTTTTCCCCTGTGTTGTGTTTTTATTTGTACTTTATTTCACAGGTGAATGGGTAGGGGTACATTGTACCCCATACTCATTCACATAGGGTGGGGGGCCGGTATCCGGGGGCCCCCTTCTTAAAGGGGGCTCCCGGATTCCGATAAGCCCCCCGCCCGCAGACCCCGACAACCAACGGCCAGGGTTGTCGGGAAGAGGCCCTTGTCCTCATCAACATGGGGACAAGGTGCTTTGGGGTGGGGGGGCCGCGCGGCCCCCCCTTCCCCAAGGCACCCCCCCATGTTGAGGGCACGCGGCCTGGTACAGCTCAGGAGGGGGGGCGCGCTCGCTCGCCCCCCTTTCCTGGCCGGCCGGGTAGCGTGCTCGGACAAGGGTCTGGTGTGGACTTGGGGGGAACCCCCACGCCGATTTTTTTCGGCGTTGGGGTTCCCCTTTAAGCCCATTCCAGGCGGCGGAGCCCGCGACGTATCCTTCGCGGGCCCCGCCTACCTGTACACGCGCTCGAAATGGGCGGATTTGCCTCCTCCTTACGTGGGCGAGTCCGTTCATTTCAAAAGTTGAGCGAACTGTTTGCCCAACCTTGTTCGTCAAACAGTCCGCTCGTGTGTGGGCAAGTCCGCTCATGCAAATTTTGAGCGGACTGTTTGACAAACTGTTTGCCGAACAAGGTTGGGCGAACAGTCCGCGCGTGTGTACGCGGCCTTACTTTAAAAAATATAAAGAGATCTTAGTCCCTAAACTCTGCAAATATCTGAATGGTTTAGGGACAAAATATGAAATGGGGAGAGAGGCCCTGCGAGCTTCAATCACGCTGATCCCAAAGGAGAGTAAGGATCACTTGCTCTGTTATAACTATACGCCGATAGCCTTACTAAATGCAGATACAAAGCTATATGCTAAAGTCCTGGCATCTAGATTAAAGGAAAAAATGACAGAATTGGTACACTCAGATCAAGTAGGATTCATACCCGAGAGAGAAGGCAGGGATAACGGGGTGAGGGCATTGCTCCTCATCCAGGCCCTAAAAAATAATGGGTCCCCAGGTCTATTCCTGTCAATGGATGCCGAGAAAGCATTCGACAGGGTAGACTGGGGACTCATGATAGAAACTCTAGAAGCTATGGGTATGGGCCTGAGGATCAAAGTACTCTATAACCACCCGCAAGCCGCGGTAAAGGTTAACGGAGAATCATCTGCACAGTTTCAAATGGGAAATGGCACCAGACAGGGGTGTCCATTATCACCCCTTCTGTTTGCACTGTCTCTCGAACCCTTATTGGCCTCCGTTCGAAACAACCCAGATATAAAGGGGATCAGGGTTGGAGAGGAAGAGCACAAACTTGCAGCATATGCGGATGATGTGCTTTTTTTCATTACCAACCCTAGGACATCAATTCCGAACCTGTTGAGGATGTTGGAAAAATTTGGCAAAATATCAAATTTGAAGATAAACCTGGGCAAGTCCGAAGTTTTAAACATTAATATTAGTAATATGGAAGAGGAGAAACTCCGTGCAGAATTTCATTTTCCCTGGCGTAAGGAGATTAAATACTTAGGAGTTACTCTCTCAGACACTATTAGGAAAATATATTTGAATAACTATATTCCATTATTAGACGAAATTAAAAGAGAAATAAAGAAAATTTCAACAAGTCCCCTCTCGTGGCTAGGACGCATAAATGTGGTCAAAATGATTTTAGTTCCGAAGATCATATATAAGTTCCAAGTGTTGCCTATCTCACTCCCCTCTGCCTTTTTTAAAATATTAAGAAATTTAATCTCTAGGTATATATGGCAATATAAAAAGCCGAGAATCGCCTTCGCGGTGCTAAGGAGGGGGAAAAAACAAGGGGGGTTAGCACTCCCGGATTTAAAAAAATATCACACTGCAGTGGTACTTTCACGGGTGGTGGAGTGGGCGAAAGAGGTAAATGACAAGAGATGGGTTAGTTTAGAGAATGCAATATGCCAAGCACATTTAGGGAGAATAATATGGAATCCTCCACAATATAGGACAATAGGACTTAACACACACGAAATAACACGATATGCACTTAAAATTTGGGATCAAATCCATACACAAAACAAATGGGGATACAACTCACCTTTGATTTTTTTGAAAGAGAATGATTATTTTTTACCTGGAAAACAGGAAGTGGGAGGTAACTGGATAAGAAAAAATAATGCACAACTAAAAGATATATTAGTGAAGGGTCAATTAGTCACTTTTCAAGCATTGAGGGCGGACACTGAATTTATGAGGGTTGATGTATGGCGGTTCCTCCAGTTGCGTCAGTTTGTTGCAAAGCTTCCCCAACCAGCACGAGGCGAAGAAGAACTAAGGCCTATTGAACGGCTTTGTCAGAGAGAAAAATCTAAAAATAATATAGCTCGAATATACAAAATACTCTCAGGGGACGAGCTGGAGGACCCGGCGTATATAAAAAAATGGGAAAATGAGTTGGGGTCACAATGTAGTACTCAAATTAGAAAGAAAATATTTAAATTAGTTCACAGTATAATAATAAATAATAAATGAATAGAGATGAATTATAAATGTCTAGCAAGGTGGTATGCTACCCCTGATAAACTGAGCAAATTTGGAGCTGGGCAATCTTCGGATTGTTGGCGTGGATGTAAAAAAACTGGGACTATGGGCCATATTTGGTGGGATTGTCCCATTATTAAAGAATACTGGAGGAAGATCATTGATATAATAAAAGTTGTAACTAAAAAAGATATAAGAGAAGACCCATGGATTGTACTATTCCATGGGACAGATGAACCCATAAAGCAATATAAATCCTCGCTAATTCCCATATTGCTTGACACCGCAAAAAGTTTAATCCCGCAAAAATGGAGAGAGAAGGAGAGCCCTAAAATACAGGACTGGATCTTCCGAGTAAATAAAATACAAAATATGGAATGTCTTAAAGCGGTTTGGTACCTAAAAATGAAACTTCATGTTATTAAATTCACCAGATAGCATACTTACCTAAACGAACCCTGAAAAAAAAAAATATTCTTTACTTACCTTTTATTTCTGATGTTTCTGCTGACTTCCTGGTTGTCCTCCCGTGGGAGTAGGCGTGGTTATTGTCCTCGCAATGGTCCCTGGGAAATTTCTAAGCCATTTCCCAAGAATCCATGGGGGACAATGAAATTGCGAAATCTCGCGAGATTTCGTTAGGATGCCGGTCACGTGACGAGGGTGTGTACGAATTTGCCATTTTTAAAGTGGGCAGGCAGCTGTATCTGCCATTACCACTATTGCACACTGAGCATGTGCGAGATGGAGCGGAGCATGCTGGGAGCCGAGCGTCATCGATATACAGGAAGTAAATGCCTGTGGGCTTCAGACGCCCACACTTAAAATGGAAAACGCCAGAGCAGTTTTTTAAAAGTCATCCCGAGCAAAAGAATCGTCGCGCCGGGGGTCAAAAAAACGCCGGACGTGGATGCTAAGCGAAGGTAGCAGTCGCCCACCTGTGACACAGGTAAGAAAAAAAAAAAAAAGAGCGGAATCCCCCTTTAACGAAGGGGGAGAGGATCTAACAGTAGAAGAGGGCAATGATGGGAAATGGGAACCCTGGAAAAAATTAAAAAAATCCTGGAGATATGTAGAGGAAATAACACAATAATATTAAGGGAAAATAACTCCTGTTAGTAAAAGACAATTAAACTATGAACCCCACGTGATATCTGCAGGGAAGGGTAGGAGGGTGGGGTAGGGTGGACGAGGGCGAAAACAGAAGGAACTTAAGGTTAAGAGGGTATTTGTATAAATTAAGAAGATACTAAGAAATGTTTGTAAATGTGAATTATGTGTTTTTTTTTTATTTTGTCTCTCTTTTTGTATTTTGAGAAAAAAAAAATAAAGATTATAAAAAAAAAAAAAAGATTCATGAGTTGTGTGTGAGTTAGCAGAGCAGTATAACTCCTGAACCTATGAGTGACTCATCAGAGCACATTAGATTCATGAGCTGTTGTGAGAAGTCTTTGAATGAGGCTCGGTTCACATCGGTGCAATCATGCGGGAAACCCTGCAGTTCGCGCATCGCACCACACTGCCCTATGCGATTGCGAACTGCTGGAAGTACCAATACAAAGTTAATGACACCCCCAGATCGGTTTGTATATCGCAGGACAGGAATCGAATGGCATGGGTGTGTGAACACCCATGCCATTCGATTCAGGTGTAGACCAAAAAAAGGGTCCTGCATAGACCAAAAAAAGGGTCCTGCATAACTTTTATCCAAAAGTGAGGCAAATTTAGCCATACAAATCTGTATGGCTGAATTTGCATCGCACAGACATTGCATGTGATTTACACTGAATGCAGCACTGTGTGAACCCAGCCTAAATCACAAAAGAGCACACAATCATTCTGTACTTTAAAATGCACTGTGTATATATGAGCCAACAGCATGACTCTTGAATCTATGAATGACTCAGTCTACAGAGCTCAGTGCTCACAAGCTATAATTTGTATTTTCGGTTATGTTAATATTTTTGCATAATTCAAGGTATCTGTTTGTTTGTTTTTTTGCTGTATTGCAGAGTTTATAGAATAGTTATTGCAGCAAAATAAAGTTACTTAACATCTAATATGCTTACTGTACGGACTGAGTATCAAAGGACTGCAGTCCTTTCTTAGCTTTGAAGAAATTAGTTGAGAGTCGATTCAGTGATTCGAATCATTTCACTAAACTGATCCAAATGATTCGACTCACTAAACTGAACCACTCTGCCCAAGTCTACTTCTCACTTCTACCCAGACAGGAAGTCTCTATGGAAGACAGGAAGTGATATCAGACAGGAATTTCCGGGTGAGAGGTGAGTCGGGAAGAAGTAGAGAGGAGACATTGTGGAGCCTGGCAGCAGAGGAGGTAATAAGATATTATTATTATACAGGATTTGTATAGTGCAGACAGTTTCCACAGTGCTTTACAACATGAGGGCAGACAGTACAGTTACAATACAATTCAATACAGGAGGAATCGGAGGGCCCGGCTGGTTAAAGCTTACAATCTAAGAATATTATATATATAAGAAGGCCAGTATAGTGGCCCGAAATTATGGGAGGAGCCCGGAGGGGTATTTAACCAGCCCGTTCGGCTGTGTTCCTTGTCGGTTTTGTGCGCGATAGTTACTACGTCACAGATCTAGGGCCGACTATTCAAGACCATTCGATAGAGTGAGTGCAGTGTTCGTGAGTTCCGTGTTCGTTAGAAGTCCTGTCTTTGTCCTCGTGTTACAGTCTGTTTTTGTCGTCGTGAGCGTTCGTGTATTTGTCTGAGTGTCGCAATACTCAAAAACTTGCCGGTGTCGTACGACGCATCTGGTCCGGCTGTCGCAGGTAGGGCTTCGGCTCCCATTTCTCATTTCATGTTATTTCATGTCACTAAACTGTGATGCGTTGAACTCACGAACCACTCACTGAAATGTCACCTTCGTATTTTTCCGATATTGTTTCACGCATCCGTTACCTCTAAACATTTGTGATCCTTGCTTCTCGAAAGAAGTCGTGGTCACCCGTTCGTGACACCACATCGAGCATTTCATTTCACAAACCCGCTATACCGACCAAATCACTGGTCTCTACTAAAATGTCCGAATCGTTCGGATCATTTCGAAAATTCCCAATCAGATGTTCTAAGTTCTAATTAACCGGCTCATTTCAATCGTTTCAATCATTTTGTTTCATTTCATTCTTCTCGAAAGAAGTTGTGGTCACCCGTTCATGACACCACATCGAGCATTTCATTTTCAAACCTTCCGCATACCGACCAAATCACTGGTCTCTACGTCCGAATCGTTTGGATCATTTCGAAAAATCCCAAACAGACGTGCTAAGTTCTAACTAATCGGAGAATTTCAATCATTTCTATCATTTCGATCATTTCAATCATTTAGATCATTTCAATCATTTAGATCATTTCAATCATTTCATTTCATTTCGGTCACGAGTCGCGCTCCGATTCGAATCTAGTCGCATCTCCGATGCACCGATTCGCTCCGGTGTGCTCCAGTTGTCGGCCACATTTCAATACATGCACCAGAGACAGAATCATTCGCAGGTTCAGGCACGGTTTTCGATTCTTGTCATGGCATATCATTTCTGGTCACCTATCACGCCCCGTTACGAATCCAGTCGCATTATACCGATGCACCGATTCGCCTCGGTACGCCCAGTTGTTTGGCCTCATTTCTATACATGCTCCAGAGACGGATTCTTTACCGAATCGGTGGACCAGTCGTTGATTCCGGTCTCTGTCATGGTGTGTCACTTATTACGCACCGATTCGTTCCGGTGTGCCCAGCTGCTTCGCCTCATTTCAGTACATGCTCCAGAGACAGGGTTCACCGTTGATTCTTGAGCGCAGCCGTTGATCCCTGTCTTTGTCATGGGTATCATTTCGTTTCACCTATCACGCTCCGACACAAATAGTCACGCCTGTGCACTAATTCGTCTCGGCGTGCCCCAGGACAGGCCTCATTTCAGTACATGCTCCAGAGAACAGGGTCACTGTCGATTCTTGAGCGCAGCCGTTGATCCCTGTCTTTGTCATGGGTATCATTTCGTTTCACCTATCACGCTCCGACACGAATAGTCACGCCTATGCTCTAATTCGTCTCGGCTTGCCCCAGGACTGGCCTAATTTCCGTACATGCGCCAGAGTCCGTTTCGTGCTCAATCGCAAAGTTACGGCATGGCGATTTGGGCTTCTGTCATGGCGGATTCACTCATTTCACTGTCACCTCCTGCACCTAGGTTCAAACCCAGTTGTTTTACAAATTCGGGTTCTAGCCAAGGGGCCATGCTCATTTGGCCTCATTTCACTAATAGCCTCATTTCAGTACATGCTCCAGAGTCCGGCTCGCTGTCAGTTGCGCCGGCGACACGACCGAGCTGCGCCTCTGCCATGGCAGGTTCTCATCAAAGGCAACATTTCGTTTATGTTTGTTCGTCTCATTTCATTTCATTTCATTTCATTTAAAAAAAAAAAAGGAAAAAAATAATAATAATAGAAAAGAGAAAAAAAAAAGGGAAAAAGAAAAGAAAGGAAAAAAAAAAATAGAAGAAAAAACGAAAAAAAAAAAATACATTTCATTGTGTTTGTTTGTCTCATTTCATTTCATTTCAAAGCTCACCACTCCCATTGGAGTCACCATTTGGCCAGTTGTCTGTGACAGGTATGGAGTTCTCAACTGGTTTTGCCTTTGTGTTTACAGGTCAGTCGAGGCCAGTAGCACCCTCCATGCACTGATTCGTCCAGGCATGCCCCAGTTGTCTTGACCTCATTTCGTTCTGTGCTCCGCAGTTCAAACTCATCGTTAATCATAACATACCAATTCTTGTCTATATCACAGCAAACATTTCATTTATTTCATTTCACATATTCATCGCTTACTAAATCGAATCCACTCAAACCAGCAACGCATTAATCTGCACCCGTCATTTCAGCCTTACGGGTATAACTCAACAATTCATATCGGATTCATTTCATGTACTCCACGGTCGTTTGTGTCAGATTTATCACATAACCAATTCATAGGATTCATTTCACACCTACATTCGATTCATATCAGATTCATTTCGCACACATCCAAGTACAACTTTGTGCAAGCTTGTTGCTAGCACGCATCCAATCACAAACGTCCTGCAGTTACCGCAAGCGCATCTAGGCATAATTCCCTGCAATCGTGGCAGACTCACATCCAAGCATAAACTTCTTGCAATCGTTGCAAGCACGCATCCAAGCATAGACTTCTTGCAATGGTTGCTAGCACACATCCTAGCATAAACTTTCCAGTTGTCGCTAGCAAGCCCCAGGCACAAACGTAGTACTATCCTTGCTGGCAGGCAGTTCTGGCTGGCTCAGTGCATTGCTGGGTAAGGCCTGGATACTTTCCTAACGTACTGTGAGGATCAAGGTATAAGAATAAAAATGGTTGACAGTATGTTTCACTAAATGCTTATCTCGTCTGTTTTCAGTTGTTTTAAAGACATCATTCTTAAAGGCCGGATGGGTGCAGTCACGTACACACAAAGAGGAAGCCATGTCGTAAGGGTCAACTGCTGCATCAGCTCTAAAAGCAGAAGACACTTAGAAATTGCCTTTTATAGAAGTTGTTTTGTTTCAACATTTTTAACGCCTGTCTTTTTTAGTGTATAAAAAGAGCTGTGTGATAATAAAGGACCTCAGAGTGAGTGCGACCGTCTGAGCAGACATACTGAGAACTCTTTCCGTGTCTCCTTGCTTAGATAAGACTCTAATAATAATTGGGAAACGGTAACATAACTTATGAATAGGTGACTTGCAGTAGTCACACCTAACATTTTTGGCGCACGAACAAGGGACTTCGCTAAAGAAACTACAAGAGGCGAACGAACATAAGGACGGAACGAAGAGGTCGGGCACATCAGGAACCACAGACAAAACCTGCGCAGGTAAGAAAAGCTTTATTTTCTTATAAACTCTGTGCTTCTTAGATTTGTGCCCACCCGATCTGTCTGTATTGTTCTTCAGGTAAAACCAACCTCTGTAGTAAGCGAGTCTTGAATTTAATATTTGACTTATGTTACCGTTGTTTCTTGTCTGTCTCCTTGTCATCTGTCTGTTGTGACTGAGATAAGCCCTGTTTGTATGGTGTGAATTGAAACATATATCATCCCAATGGGTAACGGAATGCGCCCTTAACTCGTAAGAGTACTTGGGGGTCCAACACTTAAGTTTGATATACGCTTTTTGATTCATGAGCCTAAAAACGGGTTGAAAGTATAAGTCCTGACTGCCTCAATAAAGCAGGAATAAGAAACGAATGCTGAGAGATTCCATGGTAATGGGAAGGGAATAAGGTTTCCACAAAGTCCGGAGATCTAGTTATATGTGTTTGGCCACCAAAAGGAATGCTTGTATATGTTGTAGCCGTCAGTCTGGTCATAATATTTGTCAGTTGGCTAGCATATAAAGTAATTCGATTTCAGAAATCTCATCCAGGAGAGGTTTTTAGTATTTTGGCACCCTAGGAGGAGAAGGCAATGAGACACTTAGTAAGTGATCCAAACGCCACCTAGGCAGGACTGTCAAAATGGGCCAGACACATGGTAAACCCCAGGAGGAATCTCAGAAATGTTATGCTGTTAAAGACATAATTACAATGTTGTATGGGAAGGACAAGGCACAGGGCACGAATAGGGTTCTCAAGAAATTTGGAATGGATGGAGAAAATGGGCTAAGTGTAGAAGGTTGGGAGAATATAAAGAGAGACAGACAGGGGGAGGTCCTGCAGAACAGATGGGTATCACAAATACAATGTTTAATTAAGGTTTCCAACAGGGCTAAAGAGGAGGGATGGAAGTATTGTCATGAACAGGGTGGATGGGACATGAAGGTCCGACGCAAGAGTCTCCCTTCTGCTCCCGAGGATGGAGTAAAAACGGAAGGTACTCCACCTCCTTATACCACTACCACACCAGGTAGCGAAAGACCAAAACTTTATCCTTCCTTAAGAGGAAGAGGATGGGTATGCCGAGTATGCGGTACCCAGAATACAGACTGGGCACAGGAATGTGTACATTGCGGAGCTCAAAGACCAGAGTCCGTAGCTCCAGTCCACAGTCGGACTAGGGTAATACAAGTAAATAATCCAAATGCGGGTCAAGCAGGACAGCCACCTACAGTGACTCAACAAGTCGTTCTGAGGACATGGGCACCTTGGTCGGCTGACACTCTTATGGCATTAATACAGAATGCTCCTGATCCCGTAGCAAAACCTGCCGCATTCTGTAGATTCGTGACACAATTACTAGACACACATGAAGCAACTTGGCAAGATGGGGAAGATTTGTGTAGACATAAAATGACACTAACAATGTTTAATCAATTTATGAATGAAATTGCTCCACATAGACCACAAGGGGATCCAGCGACAAATCCACCAGGAGTACACCCCCGTCATATAGACTCTAGACTCCTGTTTATTAATCAGTTACGAGAATTTTGCCAAAGGAAACAGCAGGAAAGGGGTTCGACAGCGCCCATAAAACAGGCCCCAGGTCAGACTGTTACAGAATTTTACCTCAACATGGAAAGCATGATGGCTGACGAAGGTCTAGATTTAGCCTTACCCGTCACCATTAGGGCTTTCAATTGACAGTTTATGGAAGGACTAGTACCCCAAATAGGTGACAAACTGAAGGCATGTACTCCCGAATGGAGAGCCATACGGGACAGAGGAACATTGTTGCAGAAAGCACAAGGCATAGAGGCTGATTTAGCAGAAGCTAAACCCAGAAGGACACCGGGAGTTAACACTGTTGCCCGGGTCAATGAAGGAGGGAATTCCTCCCGTAAACCTCTTACCTGTTATTACTGCAACAAGGTGGGACATATAAAAAGAGACTGTAGGAAAAGAATAAAAGACGAACAGGAAGGAAACACGGACAGAGACACGAGGGACTACAGACAGAGGCGTACCAAAGATAGGGACGATCCGACCGCATGACTTGCCCCAGTCCTAGCTGAATCAGAGAATAAAATGCTCCACATGTTGATGAAGGTGGAAGGTAAACATATTCCTTGTTTAGTTGACACAGGAGCATCACGCAGCTTATTATCTGATTCAGTAGTCCCTCCACACATGACATCCCGTGACACCATACCCATAAGTGGTTATGACGGTCTTTTGTCCGATGCCCCACTGACTAAACCTTTAAAAGTAAAAATAGGGAATCACATGTTTTTGTCATGCTTTTTGATTTCCAGAGGAGCCCCTACTAATTTATTAGGAGCAGATATTCTTCAGAAAATAGGAGCAAACATTACTTATCATCCAGATGGTATGGTCACCTTAGCAATAGGAGATGACCCAGAGGGTATAGAAATCTGTAATAAAATACAATGTTTGGAAGTAGAACCAGAACTGTCCAATACACCCTCGCCGGAAATAGATCAAATTCTGTCTAGCCTTCCGGAAGGGCTATGGGAAACACATCCAGCAGACGTTGGGCTTTTGCTACTCGCAAGTTTGGTACCAGTAATGGGAGTAGTGGGTGATGAACGAGGTGATCACCTACTAGAAGCTAGTATGCACCCCAGATATCCCCTCAGATATCGTAGCAAGAGAGAAATATTCTTAGAGCAGGACATGGCATGGGCTTGGTTCCCGTCCTGGACAGGATGGGGTATAGACTTAATGAAGCGACTAAATAACTATACTGGAATAATTAATGATATTTTGGAGAAAAACTCTGATGACATTACTAAGTTAAATCTAGAGACCAGAGCCATCACAAAACAAATAGAATTACATGAGTTAGCGATTGAAAGTATGAGTGCAGCATTAACAGGACTCTGTGAGGCTACAGAAGACTATGAATGTTGTACTTGGATACATAACACCAGCATCGAGATACCCGACTATTATGACATCATTGCACGACACCGCACGGAAGTAAAGGATCTACAGGAGAAGGCCCGTAATATTGGCCGTGACTGGGATCCGTTTGGTGGAACTTTTAGCTTCTCAGGGTTATTCTCTTGGCTTAAGAAGGCAGCGATGACAATTATAGTGGTGCTTTTATTTGTATTTCTTCTTTATGCGTGTTTTAAACTGCTCATGTGCTTTTGCAAGAAAGCCAAGGTAAATGCTGTAGAAAAGATGGAACTTTTGTAAGTTGATAAGTTGGATAAGATAGGTGGATTTGGTTCCTTGACATCACCCATCTGTCAGAAAAGCCACTCTTCCTGAATTTTAGATGTTGGTACTATCCAGGGGGATGGGTGTATACCCCTCTGACAACTCGCGGTCAGGGAGAGTACTTTGGACATAGGCCGACTAGAACTTGTTCAGGTGGACCCAGGGTAAGAGGGAAGGGTGATGTCAAAGGGGGAAAATGTGAGGATCAAGGTATAAGAATAAAAATGGTTGACAGTATGTTTCACTAAATGCTTATCTCGTCTGTTTTCAGTTGTTTTAAAGACATCATTCTTAAAGGCCGGATGGGTGCAGTCACGTACACACAAAGAGGAAGCCATGTCGTAAGGGTCAACTGCTGCATCAGCTCTAAAAGCAGAAGACACTTAGAAATTGCCTTTTATAGAAGTTGTTTTGTTTCAACATTTTTAACGCCTGTCTTTTTTAGTGTATAAAAAGAGCTGTGTGATAATAAAGGACCTCAGAGTGAGTGAGTGCGACCGTCTGAGCAGACATACTGAGAACTCTTTCCGTGTCTCCTTGCTTAGATAAGACTCTAATAATAATTGGGAAACGGTAACATAACTTATGAATAGGTGACTTGCAGTAGTCACACCTAACAGTACGTAGTAGAACGGGGTGCTATATTGTAGGTAGGTTGATCCAGGGAGAAATCTGATTGCCGCTCGAGGGATCAGGAAGGAATTTTTTCCCCTGCTGTAGCTGATTGGAGCATGCTCTGCGGGGGTTTTTTTCCTTCCTCTGGATCAGCTGTGGGGATAGCATTGGGTGTGTCGGGTTGTGCAATGTTGTTTGTCTAAATTGTTGATTTTGTCGTGGGCTGGGTGGACTTTTGTCTTTTCAACCTAGCTAACTACGCATCCTAGCATAACTTCTTGCAATCGTAGCAAGCACGCAACTTGGCATAACTTATTCAGTCTTTGCAGGTCATACTGCTCACAGCCCTGTGTCCGGACGTCTGCGACACCACCGAGTCCAGCCACCACAAACACATCTCCAGTGACGTTAACTCCCTTGCTATCATTGTAAGCACACATTTAAGCGCAACACTTGCTATCACGGCTAGGCGCGCAACTCAGCATAACTTGTGATCGTTGCAAGCACTTTTGTTGGCACTCAGCCACACATCATTTTCAGCGGTACTCATTTGGCCACTTGGCCCCAGTGACATTTTTCATACGCCACTCGCCATTCGTGACGCTCATTCCTCCCTTTGGGCAGTTGAGTTCAGCTTCCGTTCTACACCAGAGGTCGAGTTGCCACACGCAGCTGGCTTCTTCTCATAACACTGTCAGGCTATATCTAGCCAGCATCCGTCATTTCTATCCTTACAGGACCCCGGTGAGCCGTCTGTTGATGGCCCAAGATCCCCTCTAACTGGTATCCAGAAACATCAGCCCGTAGCTAATGCTAGACGCTTGCCCATCACAACTGCCATCTTTAGGGACATGTAGAACATCCTCGCACGCCAGTTTCCCCCTTGACAAGCTGACCCTATCAGGTCAGTTTTTCAAGCACTTCACCCACACACAGGGGTATACCTAGAAGCAGCTTCAGTCTGTTTCGAGTATGCTCAGTTCTGCAATATGGTCGTTCCCCAGGGTTGATCTTTATGTCATGCATCCTCGTCTTCCCCTCCCAGATTCAGGGCCCCTGTCAGACCCTTAATCTGGATGCCACGGATCTTTCAATATCAGAGGTTCCGTACTACGTAGATCGGTATATCATGTTCATACCGTCTATCTCGCCCCTATCACCCCAGCTAGTGACAGATGTAGCGACCATCACAGGCTTCGCTGCAATTTTTGGCCACCATCAGGCAACCAGCAGAGATCATTGCAAAGATAGGTCTAAATCCCTAGCAGTCATGTCCTTCCTGCGTAGGCTGGTACAGCTGTCGTTATAAATTCAGTTTAAAGTTGACTATACATTGTTCCTGGCCTAGAGCAATCTCGCAGCAGAGGCGCTGTCGTGTTTGACTGGAGCCGATCCAGTGTCAGCCATTGTCCTTCGTCAGTCTCACCTAAACCCCGGTTTAGTACAATATCTACAAACAGCGACCAAGCTCGTAAACGTCTCACTTTTCGCAACATGCTCAACCTACCAGACGGCCTGGAGGGCCTTCAGAAATTCCGGACACACCACTCCTGTGAAACTTCCAACATCAGGCAGTTACTGGCCTTTTCCTCATACTGTCATACCCAGCTGGCCTATCCCATAACACTGTTCGGCTATACCTAGCCGGCATGCAACATTTCTTGTCCTTGCCGGACCCCGCAAACCTTCTTTATTCATGTCCCACGCTGGTTGAACCGTGCTTCGTGAAGTCCAGGAAATCCAACCGATGGTCGGTGCCAAATGCTTACCCAAACGGGTGACATCCTTAAGGGTATACCGCCCATCCTGACTACCTCTTCGTTTGGTCTCTCCCCTAGCATGGTCCTACAAGCAGCCAGGTGTTGGCCTACTACAGGTCCCTGTGACCTGGAAAGTTCACCTGCGGTAATCCAGCAGGCCGAGAGCTATGTAGACGCTACTTAGCCTGATACAAAGATCACTTCGTACTTCACCTAGCGGTTTCAAAGAGCAGCAGGTAAGCTCCAGCGTAGACATCCACTTTACAGAATCGGTAATAGCGGGTGTCCAGTTGCCACACTCAATCAACTGTCGACGCTACTCCCCCAACAGTCGGACTCCAGTCCCCTTCTTTCTTTCTTGTCAAAGCCCTTGAGTACTGGTCAGTTTATGAAACACATCAGGGTACTTCTACGCAACTTTCACCTGAAATCCTATCCGGTACTCTCGTCACTCCTTCCGCACTGGGGCAGCCTCAGCAGCAGCCCGTCACGGGGCCCCAGACAATGTCATTGAATATCTAGGCAGGTAGGAGTCTGCCTGCTTCACCCAGTACAGCCACAATCCTCAAGTGGAAATGGCTCAGGCATCTATTAAACTCACTCAGTGATCTAACTCAATCAATAAAGAGCTATTCCCTACCAGAATGTTTTTGCCCCCTTATTTTGGTATACCGTACGTTAGACCAAGGCACACTTTCAGGTCTATTTCAAGTGGTAAGTTTATGTTAACCCTGTTTGTCATCCTTATCCGTACCGGACATAGGGCTCTGAACCATAAATAAGAAGGCCAGTATGGTGGCCTGAAATTATGGGAGGAGCCCGGAGGGGTATTTAACCAGCCCGTTCGGCTGTGTTCCTTGTCGGTTCCTGTGCGCGATACCCACCCTCCCATCCCCTTTTTAGGGCATTTCTCAAAGCATCATACTCCTCACGAGAGTACTCATTTCACTTCATTTAATCTTCATTTCATTAATCCTCATTTGTTATCTAGGGTATGCCCCCTTATTTTGGTATACCGTACGTTAGACCAAGGCACACTTTCAGGTCTATTTCAAGTGGTAAGTTTATGTTAACCCTGTTTGTCATCCTTATCCGTACCGGACATAGGGCTCTGAACCATAAATATTTCTCTCCCCCTTGGTGGGAGTGGAGGTGACCCCCATCTATAAGGATATACAGTACATATATAGATCACAAGGTCGTGTTTGTACTTCGAGACACTGCATTTCCTCTGAGCTCCACAAGGTGGTGATCTCACTTCTACCTAGACAGGAAGTGATGTCAGGTACAGACAGGAAGTTCCGGGTTAGAGGTGAGTCCGGAGGAAGTAGAGAGGAGACATTGCTGGAAATGGCAGAAAAGGAGGTAATAAGATCTTATTTTATATCTACATCCAGTAACCCCCCCCCCGTCATGTCTAAGGATGAGCTCAGGCGTGTTTGCATTGATCATGTGCAGAGCCCGCCAGGAAGTTGGCGCTAATCACAGGCAGTGAGACATTGCCCCGAAGTGCGGCTGCAGAGATCTGCAAATGTCTCACTGCCTGTGATTAGCGCAGCGCTGCGCCAACTTCTTGGCGGGCTCTGCACGTGGTCCATGCCAACACGCCTGAGTTCATCCCTAGTCATGTCCGTCCTCTTCCTCCATAGTCACTGTGACGTCTTTTATCTCCAGCAGATGATGATACACACATATATAGTGTGGAGACCTAGATTAACCCCTTCAGGGGCAGAACATTCCCCCATTTACCATGGCGGAACATTTCCTTTATTTTTTAGTTAAATTCTAATAATATGTTCCTTCAAACAAACAGCACTGACAATAAATAGACAAGACAATGACCATCCTGACCATACATAGCCTACAACGGGCAATTATTACACAACACAGGCAGATTAAGCCATTCAGGATCAGAACGTTCCCCCAGTTACGGGGCCGGAACATTGTCTTCATTTTGTTGGTGTGTCACCTTTCCCACCAATCACCTTCTCACCTCATCAGTCTATACTAACGGATTATATGACTTTTATTAGTAGTGGGGGATGGGGGGGATTGGAATATGTATGTCTTTATTTTAGAAGATTCAAATAGGAAGAAAGATGGAAAATTGAATTTGTAGAAAGAATGTCATATTGAACCAAGTCTCAGATATTCATTCACACCATCCCTCACCATGATCAGGTAGATGGGTAACAATCACCGAGAGGATTTATACACAAACAAGTAATGTTTTATTATATATTCAGAGTGGAAACATCGGGGATGATAATATTGTTGTTAAATAAGAGTAAAAAGAGGAGGGTGAGGAGTATGGTGTGATGAAGCAGCTTTCTGAAGGACTTCATGATGGAGCAATCAAGTAACAGAAACCCACCAGAGAGATGTCCCCGTCCTCTGTATTCCTGGGATTCCACACAGGAAGGTCACACCATCCCCCACCATCATCAGGTAGATGAGGAACAATCACTGGTAGTTATACATTATGCACAAGCATGTGTGTTACAATAAATGTTTTATAATATATTGCAGATTGGAAACCTCGGGGATGATAATATTTTTGTCAAAGAAGAGTATAAAGAGGAGGATGAGGAGTATGGGGTTATGGAGGAGTTTTCAGAAGGACACAAGGATATTATGAAGCCGCCTAATACCAGAAACCCACCAGAGAGATGTCCCCGTCCTCTGTATTCCCGGGATTCCACACAGGAAGATCACACCATCCCCCACTGTTACAAGGTTGGTGGGACGGAGAATCTAGAACATTCACTTACAGGGACAATGTGGGGATTTTTTATGTGATGTCACAATATTAAAGCTCTTATTTTACAGATGATTTTCTCTCTCATTTTCTTGGTTTAGAGTGGAGATCCAATCGATATAGAATTTGAGGTGAAATCAGAAGAAGAAGAAGAGAGGTATGTGAGGGATGATCAGCAGTCTATGGAGGAGGATGGAATAACGGGGACATTTATAGAGGAGGACACTCCTACAGAGATCAGCACAGGTGGGTCTTTAACACTAAATACATTCCTCCACCCATACTGCTCACTGATTGGTCCGGAGTAAGGCGGGGGCTGAGTGATATCAGCCTGTAATCCCCTGGTCACTTTCCTGAGCTGTGTTTCCCGTCCTGTATTCCTGGATTTCTCTCCAATAATCTTCCTTCTCTGTGCTGCCGACACAATTTATGTCTCTAGACTGGATTTATGGAGATTCTGGGGATCAGCAAAATGTTGATTTTCACCATAGGCATTGCTCAACCTAGGCACCAGTGGTATGTGTCTTGGGTCTTCTGCCCCATGCCCAGGTCTAGCAAGATCTCTGACAAGACAATTCTCCGGGGTTACTTGCTCTGTTATTTGCTGGCTGTGCCGGGTGGAGGGATATATCTGTATAGTCTCAGACCCAAGTCACTGAGTGCAGTCTCAGGAGATGGGAGGAGCGGTGTGGGACCTCTGCAACTTGTCTCATGAAAACATTTCATCTTCCACTGATTACTGAACACCAATATTATGAATCCTGACCCTTCACTATATACTCTATATTGTACATTACATAATTCTGATACTAATATATAATATGTATTCTCTTTTGTTACACCCATTTCCTACCAGCTGGACATTTTATATCGGATGATGTGATTGGAGGACAGACTTTTACATGATGATAATAATGTGATAACATCCTCCAACTTTGGAGCCTTAAACAGAAAGTGATAATGGGGGAGGAGTCAATAACCCAATGATGGGGGTCTTCAGGATCAGTCCAGTCTTCATCTTGGTTGTTCTCCCCCCATCCTCACTCTCTGACCTCTGGTGGGGCTCAGCCCCGCTGGTATTCATGACTAAATCATGGACTAAATAAGGAAGTGCAGGACTTCTTGTGTTGGGAAGATGGCAATGAGTGATAGAGGGGGAGGGGACACTCGTCCTATAATCCCCTCATCACTGTCACTCCTATAGAAGACAGTTCTCGTTGTTTCCTCCCTCTCTGACTAAGGTCCATGAATAAAGAAATGATCTGGTAGGAGATCAGAGGACCCATTTACTAGTTACCTTGAGGGGGGAATTGTAAGATCCTCAGAGACAAAGCTGCCTGATGTGGGCGGAGTCCTGGTTTAGGGGAAACAATCAGCTCATGTCTATAATAATCTTTGTATTTCTATTTTAGTAGATGGACGGGAGATGAGGAAAACCTCAGAGGATTGTCTCACTTTGTCTCCAGACTGTAAAGTAGAAGATGAGGACATCACACAGTATAGTCCAGGAGAAAACCCGACTACCGTATACGTACCGTATTCGTATTCCTCTTATCCCGAGGAACCTCAGACTGTGCGGGACGGTGCCGGACCATCGTATTCCTCTTATCCTGAGGAACCTCAGACTGTGCGGGACGGTGCCGGACCATCGTATTCCTCTTATCCTGAGGAACCTCAGACTGTGCGGGACGGTGCCGGACCATCGTATTCCTCTTATCCCGAGGAACCTCAGACTGTGCGGGACGGTGCCGTCCTTCCAACAGATAAAAGGTTTTGCTGTACTGAGTGCGGGAAGCATTTTAATTCTAAGTCTAGTTTTGATATGCATAAAAAATTTCATACAGGCGAGAAGCCACATTTCTGTTCTGAGTGCAGGAAGTTTTTTTCAGCAAAGTCGCTTCTTCTCAGACATCAGAGGTCTCATACGGGTGAGAAGCCGTATTCCTGTCCTGAGTGCGGGAAATGTTTTTCAGTGAAGTCGCATCTTGATACACATCAGAGGTTGCACACAGGTGAGAAGCCGTATTCCTGTCCTGAGTGTGGGAAATGTTTTGTACAGAATTCAGAACTTGTCACACATCAGAGGTCTCACACAGGTGAGAAGCCGTATTCCTGTTCTGAGTGCGGGAAATGTTTTTCAAGTAAGTCGAATCTTCTCAGACATCAGAGGTCTCACACGGGTGAGAAGCCGTATTCCTGTCCTGAGTGCGGGAAATGTTTTTCATTGAAGTCGCATCTTGATAGACATCAGAGGTCTCACACGGGTGAGAAGCCGTATTCCTGTCCTGAGTGTGGGAAATGTTTTTCATTGAAGTCGCATCTTGATACACATCAGAGGTTGCACACGGGTGAGAAGCCACATTCCTGTTCTGAGTGCGGAAAATGTTTATCAGCTCAGTCGAATCTTCTTAGACATCAGAGGTCGCACACGGGTGAGAAGCCGTATTCCTGTCCTGAGTGCGGGAAATGTTTTTCAGATAAGTCCAGTTTTTCCTATCATCAGAGATCACACACGGGTGAGAAGCCGTATTCCTGTCCTGAGTGTGGGAAATGTTTTTCAGTGAAGTCGCATCTTGACAGACATCAGATGTTGCATACGGGTGAGAAGCCGTATTCCTGTCCTGAGTGCGGGAAATGTTTTGTACAGAAATCAGATCTTGTCACACATCAGAGGTCTCACACGGGTGAGAAGCCACATTCCTGTTCTGAGTGCGGGAAATGTTTTTCAGATAAGTCGAATTTCCTCAGACATCAGATGCTGCACACGGGTGAGAAGCCGTATTCCTGTCCTGAGTGCAGGAAATGTTTTTCAGATAAGTCCAGTCTTTCCTATCATCAGAGATCACACACGGGTGAGAAGCCGCATTCCTGTCCTGAGTGCGGGAAATGTTTTTTAGTCAAGTCGCTTCTTCTCAGACATCAGAGGTCTCACACGGGCGAGAAGCCGTATTCCTGTCCTGAGTGCGGAAAATGTTTTTCACAGAAGTCCAATCTTGACACACATCAGAGATCTCACACGGGCGAGAAGCCGTATTCCTGTCCTGAGTGCGGAAAATGTTTTTCACAGAAGTCCAGTCTTGACACACATCAGAGATTTCACACGGGGGAGAAGCCGTATCCTTGTCCTGAGTGCGGGAAATGTTTTTCAGATAAGTCCAGTCTTTACAAACATCAGAGATCTCACGCGGGGTGGGTGGGGGGGGAGTAGTATTCTTGTCCTGAGTGTGGGAAATGTTTTTCAGTTTACAAACAAGATATTTGGGGGGGGGGGGGCTCACCCTAAAAAATGCATAAAGATGGGGCTGCCATAAGACCATACAACAGAACAAAAATATTACAGCGCACACATGCAAAACTGACATTTACGGCCAGCAAGGCTTTTTTTAAAACACCTAGGCATTTTCAAAAAAACATTATCAAAAAATATGGGGATTTGGTCACACCGTATTGTTATACGTTGCTTAAGCCCACTTACTGCCACAAAGTACCCCATGATTAGTGGGTCCCACGCTATCCATAGATCCGGAGGTCCTGCTTCTCTGAACCATGGGAGCTATACTCCTCTATATGGGAGAACATGAGGTCGCCACTCATTCCGACAACAAAATCCGTCGGATTCTGTCCGAAACTGGTGTTGCATACACACGGTCGGACAAAGTTGTCGGAAAATCCGATCGTTCAGAAGGTGATGACGTCATTTAGTTACGACGGGACTACGTTCAGGCTAGTAGCCAATAGCTTTGGTCTAGGAATTTAATCTGAGCATGCGTGGCACTTTGTTCCGATCGGAATTCTCTACAAACGATCGGATCATGTTGTCGGAAAATTTTATAGCCCTGCTCTAAAACTTTGTCGGACGGATATTCCGGCGGAAACAGTCCGATGGAGCCCACACACGGTCGGATTATCCGACAACACGGTCCGATCGGATATTTTCCGTCGGAATGTCCGACCGTGTGTGTACAAGGGCTAAGTGAAAATGTCCAAATTGGGCCCAATGTGTCCATATTTTTTGTGGCCGCCATTATTTTCCAGCACTGCCTTAACCCTCTTGGGGATGGAGTTCACCAGAGTTGTATACTAAGCAGGATTGTTTATACTGAATAAAGAAATTACCGTATTTATTGGCGTATAACACGCATTTTTTTTCCCCCTTAAAATCAGGGGAAAATCGTGGGTGCGTGTTTTATACGCCGATACCCCGCTGACTTTGAGTGGAGGAGCGAGCGGCGCCGATATATATTCATGCATAGCCGAGTGTACTCGACTAGTCTCGGCTCCGCTCACAGTCACGCCCAGTCCCGCCATTGGACCTGTGTTATTTCCATCCTAAGGAAACTTAGGAGCAGGACTGGGTGGGAATGCGAGAGGAGACGAGAGCTGCCGAGAGGCGCCGGCGCCATTTTTAAACTGGAAGGCTACACTGACAAGGCTGCAAATGGCCACTGATAAGGCTGCATTGATGGGCATTTAAATGTAAGTTTTTTTTTCCCCTTAAAGAGGAAGTAAACCCTGATGGGTTTACTTCCTCATTTGTTTCCCTGCAAAGGCAAAGCATAATGGACTACTATGCATCGCATAGCAGCCCATTATGTGTCACTTACCTGACACAGGAGCCAGCGATGTCCCCCGATTTCCTCGCCGGCTCGAAGCGTCCATCTTTCTTCCCGGGGTCACGGACTCCGGCTCTGTGACTGGCCGGAGTCGCGTGACGTCACTCCCGCGTGGAAGTCGCCAGTCACGGCATGTCGTTTTAATAAAAAACGGCACGCCGTGACCCTTCTAAAGTGCACATGCGCTGCGTACATCGGCGCATGCGCAGAGGGAATCCTCGTACGGGGGAATTGTAAATTCCATGTAGGTTTAGGACAGGAATCTGCAATTAGTGGACCTCCAGCTGTTGCAAAACTACAAGTCCCATCATGCCTCGGCCTCTGGGTGTCATGCTTGTGGCTGTCAGAGTCTTGTTATGCTTCATGGGAATTGTAGTTCTGCAACAGCTGGAGGTCCGCTAATTGCATATCCCTGGTTTAGGAGATATTTGTAGCACCTACAGTTGAGCCTTAATCTAGGCTTACCTGTAGGATAAAGTGTGTTGTAAGGGTTTACAACCACTTTAAACTTCCCTCCTAAAAGTTTTTTTTTTTTCCTTAAAATTCCCTCCGAAACTTGGGTTGCGTGTTATACACCGATAAATACGGTATTTACAATAATAAAGTTGAATACATTTATTTGTGTTTTTCATTATGATAATAAACACAATGTATTTTTATTTTTTATATTATCTGTTTGATTTGTCTTCTTTTCATATTCAAAAACACCCTATGTTAAAGAGGAAGTAAACCCTGATGAGTTTACTTCCTCTTTCATTCCCTGCAAAGGCAAAGCATAATGGACTACTATGCATCGCATCGCATCGCATAGTAGTCCATTATGTGTCACTTACCTGACACAGGAGCCAGCGATGTCACCGCTGTCCCCTGTAGTTCCGAGCGTCCATCTTCTTGTAGGGTCTCGCTGCTCCGGCGCTGTGATTCGCCGGAGCAGCGATGACGTCACTCCCACGCATGCGCACGGGAGCCGAGACGCGCGGCATCTTCGTCATCGACGATGCCCCGCTCAGTGCGCCTGCGCGCCGCTGTCTACGGCGCATGCGCCGTAGATAGCGGTGGCTGTCTTCGGGCAAATATCTCCTAAACCGTATAGGTTTGGGAGATATTTCTTGGACCTACAGGTAAGCCTTAATCTAGTAGGTCAAAGTGGTTTGTAAGGGTTTACAACCACTTTAAGGTGCCTCGTGTTTGGTCTTATGAACAGATGATATCATGATCTACATGTCCCCCACTATTTGCACAACCCTAAGCCCTTGTACACACGGTCGGACATTTCCGACAACGAAATTTTGTTTTCAAAACTGGTGTCGCATACACACGGTCGGACAAAGTTGTCGGAAAATCCGATCGTTCGTAACGTGATGACGTTATTTAGTTACGACGGGACTACGTTCAGGCTAGTAAGACAACAGCTTTGGTCTAGGAATTTAATCTGAGCATGCGTGGCACTTTGTCCAATCGGAATTCTCTACAAAGTCCGATTGGATCATGCTGTTGGAAAAATTTTATATCCAGCTGTCAAACTTTGTTGGTCGGACATTCCGACGGAAACAGTCCGATGGAGCCCCACACACGGTCGGATTATCCGACAACACGGTCCGATCGGACATTTTCCATCGGAATGTCCGACCGTGTGTACAAGGGCTAATACTGAAGTGAAACAGCATAATGAAAAAACTAGACTGCCCATGTGATCATCATGTACGAAAATAAACACAAATCTCCTGTACCAAATAATTAATAGAAAACCAGGCTTAGAACTTGAACTCGGCAGATAAAAAAATAGTTATAAAACCCCCCTGCTTGTCTAATAGAGGGGGAGGGAAAATGATTTAAAAATTAAAGCAGGAGACCATGATAAAGGGAAACAGAAAAAAAACTTTACAGTAGATTCATTGATCACATATACAATTATATTCAATTGAAAATTTAAAAAAGATATAGATATATATTTTAAATAATGCGTAAAAATCCTTAAAAAAAAATGAATTTAGTACCGTATATATACTTGAGTATAAGTCGATCCGAATTTAAGCCGAGGACCTACTTTTACCACAAAAAACTGGGAAAACGCATTAAAAGGGGTATTTAGATTAACTGCGTCTAGTTTAAAATAGTTTATAATAATGTCCTGATCCAAGATATTGATCTCAGCGGTGCCTCCAAATGTAGCGCTATTCTTTCCACTCTGTGCGGCTCCTGAGATATGACGGCGCCTCCTGTAGAGTATTTAGGAGCAGAGTCTTCATAATCTGTGTGATCAGGACAGGATCTCTAACATGCGCAGTGCCTCCATTCAATTGGGGCTTGTGAATAGTAAGTGAAATCCCAACTGAGAAATGTATCTCCGCATAGACGGTAATCCACACAGCTTTGTATTTGAAAGTCCATGTATTGAGGAAATAACATTCACTGAACCGTCCAACATAAGGTATTTTCCGAACAGGAACATGAAATCATTAACAGTCTCTATGTATGTCTCAGAGAGGAGGAACTGCAGCACTTACACAGTCTGTTCTCTCTCAGCAAGAATCGGGTAGGCTGGATTGGGCCATCAAGATTTGAACAAAACCTATTTTATATGCCTTTGCAATGTTTTTTTTATTACAATGATATGTACCGTTTGCAACGATCTTAATTGTTATGTTCTCTTTTCATAAAATAAAAAATGTATGAAGTAAAGAATCCACTGTTCTCTTTCTTCCACATGCCTCTCTCCACCCACTTACCTCATCCTTGGTGAGAGAGAGAGCATAGCAGGCATATTGAAAAAGGGGCAAACAAACTCTGCATAACAGGAGTATACGCTTGGCAAATGGGCAAAGAAATTATCACATTGCTACAAGTGTATGAGGATATAGAGAACATACACACAGTGACAGCACAAGGCTGTGCTTGCATTACTAAATGTTTCTCGGGGCTGCAGTTCCTCTGAGCTCCACAAGGTGGCGATCTTCTCACTTCTACTCAGACAGGAAGTCTCTATGGAAGACAGGAAGTGATGTCGCGTACAGACAGGAAGTTTCAGATGAGAGGTGAGTCGGGAGGAAGTAGAGTGGAGACATTGTTCGCACTACGAGACGTTTCTCGGGGCTGCAGTTCCTCTAAGCTCTACAAGGTGGTGATCTCACTTCTACCCAGACAGGAAGTCTCTATGGAAGACAGGAAGTGGTGTCCTATACAGACAGGAAGTCTCTATGGAAGACAGGAAGTGATGTCATGTACAGGCAGGAAGTTCCAGATTAGAGGCGAGTCGGGAGGAAGTAGAGTGGAGACCTTGTTCACACTACGAGACGTTTCTCGGGGCTGCAGTTCCTCTAAGCTCTACAAGGTGGTGATCTTCTCACTTCTACATTCAGTGATTCGAATCATTTCACTGAACTGTTCCAAATGATTACACTCACTAGAATGAATCACTCTGCCCAAGTTTACTTCTCACTTCTACCCAGACAGGAAGTCTCTATGGAAGACAGGAAGTGATATCATATACAGACAGGAAGTTCTGGGTGAGAGGGGAGTCGGCAAGAAGTAGAGAGGAGACATTGTTGGGCCTGGCAGCAGAGGAGGTAATAAGATATTATTTTTATTATACAGGATTTGTATAGTGCAGACAGTTTACACAGCACTTTACAACATGAAGGGCAGACAGTACAGTTACAATACAATTCAATACAGGAGGAATTGGAGGGCCTGGCTGGTTAGCGCTTACAATCTAAGAATATTATATGTATATTTCACTCCACCTTGGTGGGAGTGCAGGTGACCCCATCTATGAGGATATACAGTACATACACAGCACAAGGCCGTGTTCATACTTCGAGACACTGCATTTCCTCTGAGCTCCACAAGGTGGGGATCTCGCGTCTACCTAGACAGGAAGTGATGTCAGGTACAGACAGAAAGTTCCGGGTTAGAGGTGAGTCCGGAGGAAGTAGAGAGGAGACATTTCTGGAAATGGCAGAAAAGGAGGTAATAAGATCTTATTTTATATCTACACCCAGTACCCCCCCCCCGTGATGTCCAAGGATGAGCTCAGGCGTGTTCGCATTGATCACGTGCAGAGCCTGCCAGGAAGTCGGCACTGCGTTGAGCTAATCATAGGCAGTGAGACATTACCCCGAAGTGCGGCTGCAGAGATCGGAAAATGTCTCACTGCCTGTGATTAGCGCAGTGCTGCGCCGACTTCCTGGCGGGCTCTGCACGTGTTCCATGCGAACATGCCTGTGCTCATCCCTAGTCATGTCTGTCCTCTTCCTCCATAGTCACTGTGACGTCTTTTATCTCCAGCAGATGATGATACACACATATATAGTGTGGAAACCTAGATTAACCCCTTCAGGGTCAGAACATTCCCCCATTTACCATGCCGGAACATTTCCTTTATTTTGTAGTTAAATTCTAGTAATATGTTCCTTCAAACAAACAGCACTGACAATAAATAGACAAGACAATGACCATCCTGACCATACATGGCCTACAACGGGCAATTATTACACCACACAAGCAGATTTACCCCTTCAGGACCAGAACGTTCCCCCAGTTACAGGGCCGGAACATTGTCTTCATTTTGTTGGTGTGTCACCTTTCCCACCAATCACCTTCTCACCTCATCAGTCTATACTAACGAATTATATGACTTTTATTAGTAGTGGGGGATGGGGGATGGTTGGAATATGTATGTCTTTATTTTAGAAGATTCAAATAGGAAGAAAGAGGAAAAATATAATTTGTAGAAAGAATGTCCTGACATTTTTATTCCATATTGATCCAAGTCTCAGATATTCAGTCACACCATCCCCCACCATGATCAGGTAGATGGGTAACAATCACCGAGAGGATTTATACACAAACATGTTTGTTACAATGAATGTTTTATTATATATTCAGAGTGGAAACATCAGAGATTGTAATATTGTTGTTAAAGCGGGAGTCCACCGGGACTCCGCGTTTTTTTTTTTTTTTTTTAAAAGCCAGCAGCTACAAATACTGCAGCTGCTGACTTTTAAATAGTGACACTTACCTGTCCAGCGCGCCCGCGATGTCGGCACCCGAAGCCGCTCGCTCGCTCGGCTGCCGGGTCCCGCTGCCATCTTGGGTATGGGAATCAGGAAATGGAGCCTTTCGGCTTCATTTCCCGGTTCCCTACTGCGCATGCGCGAGCCGCGCGGCGCAATCCGGACGGTCCCCGCTGCCTCTGGGAGCTGTGTGTTTCCCAGCAGGCAGCGGGGCACTTGCTGAAGGGGGCGGGCGCTTGCGGAACGGGGGCGTAACCTACGCTCGTTCCGCAGAGAGCTAGCCCGGAAGTGGGTGCAGTTACCTGGATTATCCAGGTAACTGCACCCCCCTCCCCCCTGAAAGGTGCCGATTGTGGCGCCGGAGGGGGGGAGGGATCAGATGAGCGGAGGTCCATTTTAGGGTGGACCTCCTCTTTAAATAAGAGTAAAAAGAGGAGGGTGAGGAGTGTGGTGTGATGAAGCAGCTTTCTGAAGGACTTCATGATGGAGCAGTTAAGTAACAGAAACCCAGCAGAGAGATGTCCCCGTCCTCTGTATTCCCGGGATTCCACACAGGAAGGTCACACCATCCCCCACCATCATCAGGTAGATGAGGAACAATTATGAATAGTTATGATTTATACACAATCATGTTTGTTTCAATAAATGTTTTATTATATATTCAGAGTGGAAATCTTCAGGATAATAATAGTGTTATTAAAGAAGAGTACAAGCAAGAGGACAAGGAATATGGTGTAATGAAGGAGCTTTCAGAAGGACACAAGGATATGATGGAGCCGCCTAATAACATAAAACCACCAGAGAGATGTCCCCGTCCTCTGTATTCCCGGGATTCCACACAGGAAGGTCACACCATCCCCCACCATCATCAGGTAGATGAGGAACAATCACTGGTAGTTATACATTATGCACAAGCATGTGTGTTACAATAAATGTTTTATAATATATTGCAGATTGGAAACCTCGGGGATGATAATTGTTTTGTCAAAGAAGAGTTTAAAAAGGAGGATGAGGAGTATGGGGTGATGGAGGAGTTTTCAGAAGGACACAAGGATATGATGGAGCCGCCTAATACCAGAAACCCACCAGAGAGATGTCCCCGTCCTCTGTATTCCCGGGATTCCACACAGGAAGATCACACCATCCCCCACCATCATCAGGTAGATGAGGAACAATCACTGATAGTATCATTAGGATCTGTACATTATCTGCATTGTTACCATTGATGTCATTTTTATTATATATTCAGAGTGGAAACCTGAGAGATTCTAATGTTGAGGTCAAAGAAGAGATAAAAGAGGAGGATGATGAGGATGGGGTGATGGAGGAAGGACACAAAGATCTGTACCAGGACACCATGGTGGACTCATCCAGCTACAGAAACCCACCAGAGAGATGTCCCCGTCCTCTGTATTCCCGGGATTCTATACAGGAAGGTCACACCATCCCCCACTGTTACAAGGTTGGTGGGACGGAGAATCTAGAACATTCACTTACAGAGACAATGTGTGGATTTTTTATGTGATGTCACAATATTAAAGCTCTTATCTTACAGATGATTTTCTCTCTCATTTTCTTGGTTTAGAGTGGAGATCCAATCGATATAGAATTTGAGGTGAAATCAGAAGAAGAAGAGAGGTATGTGAGGGATGATCAGCAGTCTATGGAGGAGGATGGAATAACGGGGACATTTATAGAGGAGGACACTCCTACAGAGATCAGCACAGGTGGGTCATTAACACTAAATCCATTCCTCCACCCATACTGCTCACTGATTGGTCCAGAGTAGGGCGGGGGCTGGGTGATATCAGCCTGTAATCCCCTGGTCACTTTCCTGAGCTGTGTTCCCCGTCCTGTATTACTGGATTTCTCTCCGATAATCTTCCTTCTCTGTGCTGCCGACACAATTTATGTCTCTAGACTGGATTTATGGAGATTCTGGGGATCAGCTGTGGGACCTCTGAAACTTGTCTCCAGTAAACATTTAAGCTTCCACTGATTTCTGAACACCAATATTATGAATTCTGACCCTTCACTATATCATTTATGTTGTACATTACATACTTCTGACCCCTGAACTATATACTCTATATTGTACATTACATCATTCTGATACTATATAGTCCTATCTGTTGTATCTTATACAATATGTTGTACATTACATAGTCCTGACTTCTCCCCTCCCCTCACTGCTATATATACACATAATATGTATTCTCCTTTGTTACACCCATTTCCTACCAGCTGGACATTTTATATCGGATGATGTGATTGGAGCACAGACTTTTACATGGTGATAATAATGTGATAACATCCTCCAAGTTTGGAGCCTTAAACAGAAAGTGATAATGGGGGAGGAGTCAATAACCCAATGATGGGGGGTCTTCAGGATCAGTCCAGTCTTCATCTTGGTTGTTCTCCCCCCATCCTCACTCTCTGACCTCTGGTGGGGCTCAGCCCCGCTGTTATTCATGACTAAATCATGAAATGGCGGCCATCTTATACACAACAAACAATATGATAGGGGTGAATGGGCTGAATAGTCTGCCTCTTTGATTCCCCCTTTTACCTTCCTTCTTTACCCAGTGGGAACTTGGTTCGTTTTTATTGCACCTTGAGCTCAGGGGATACTAAACAGTATCCATCACCGATTCCACTTCTGTTTACTTACGTCTCAAGAATATTTATTAAACACTGAAGATTTGAAACCTTATGAGCCCAATACACCTTTAAAGTGATTCCACTAAGCTCAAAATCTATATTTATATTTCTCTGCTCAACAATTACTTCCCTTTGTTTTCCCTTTTTTCCCTTCCCTTTCTTCTCTTCCCTTTTTTCTTTTTTTTTTCCCTTTGTGGAGAAATGGTTATGTAATCAATCGTACCAACTTCCCCAGCCTCCTTTGGATTTGGTGGTCTCTCTATATGGGACACGCTCTATGAAGGAATAACACTGTTATCAGCTCCTGAAGAAGCGTCATCACAGACGCGAAACATGTAGAGCACCAAAAATATATGTATTTGCTGACTGTATGGTTGATATCCTTGATCCTATATTTATATAGATATATATTTTGTCTTTTCCTTTTTGGAAATTTGAAATGGATTTTACTACTTTTGATAGGATGTCAATTAGGTCTTAAATGTGTAGTTATAAGGAGGAAACATTCCTTTTTTGTGTGTAAAAAGGAAATTGAACTCTTTATTTTCTGTTTTTATTTTTTGTTTTAAAAATAAATAGAAATAATTCTTTTTGAATATACTGGTTGTGTTTACAACTTTCTTTATGCCTAAAAAGACCAACTGAACCAACATTTTTTCTTTTGAGGTCTTTTATGTGAAGGTTCTTTTATTTCTATTTTTTATTTTTCTCCCTTATTCCCCCTTTTCCTTGTCAATATTTACATTCACAAAATGACTAAATCATGGACTAAATAAGGAAGTGCAGGACTTCTTGTGTTGGGAAGATGGCAATGAGTGATAGAGGGGGAGGGGACACTCGTCCTATAATCCCCTCATCTCTGTCACTCCTATAGAAGACAGTTCTCGTTGTTTCCTCCCTCTCTGACTAAGGTCCATGAATAAAGAAATGATCTGGTAGGAGATCAGAGGACCCATTTACTAGTTACCTTGAGGGGGGAATTGTAAGATCCTCAGAGACAAAGCTGCCTGATGTGGGCGGAGTCCTGGTTTAGGGGAACCAATCAGCTGATGTCTAGTAATAATCTTTGTATTTCTATTTTAGTAGATGGACGGGAGATGAGGAAAACCTCAGAGGATTGTCTCACTTTGTCTCCAGACTGTAAAGTAGAAGATGAGGACATCACACAGTATAGTCCAGGAGAAAACCCGACTACCTCAAATGTCCATCCGGCACCACACAGTGTAGATGGACCATCGTATTCCTCTTATCCTGAGGAACCTCAGACTGTGCGGGACGGTGCCGGACCATCGTATTCCTCTTATCCCGAGGAACCTCAGACTGTGCGGGACGGTGCCGGACCATCGTATTCCTATTATCCCGAGGAACCTCAGACTGTGCGGGACGGTGCCGGACCATCGTATTCCTCTTATCCTGAGGAACCTCAGACTGTGCGGGACGTTGCCGTCCTTCCAACAGATAAGAGGTTTTTCTGTACTGAGTGCGGGAAGCATTACCATTCTAAATCTAGTCTTAATATGCATAAAAAATGTCATACAGCTGAGAATCCACATTCCTGTTCTGAGTGCGGGAAATATTTTTCAGCAAAGTCGCTTCTTATCAGACATCAGAGGTCGCACACGGGTGAGAGGCCGTATTCCTGTGCTGAATGCGAGAAATCTTTTACAGTTAAGTGGCATCTTGATAGACATCAGAGATTACACACGGGTGAAAAGCCGTATTCCTGCCCCGAGTGCGGGAAATGTTTTTCAGATAAGTCGCATCTTGATACACATCAGAGGGTGCACACGGGTGAGAAGCCACATTCCTGTCTTGAGTGTGGAAAATGTTTTTTAGTTAAGTCGCTTCTTCTCAGACATCAGAGGTTGCACACAGGTGAGAAGCCTTATTCCTGTCCTGAGTGCGGGAAATGTTATTTAGTCAAGTCGCATCTTGATGCACATCAGAGGTCGCACACAGGTGAAAAGCCGTATTCCTGTCCTGAGTGCGGGAAATGTTTTTCAACTAAGTCACTTCTTCTCAGACATCAGAGGTTGCACACGGGTGAGAAACCGTATTGCTGTCCTGTGTGCGGGAAATGTTTTTCAGTTAAGTGGCATCTTGATAGACATCAGAGGTTGCACACGGGTGAGAAGCCACATTCCTGTTCTGAGTGCGGGACATGTTTTTCAGATCAGTCGAATCTTCTCAGACATCAGAGGTCGCACACGGGCGAGAAGCCGTATTCCTGTCCTGAATGCGGGAAATGTTTTTTAGTCAAGTCGCATCTTGACACACATCAAATGTCGCACACGGGTGAAAAGCCGTATTCCTGTCTTGAGTGTGGGAAATGTTTTTCAACAAAGTCACTTCTTCTCAGACATCAGAGGTTGCACACGGGTGAGAAGCCGTATTCCTGTCCCGAGTGTGGAAAATGTTTTTCACAGAAGTCCAATCTTTACACACATCAGAGATCTCACACGGGTGAGAAGCCATATTCCTGTCCTGAGTGTGGGAAATGTTTTTCAGATAAGTCCAGTCTTTCCTATCATCATAAATCACACACTGGTAAGAAGCCGTATTCCTGTCCTGAGTGTGGGAAATGTTTTTTAGTCAAGTCGCTTCTTCTCAAACATCAGAGGTCACACACGGGTGAGAAATGAAATTTGAGAAAAATTCTGGACAGCCGCACTCCAAAAAATACATGCCACAGCAGTACAGACAGAAGGCTGACGCGTTTCACACTATCAAACAGTGCTTAATCACAGGTGAGAAGCCCTATTCCTGTCCTGAGTGCGGGAATTTTTTTTTAGATAAGTCCAGTCTTTCCTATCATCAGAGATCTCACACGGGGGAGAAGCCGTATTCCTGTCCTGAGTGAGGGAATTGTTCCTCACTGAAGTCCTGTCTTCCTGTACATCAGGGGGTCCCACACAACCCTTGAGGTGTATTAGTGAGTGCGGGAAATGTCTTGTATATGAATGTTGCTGGACATGTGGGGAAGAAGCACACCCTGATATACACCTCAGATATACTCCATGGCTGATCTTCATCATGGAAGAAACAGTTGATAAGGAGATCAGAGATCACCAAAGACATGGATGAAGTGTTGTACCGTGTCGGCCATTGATAGCAGGAGAAAAATAAAAAATTCAATCATTACCTCTCATTGGCTGAGTACATTTTTGTGGTGTAAACTCTTGCAAGAGGTCTGTTTTCTCAAGTCATCTGTCATGACGAAACGCGTTAACCCCCACCACACTTAAAAGGTGGTCCTCTAGGCCTTTTAAAATAAAAATGGAGTCATTACCTCTCATTGGTACATTTTGTGGTGTAAACTTTTTTTTCTATTGATTGAATTAGATGGACTTGTGTCTTTTTTTCAACCAGAATATCTATATGTAATAAACATTTATAGGTCTAGTTTAAAAAAAAAATAGTTGACCAAGTGTGACGATCATTCGCCGTACTATGACAAATTCTGGTCGTATTTTATTTCATGAAGTGATTTCCTATGATCATTGGCTCCATCTAGTACCGTGGTCCCCAACCTTTTTGGCACCAGATATCGGCGCTGTTGAAGAAAATTGTGCCAAGGCCCGGGGGGCTGTATGTGACTTTTCGCTGGCAATTTATCGGGGCAATGGCTGGCGTTGGTGCTTCAATCATCCCGGCACCATCATTGATATGGTGTCAGGATTATTGAAGCGCTTTATTTCTATTATTACATTGTAATATATAATGAAATAGTTCAGCTCACCATAATTTAGAATGTGCCAGAGTGTCACTTTCCATGTCGCCTGCCTTCAGATGCAGCTTGTCACTTGCCACGTCGCTTGTCACCAGATGCATTTTGTCCTTTGCCACGTCACCTGCCACCAGATGCGAATTGTCACTTGCCACGTCGCCTGCCTTCAGATGCAGCTTGTCACTTTTCACGTCGCCTGTCACCAGATGCAATTTGTCCCTTGCCACGTCACCTACCACCAGATGCGGCTTGTCACTTGCCACGTCGCTTGCCTTCATATGCAGCTTGTCACTTGCCACGTCGCCTGCCTTCATATGCAGCTTGTCACTTGCCACGTCGCCTGCCTTCAGATGCAGCTTGTCACTTGCCACGTCGCCTGCCTTCATATGCAGCTTGTCACTTGCCACGTCGCCTGCTTTCATATGCAGCTTGTCACTTGCCACGTCGCCTGCTTTCATATGCAGCTTGTCACTTGCCACGTCAGCTGCCTTTACATGCAGCTGGTCACTTGCCACGTCGCCTGCCTTCATATGCAGCTTGTCACTTGCCACGTCGCCTGCCTTTACATGCAGCTTGTCACTTGCCACGTCGCCTGCTTTCATATGCAGCTTGTCACTTGCCACGTCGCCTGCCTTCATATGCACCTTGTCACTTGCCACGTCGCCTGCCTTCATATGCATTTTGTCCCTTGCCACGTCACCTGCCATCAGATTTGGATTGTCACTTGCCACATCACCTGCCTTTACATGCAGCTGGTCACTTGCCACGTCGCCTGCCTTCATATGCAGCTTGTCACTTGCCATGTCGCCTGCCTTCATATGCAGCTTGTCACTTGCCACGTCGCCTGCTTTCATATGCAGCTTGTCACTTGCCACGTCGCCTGCCTTTACATGCAGCTGGTCACTTGCCACGTCGCCTGCCTTCATATGCAGCTTGTCACTTGCCACGTCGCCTGCCTTCATATGCATTTTGTCCCTTGCCACGTCACCTGCCACCAGATTTGGATTGTCACTTGCCACATCACCTGCCATCAAAGGCAGCTTGTCATTTGCCACGTCGCCTGCCACCAGATGCAATTTGTCCCTTGCCACGTCACCTACCACCAGGTTTGTATTGTCACTTGTCACGTCACCTGCCTTCATATGCAACTTGTCATTTGCCACGTCACCTGCCACCAGATGTGGATTGTCACCTGCCAGTGGTGGCAGTGGTGTCACTGCAGTGGTGGCAGCACAGGTGTGTGCATTAGTTCAGAGGCAAGCCTGGAGTAGTGGGTAGTAAGGGAGAACATCGGGAATGGGGGGGGGGGGGGGGTGGTGGTAGTGAGGGATGATCTCATCTCTCTGCTCCTCTGCCTCACCTGTAGTAGTGTATCTGTGTTCTGCCACGCTGTGTCAGCAGAGGAGCAGTGATGTGGGTGGGCAGTGAGAGATGATCTCATCTCTCTGTTCCCCTGCCTCACCTCCAGCATTATAGCAGCCCCGCTGTAAGCGTAGAAGGGCGGCGATGCTCTCACCTCTCTGCTCGCTTGCCTCAGTATAGCGGCCCCGCTGTGAGCACAGAACTGCGGTGATGCGGGCGGGTGGTGAGAGATGATGTCATCTCTCTGCCCGCTCCGCCGCCGCTCGTCAGACAGTGCAGCCTTCGCGGCCCGGCTGCAAACAGGCTACGGCCCAGGGGTTGACAACCCCTGATCTAGTGGCCATAATTTTAGGTAGTTCAGGAGAGATACCTCATTATGGCCACTAGATGGTGCTGACAGTCATAGGAAATCACTTTGTTATCTCCTTCACACCTAAGGGTAAAACAAATGTTAATGCCTAAGCACAATTTTGCAACTTTGACATGTGTTAGATAAACTGTACATATCATCACAACTACTTTGTGCCTCCAGGTGGATTATACCGCGTTTGTTTCAGGACAAATTGGGCTTTCATTTGGTGGTAAATGGTGATTGATGTCTCCTGATTTTTTATTTTATTTTTATTATCAAAGGAGAACTGGCCCAAAATAGTAAAAAAAACAAAAAAACACTTGTTTAAATATAGCTGTATATTTCTTGTTACAATCATAACCTTCCACCAAAGAACAACCCCAAATAAATTCTCCTGATGATTGCAGCGATACCACATACACTATATTACCAAAAGTATTGGTACGCCTGCCTTTACACGCACATGAACTTTAATGGCATCCCAGTCTTAGTCCGTAGGGTTCAATATTGAGTTGGCCCGCCCTTTGCAGCTATTAACAGCTTCACCTCTTCTGGGAAGGCTGTCCACAAGGTTTAGGAGTGTGTCTATGGGAATGTTTGACCATTCTTCCAGAAGCGCATTTGTGAGGTCAGACACTGATGTTGGATAAGAAGGCCCAACTCGCAGTCTCTGCTCTTTATTCATCCGAAAGTTGTTCTTTTTGGTTGAGGTCAGGACTCTGTGAAAGCCAGTCAAGTTCCTCCACCCCAAACTTGCTCTTCCACACTATATTGCCAAAAGTATTGGGCCACTCGAGTTGTTTTTCAGGGGTTGGGTTTGGCCCCCTTAGTTCCAGTGAAGGGAACTCTTAAAGCGTCAGCATACCAAGGCTTTTTGGACAATTTCATGCTCCCAACTTTGTGGGAACAGTTTGATGATGGCCCCTTCCTGTTCCAACATGACTGCGCACCAGTGCACAAAGCAACGTCCATAAAGACATGGATGAGCAAATTTGGGGTGGAGGAACTTGACTGGCCTGCACAGAGACCTGATAGAACACCTTAGGGATTAATTAGAGTCCAACATCAGTGCCTGATCTCACAAATGCTCTTCTGGAAGAATGGTCAAACATTCCCCATAGACACACTCCTAAACCTTGTAGACAACCTTCCCAGAAGAGTTGAAGCTGTTATAGCTGCAAAGGGTGGGCCAACACAATATTGAACCCTACGGACCTGGGGGTTGGCTGGGCTGGGGGGCACTTCAAAAACGGCCGCTTTCACGGTTGCTGTCGCTGACATTTTCTTTTTGTGCAGGAAGTCGACCGATTGGCTGTGTTGTAGTCCGGACTGCACTGATGGACACTGATGAGGTGGCACTGGTGGACACTGATGAGGTGGCACTGGTGGACACTAATGAGGTGGCACTGGTGGACACTGATGAGGTGGCACTGGTGGACACTGATGGTCTGTACTGTTAGGCAATGATGAGGTGGCACGAATGGACACTGATAGGCTGCATTTAATTGGCACTGCTAAGGCTGCGGCGCGAAACGCGTCACCTCCCTGAAATTAGTTTTTGCAGGTTGGGATGTCTGTGACTGGCTCAGGCTGGGCGCTGGATGGCGGCAACTTGAAGTTTTTAGAGCGACAGTCGCAGAGAGAAGAAGAAATAAAGAAGAAATAACTGAGAGCAGTTTACTTTTCCACTACAAGTCCCGGAGTCCTTGAACTAGAGAGACAGGGTGTGACTGAGTTATCATCACCCCCAGGAGGCTGAGTTGCCATCGTCATCACTGAGGCGAGAGACCCTGACACCCCCAGCTGTCCCCCACATTCCACCCCCCCCCCATACACCCCATTTACCCTGCCCGCCCAGTAACCTAAAAATAGGAAATAGCCCTCAACGCTCTCTCTGGCCGTCAGGTCTTGTGCTGGCCATGGCCTGTAGGTCCTGCTGGCCATGGCCTATTGGTCCTTCTGGGCGCTGGCTGTTGGCATGTGGGTCCTGCTAGCCGCTGGATCGATGGGCCACCTGACTGGACTTGCCCCCCAGGCCTAAGGCTGCCAGCCCTCCCCTTGCCACGGACTAAGACTGGGATGCCATTAAAGTTCATGTGCGTGTAAAGGCAGGCGTCCCAATACTTTTATGTATAAATAATACTATTTATACATATCTCTTAACTGTGCAGAGATCACTTTTTATGTTGGCAGCTTCCCATTAAATATATATATATTTTTTTATTAGTGGCTGTTCTAGGTAGGTGATTCTGGTTGAGCGCACTAGTACTTTTTAATTTATTTTGTCCCAATACTTTTGGCAATGTTGTGTATAACTAATGGACCGCATCCTGTACATATATGTCGGTCAGCTGCTGCCACAACCGAGATATCCCTCTTTACAGGAGGCGGTCCTGTGTCCTTTGCAGCCGTCATTTGACAATTGGCGGACGGCAAGTGGTTAATATTGTGACATCACATAAAAAATCCACACATTGTCTCTGTAAGTGTATGTTCTAGATTCTCCGTCCCACCAACCTTGTAACAGTGGGGGATGGTGTGACCTTCCTGTGTGGAATCCCGGGAATACAGAGGACGGGGACATCTCTCTGGTGGGTTCCTGGTATTAGGCGGCTCCATCATATCCTTGTGTCCTTCTGAAAACTCCTCCATAACCCCATACTCCTCATCCTCCTCTTTATACTCTTCTTTGACAAAAATATTATCATCCCCGAGGTTTCCAATCTGCAATATATTATAAAACATTTATTGTAACACACATGCTTGTGCATAATGTATAACTACCAGTGATTGTTCATCACCTACCTGATGATGGTGGGGGATGGTGTGACCTTCCTGTGTGGAATCCCGGGAATACAGAGGACGGGGACATCTCTCTGGTGGGTTTCTGTAGCTGGGTGACTCTTCCATGGTGTCCTGGTACAGATATTTTTGTTCTTCCTCCATCACCCCATCCTCATCATCCTCCTCTTTTATCTCTTCTTTAACCTCAACTTTAGGATCTCTCAGGTTTCCACTCTGAATATAGAATAAAAATGACATCAATGGTAACAATGCAGATAATGTACAGATCCTAATGATACTATCAGTGATTGTTCCTCATCTACCTGATGATGGTGGGGGATGGTGTGATCTTCCTGTGTGGAATCCCGGGAATACAGAGGACGGGGACATCTCTCTGGTGGGTTTATGTTATTAGGTGGCTCCATCACATCCTTGTGTCCTGAAAGCTCCTTCATTACACCATATTCCTTGTCCTCTTGCTTGTACTCTTCTTTAATAACATTATTATAATCCTCAAGGTTTCCACTCTGAATATATAATAAATCATTTATTGTAATAAACATGATTGTGTATAAATCATAACTACTAATAAATGTGATATGGCGATTTTTACCTATCTCACTTATACGTTTAATGATACATCAAATAAGTGAGTACAACCTTGTCTATATAAGAATCAACCAATGCGGTTGCAGCTATAACCAATAAAATCAGTAACGAATGATAACTTGCAAAAAAGGATAACAATTTAATTTATTTATACAGAAAAGAAACGTTAGAATAATCAGATATTACCAAATATAACTTAGCTGATAAAACTCTTAAAGCAATGATGTTATTGATAAAATACGAAGTAAGTAATATAAAAAAAAAGGATGTTTCAATGTAAAAAAAAAATAATAATTTTCTAATACATAAAAGGAAAGAAAATGACCACAAATGAAACAAAGAATGGTGGTGATACGATACCCAGACAGACCTTACGTGTCCATCCTTGCACCCAATCATGAGGCTCAGAGAGAGGCCGCATCAATGAGCGCTTTGATTTTTATGTTCCCTCTCTAACCATCCCCACCAAACACACCTTTGGACTACTTTCATTGGTTCAGAAGTGGCATTGAATCCTGATTGGCTGAAATTTAATCTTAGTTGGTCATCATGCTTCTCACATAGGAATTAGAATTTTCGGTTCCTTCCTGTCTACCATGTTTATGGTTGTTAACTAAGCAACCCTCCTTGATCTTAGTATAAATTAGCATTTCAATTACTTATGATCAGGTGGAGACACAATGTCTGCTCCTCACTCTAAAGACAATAGTGTAACTTAGTTACTATGCAGACAGCAGACAAAAGACTTTGGTCTTTTTTACAGCTTACCTGTAAAATGCTTTTCTTGGAGTACATCCATTTGGCAATAGTGGATTTCGATGCTGCCTGTCCTTTTCTAGGACTTTCCGGCAACACAAACATAATAGTTTTTTGGAATCTAAGCAGTCGCCTTCAAATAGATCTTGACCGCTCTCACTACATCCAAAGAGTGTAGTGACTTTTCTTCCTTAGAACAGGGTTCTGGAAAAAAATGAAGGTAAAACAATATCCTGCTTTAGGTGAAAACCTGAAACCACCTTTGGCAGAAAGCTAGGATGAGGACGCAATACCAATCTGTCCTTGTGAACGATTAAATATGGCTCTTTACAAGAAAGAGCCGCCAGCTCTGATACCCTTCTTGCAGAAGAAATGGCAACCAGACAAAAATAGTTTCCTTGTCAAAGGGACCAAAGGAACATGTCATATCGGCTCAAAAGGCTGTTTCTGTAATGCCGACAGAAGTAAATTCAAGTCCCAAGGGTTCTGGGGTGCTTTAACCAGAGGCTTAAGCCACGTTACCCCCTGTATAAAGCTTCGGATCAAAGAATGCGAAGCCAGCGGACGTTGAAACAACACTGATAAGGCCGAGACCTGACCCTTGATAGTACTCAAGGCCAGCTTCATCTCTAGCCCCATTTTCAGAAAGGCAAGCATTCTACCTATGACATACTCCCTAGGATGCCAACCCCTGGATTCACACCAAGAAACATATGCCTTCCCGAATCTATAATAAATGACTCTGGAAGCTGGCTTTCTTGCATTAATCAAGGTAGGTATCACTGAGCCTGAAAGCCCACGATTCCTTAGAATGTGAGTTTCAATAGCATAGTAGTCCATTATGCTTTACCTTTTCAGGGAAAAAAAGAGGAAGTAAACTCATCAGGGTTTACTTCCTCTTTAAGGACTGACATACCCCAATTGCTGCCACTGCAGGTTGAGCCACTGAACCTGCCAGGGAAAAAATGTTTTTTTTTTTAACAGGAATCCAATTTTTTATCAGTTGGATCCTTAAGCATTCGCGCATTGTCAACGAACAAGTAAAATTTTTATTCACAGAGGCTATGGCAGCATCAATTGCTGGTATACTCCACATCTTAGTAAATTTTTCCTCCATAGGATTAAGTGTTGAAAACTTTTTAGGAGAGAAAAGGTGTTTATCTGGGTGATCCCACTCAGAATACATAAGCTTTTATAGTAATGAATGGACAGGAAAGGCACGCAAGGCTTGAGGAGGCTTTAGTGAACCCAAACAAGAAGTGAGATCTTCACCCGACTCCGTTAAGGGTAGCTTAAATGTGGAGCGGACCATTTCAGTAAGAAAATGTACCAGCAACTTCTCAGCATGTGAAGCTGAAGAAGATCCTTTCCCACTTGACTCCTCAGAAGAGGAATCATCAGCTTGTTCACGGTCCCCTGAGGAGGATTCATCTTCCCCCTCCCACGGTTCCACCATTTGGGAATCCTGGTTGGTAGAAGGGGACCTAATGTGTTTTCTTCCACTCTGTTCAGACTTGATTAACGCCACTAATCTTTCCTCTAAGCCACTCATCGCTGAGGAGAAAACCTGCTCATTTATATAGACAGGGGCTGAAGTGTTGAAAGCAATTTCAGCCCCTGATGACCGACTCTGACCAGCCTCCCTAGATTGGGATGGTTTTGCAGAGGGAGGGTCCTTAGGACCTGAGGGTGACCCCTTCATGTCCTTGGTCTTTGCGGCATTTGATACACCTCCTCTGGTCATAGTGCCGAGCACAATGCAGAGGTACCACCAAAAAAAATACTCCCACTGCTGAGCAATAGTCCAGCAACTGCCGCTACTATTAAGCTCAGCCTGATGCTTAAAGTAAATGTGCCTGGGAATGCCTTTGTCACCAACTCAAAGCCCCCCGTCTGCTCTGTGTCCCTCCTAGCTGTATGCACCTGAAAAAGGTGCAATTTATAGCTATGCAGCCCAAGTTGTGGATGCTCAATTCGCGACAGCGCCTCTAAGCCCCGCCCCCTCCTTCCTCTGACCACCCACCGTGGCCCCACCCCCTCTAAATTTTAAAATAGAGTGATTTCCCGCTCTGATCTTGCCGAAGGGGGACCGCGGTAACGGCGACGGGAGCGGCACGGCACACTGCCGTCTAGCACCATGCTCCCCCTGCCTGGAGGAAGCTATCCAAGTGGGGGGACATTCCTGGGAGAAGAAAACCCCCCTTTCCCACGACTTTACCTGGAGCTTTGGGCTGGAGAGGTGTACAGCCTGAGACACAGAGGCGAGACTGACAAGCATGGAACAGGTATGTGCTCGACAGCCCCCCGGTGGTGACTTTAGGCATAGCAACATTTACTTTAAAGGAGAAATTAAAGAATTAAAAAAAATCCTCAGGAATCTCCCTCACCTTATCCAGTTGCAGGATTCTGTGCTAACAGACCCAATCTTCACCTATCACGGTGGGCTCTGTTAGAAAACCTTCAGGGACTGGGGCCCCCTTTTTATCAGGTGATCCACAGCCCTGGGCCTGTAAAAAGCACCTCGTCAGGAATATGGCTGAAAAAAAACAAAATACTGGATCCTGGGGTCCAGTTCTCTAAAAAAGAGAAGAGTTACAGGTAAAGCCTCATTTCTTCGGACACGAGGCCCCAGGTACCATTGAATTCGGCCTAAAAAGACACTTTAAATGGATCAGGTTGCATGGCTTGCCCCGGTAAGGAATATTTCACCGGAGCTCAGCACAGCACATCTTTACTCGTGACCAACACCTAAGACACTGGCGAAAAAACTGAGGTAAGCGGAGGGGTTATATGGGGAATTGAACTTCCTGTTTAGGGTGTGCCAGTGTCCATCACCTAAAGGTGCCATATAACCCAGACATAGTAATTACTGTGGCGCTGTGTCCCGTGATGTACGATAAAGAAATATATTAAGTACACACGTTGCTGTAACAACATATATATATATAAAATGGGACATGACAATTTAATTAGAAAGTCTTCACAATGGTTCCCTTGAAGCTCCTTATATAAATATGAATTTCAATATTTCCACATCAATTGTTCCTCATCTACCTGATGATGGTGGGGGATGGTGTGACCTTCCTGTGTGGAATCCCGGGAATACAGAGGACGGGGACATCTCTCTGGTGGGTTCCTGTTACTTGATTGCTCCATCATGATGTCCTTCAGAAAGCTGCTTCATCACTCCATACTCCTCATCCTCCTCTTTTTACTCTTCTTTAACAACAATATTATCACCCCCGATGTTTCCACTCTGAATATATAATAAAACATTCATTGTAACAAACATGATTGTGTATAAATCCTATCGGTGATTGTTACCCATCTACCTGATCATGGTGGGGGATGGTGTGAATGAATATCTGAGACTTGGATCAATATGGAAAAATTTGTTTCCAGGACATTCTTTCTACAAATGACATTTTCCCTCTTTCTTCCTATTTGAATCTTCTAAAATAAAGACATACATATTCCCATCGCCCCCCCCCATCCCCCACTACTAATAAAAGTCATATAATCCGTTAGTATAGATTTATAAGGTGAGAAGGTGATTGGTGGGAAAGGTGACACACCAACAAAATGAAGACAATATTCCGGCCCCGTAACTGAGGGAACGTTCTGATCCTGAAGGGGTAACTCTGCCTGTGTGGTGTAATAATTGCCCGTTGTAGGCCATGTATGGTCAGGATGGTCATTGTCTTGTCTATTTATTGTCAGTTGTGTCTGTTTAGAGGAACATATTACTAGAATGTATCTCCAACATGAAGAGAATGTTCCGGCCCCATAAGTGGGGAAATGTTCTGCCCCTGAAGGGGTTAATCTAGGTTCCCACACTATATATGTGTGTATCATCATCTGCTGGAGATAAAAGACGTCACAGTGACTATGGAGGAAGAGGACGGACATGACGGGAGGGTTACTGGGTGTAAATAGAAAATAATATTCTTGGATTGTAAGCTCTAACGAGCCGGGCCCTCCAATTCCTCCTGTATTGTAACTGTACTGTCTGCCCTCATGTTGTAAAGTGCTGAACAAACTGTTGGCGCCATATAAATCCTGTATGATAATAATAATATCTTTTTTTTATCCATTTTTTATTTTATCAAAAGAGAACATAACAATTAAGACTCTTGCAAATAATAATATCTTTTTACCCCCTCTGTGGCAAGTTCCCACAATGTCTCCTCTCTACTTCCTCCCGAATCACCTCTCACCCGGAACTTCCTGTCTGTATGTGACATCACTTCCTGTCTTCCATAGAGACTTCCTGTCTATATGTGACATCACTTCCTGTCTTCCATAGAGACTTGCCTGGGTAGAAGTGAGATCACCACCTTGTGGAACTCAGAGGATTTGCAGCCCGGAGACACGTCTCGTAGTGTGAACACGACCGTGTGCTGTGTGTATGTACTGTATATCCTTATACACTACATTGCCAAAATTATTGGGACGCCTGCCTTTACACACACATGAACTTATATGGCTTGGCAGGGGAGGGCTGGTAGTCTTAGGCCTGGGGGGGGAAAGTCCAGTCAAGTGGCCAATCGAACCACAGGCCAGCTCCCAGCAGGACCCAAAGGCCATGGCCAGAAAGACCCACAGGCCATGGCCTGCACAGGACATGACAGCCAGTGTTGAGGGCTATTTACTATTTTCAGGTTACTGGGTGGGCAGGGTAAATGGGGTATATGGGGGGGTTGGGGTGATAACTCAGCCTTCTGGGGGGGGTGATGACAACTTCAAGTTGAAGCCAGCACCCAGCCTGGACCAGTCACGCCCCGGTCTCTGCCTGCCTCCAGACCAAGGACTCCGGGACTTGTAGTGGAAAAGTAAGCTGCTCTCCGTCAGTTATTTCTTCTTTCTGTGACTGTCTCAATAAAAACTTCAAGTTGCAGCCATCCAGCGCCCAGCCTGAGCCAGTCACAGACATCCCAACCTCCAAAAACTAATTTCAGGGAGGTGATGCTTCCTGCCGCAGCCTGAGTGAGGTCAGGCACTGATATTGGACAAGAAGGCCTGGCTCGCAGTCTCCGCTCAAATTCATTCCAAAGATGTTCTATCGGGTTGAGGTCAGGACTCTGTGTAGGCCAGTCAAGTTCCTCCACCCAAAACTCGCTCATCCATATCTTTATGGACCTTGCTTTGTGCACTGGTGAGCAGTCATGTTGGAACAGGAAGGGGCCGTCCCCAAACTGTTCCCACAAAGTTGGGAGAATGAAATTGTCCAAAATGTCTTGGCATACTGACGCCTTAATAGTTCCCTTCACTGGAACTAAGGGGTCAAGCCCAACCCCTGAAAAATAACCCCCACACCACAATCCCCCCTCCACCAAATGATTTGGAGGGGTGACCAAATACTTTTGGCATCAGTGCCTGACCTCACTAATGCTCCTCTGGAAGAATGGTCAAACATTCCCATAGACACCCTCCTAAACCTTGTGGACGGCCTTCCCAGAAGGGTTGAAGCTGTTATAGCTGCAAAGGGTGGGCCAACTCAATATTGAACCCTACGGACAACAAAAAGGTGCCTGTGGAGATATTTTGTTATGTTTGAGGCAGCACGGTTCCTTTCACCGCATGGCGCTGTCCGGCAACCATTTTGGATGTGGGCAGAGCATGTTCCCCTTGTGAGCTTCAGCAGCCATTTTCTGTAGGTTTTCCCTATTCAGATCATTGGCAGCCATTTTCTTGAAGCCTGAGCGTTTTTTTTTTCACCGCAGCTATCTAGTGACAGCATGCCATGTGCTATTACATGCTGCTTCCTGTGTATACAGGACGCTGGGCAGCCATTCCCTGAGCGCTGATGCAAGCTCTGCAAATCGTTTCACCGCTCTTTGCTGCTGCTGCCGACACAGATTCTTCACTCTGCACTTGGGTAACCTCCTGGGGACTACAGGCACGGCTAGTAACCGACACAGAACGCCTCAGGGTGGTGAGTCTGGCACTAGGAGCCCCCCCAGCCAAAGCCCCCTTTCAGGTGGCAGACAGGGTTGGGTCAGCATGGCTTCAGAAACTGGTGTTTCTTCCCCCGAAATCCAGGCTATTGCAACTGGGTCACCTGCGGATGGCGCTGTGCTCATGGACACCCTGACGGCGGTCCTTAACTCATTTGTTGCTAAAATAGAGGCGTGCGTGGAAGAAAAGATGCGCTAAAAAGGCCCCTCCCCCCGTCCTCTGGGGAGAGCTCTGATGCAGACTCGGGCCCTGCTGCGGCTGGTGACCTCTGCTCTGACCTGGACCGGTCGGACAGTGAGGATGATTCCCCGTCCGGGTCCGGGCGCGACAAAGTGCTGGTTGGAGAACTTATCACACCTGTGCGTGATACCCTGAAGATCCAGGAGCCAGCGGATCCCTTTGCTGACATACCGGTCCACTTTGGGTCCCGCAAGCCAGCACGTTCACCTAAGGTGTTCCCGTATTTGACAAGTTCATCTACAGGGAATGGGGTTGGCCGCAAAGGACCTTTTCGGTCCCCAAAAACATGGCGGTGCGTTAGTCCTTTGAGGAAAGCCTTCTCAAAAAGTAGTCGGCTCCTCGGGTCGTGGACCCCCCAGTATCCAGGTTAAATAAAGTAACCACCATCCCGGTTGAGGGGACTCCTGCATTCAAGGATCCCACAGACAGGAAGGCCGAGGCGGTGGCTCGTTCCTTGTTTACGGTTGTGGGGTCAACCGCGCAACCTGTACTGGCATCCGCACTGGTGTCGCAGACACTGACTGAGTGGGCAAAACTTTTGCACCGCGAATTGGGAGAGCAACAGACCTCCCCTGTCTGCGTGGAACTAGCAGACCAACTAGTGCAAGGCCTTAAGTACGTCTGTGACGCAGCCCTGGATACTCTTCCTCTGTTATCCAGGGCTTCAGTGTCAGCTGTGGTGCTGAGGCGCCTGATTTGGCGGTCTGCTGACCAGGCATCTAAGAAAGCCCTGACGGATCTTCCCTTCCTTGGCGACCATCTCTTTGGAGCCTCATTGGATGACATTATAAAAAATGCCACTGGTGGTAAGAGTACCCTACTCCCTCAAGCCAGGAAGCCTAAGGAGCCACGCCGTAGGCAAGGGCCCTCTTTTTCCGCTCACAAACGGCTTTTTCGTCCGACCTGGGCTTCGGCGAAGCGCCCCCAGCCCGACAGGACGGCCATGGATGGACAAAAGTTTCCCTGGCATTGCACGCCTAGCACGCCTGCAACAAAAAGTGCTAGAGCATGAAGGTTTGCCCCCACCCATGTCTCGGGTGGGGGGGTCGCCTTCAGGAGTTTGCAGCCCGGTGGTCCTCCCGCTTATCCGACCAATGGGTCTGCGATCTGATTTCCACAGGCTACAAGATAGAGTTTCTCTCTTGGCCGCCAAACAGATAATTCCCCTCCAGCATACCCGTGTCCCCGGTTAGCCGGGAGGCCCTGTTGGGGGCGGTAAGGGACTTGCTGAGTCAAGGGGTGGTTGTACCAGTTCCGGAATCGGAACGCTTCCAGGGATTCTACTCAAATCTGTTTGCTGTTCCCAAGAAGGAAGGGGTACATCCAATATTGGACCTAAAAGCTCTCAATCACTTTGTAAAAGTGCAGAGGTTCAGGATGGAATCAATTCGCTCAGTAGTCGCTGCGCTCCATCAAGGGGACTCCCTGGCGTCCTTGGACATCCAGGATGCGTACCTGCACATACCCATATGTCTGCGGCATCAAAAGTTTCTGCGATTTGCAGTTGGGGAAGCCCACTATCAGTTTGTGGCTCTACCATTTGGCCTGGCATCAGCCCCCCGAGTCTTTACCAAGGTATTGGCTTCAGTTTTGGCGTTGCTGCGACAACGCAGGATCGCGATCGTGGGATATCTAGACGATCTCCTCCTGAGAGCATCTTCCGCCTCAGAGTTGGAGGAGGATGTTGCGATCTCCATGCAGACTTTGCAAGAATTTGGGTGGCTGTTGAACCTAAAGAAGTCGGTGGTTGTACCGACCCAGCATCTGAAGTACCTAGGCTTGTTGCTGGACTCCAAGGAAGCGAGAGTCTTTCTCCCTTCAGACAAGGTGCAGACCCTCAGAGCCGCGATAAAACGACTGTGGAATCGCGAGCGGTCGGCACTTCGCTTTTGCATGCGAGTACTGGGACTCATGGTGGCAGCCTTCGAGGCTGTGCCGTATGCCCAGTTCCACACCAGGGTCTTGCAGAAAGAGATTTTGCAGAAATGGGACAAATCTCCGTTGTCCCTGGATCGCTCAATCCAAGTGAGCCAGTCCGTCAGAGACTCCCTGCTATGGTGGCTGAGATCCCCGGTGATTCGTTAAGGAAAGTCGTTCCTACCTCTCCAATGGACGGTGATTACAACGGACGCCAGCCTATCCGGAGTGATGGGGATTCAGCCGGCTCAGGGCCTCTGGTCGACGGAAGAATCCAAGTTGCCGATCAATCTGCTCGAATTGAGAGCGATCAGGCTGTGCCTCCACACATGGTCGTTGAGTCTTCAAGGGCGTCCGATCAGGGTACAGTCGAACAATGCCATGGCTGTGCCGTACATAAATCACCAAGGGGGAACAAGGAGCTCAGGCGCTGCTCAGGAGGTCGCTCACATACTTCGGTGGGCAGAGCAACACGTACCGGCCCTGTCTGCCATTTACATCCCGGGGGTGGAAAATTGGCCGGCTGACCATCTGAGTCGACAGATGCTGGACCCAGGAGAATGGGCATTGCATCCGGAGATATTCAGGCTGCTGTGCCTGAAGTGGGGCACACCAGATGTGGATCTATTGGCCTCCCGTCTCAATCGGAAAGGTGCCAAGATTTGTGTCTAGGACAAGAGATCCGTGAGCAGACGCGTCAGACGCACTGGTGGCTCCGTGGGATCAGTACCAGCTGATCTATGCCTTTCCTCCACTGAAACTGTTGCCACGTCTGCTTTGCAGAGTGGAAGCCGAGGGGATTCCAGTAATCCTGGTTGCCCCAGCGGCCCTGGTACGCAGACCTGGTGCGCCTGGGGGCAGACGCTCCCTGGCGACTGCTGCTACGAGAGGACCTCCTATCTCAAGGTCAAATCTTTCACCCTGCTTTACCATCGCTGGCTTTAACGGCATGGCTATTGAGAGCCAGGTGCTGAGGAACCGGGGTCTGTCGGACTCGGTGATTCCAACTATGTTGAGGGCGCGAAAATCTTCTTCACGGAAGATATACCATCGTACCTGGAAGGCCTACATCTCCATGTGTGAGGAGAAAGGGTGGCATCCGCGCTCCTTTTCTATATCCAGGATCCTGCTGTTTCTTCAGCAAGGAGTAGAGCAGAAGTTGGCGTTAAGCACCATTAAGGGGCAAATTTCCTTGGCTGTCTTTTTTCAGCAACCCCTGGAGTCTCACTCATTAGTGAGTACCTTCGTTCAGGGGGTACGTACGACATGTAGTCCCTCCGGTGCGCCCACCGTTACCCCCATGGGATTTGAACCTGGTGTTGTCGGCGCTTCAAAAGCCGCCGTTTTAAAGACATCAGGGAGATTCCACTGTTGACTCTCTCCCAGAAAGTGGTCTTTCTAGTGGCCATCACGTTGGCCAGGAGGGTTTCGGAATTGGCGGCCTTGTCATGCAAGTCGCCTTATCTGGTCATCCACAGGGATAAGGTGGTGTTGCATCCGCAACCGTCCTTTCTACCGAAGGTGGTTTCGGCTTTTCATATCAATGAGGACATTGTATTACCATTGTTGTGTCCTAAGCCGAAGCCCCCCCAAGGAGGTGGCCCTTTACGCCCTGGATGTGGTTAGAGCTCTGAAGGTGTACTTGTCTGCCACGGCTCCCTTTCGGAAGTCAGACTCGCTATTTGTTTCGGTGGCTGGTCCAAGGAAGGGCATGGCGGTCTCGTCGGCCACCATTTCCAGGTGGATCAGACAGATTGTAGTACAAGCCTACGCCTTGAAGGGGCAGGTGCCCCCCTTTCCGGTCACGGCCCACTCTACAAGAGCAATCGGAACGTCTTGGGCCTTTCCGACACCAAGCGTCGGTCGCTCAGGTGTGTAAGGCGGCGAGCTGGTCGTCTGTCCATACGTTTACCAAGTTCTACAACGTAGACGTCGGTGCATCGGCTGATGCCTGTTTTGGCCACAAAGTTTTGCAGGTCGGCCGTGTAGATGCAATTGGATATTCAGGCTTCGTTTTTCCTGGTTCTTCGGTAAAAACTCAGTACTGTTATGTTTATGCACGGCAATGTTGCGGTCTTGAGGATCACTCCAGTTGAGGATGTTTTTCCACACACTGCTGGTGTTTTTCCACACACTGCTGTTTTTTTATGGGTTTAGTTTCACTAGTTCGCACTTACCGTGGTGGATGAAGTTTTTATGCTGTTTTTTTCCCACCCCTCGTTTTGTCACTGCTTGGGGACGTCCCATTTAGTTACAGAGAGGAGCTGTGCCGGTCGGTTAATATAAGAGAAAATATTATTTTTTGTACTCACCGTAAAATCCTTTTCTCTGTAATTCACAGACCGATAATTTGCAATGTTGCCTAGTTTCTCCTAGTGGCAGGCTAACAAACCCATTTAGTTACAGAGAGGAGCTGTGTCGGTCGGTGAATTATAGAGAAAAGGATTTTACGGTGAGTACAAAAAATAATATTTATTTTACTATTTGGGCCAGTTCTCCTTTAATAATGAAAAAATAAAAATCAGGAGACATCAATCACCATTTACCACCAAATGAAAGCCCGATTTGTCCTGAAACAATATATAATATATATATATATATATATATATATATTTATGGTCAAAGCCCTATGGCCGATACGGATATGATCAAGTAGCCTCTACCACAAGATTAACCACATGAAATGGACCTGAAGTGTGCCCTGGTCTGATGGTCGGTATACCAAAATAAGGGGGCATACCCTAGATTGGAAATTAATGTATGTGAAGAGAAATGAATTTGAGAAATGCCCTGAAAAGGGGAAGGGAGGGTGGGTGCCGCGCACCGGAAACCGACAAAGACCACAGGCGAGCGGGCTGGTTAAATACCCTCCGGGCTCCTCCCATAAATTCAGGCCACCACACTGGCCTTCTTACTTATGGTCAAAGCCCTATGGCCGATACGGATATGATCAAGTAGCCTCTACCACAAGATTAACCACATGAAATGGACCTGAAGTGTGCCCTGGTCTGATGGTCGGTATACCAAAATAAGGGGGCAAAACATTCAGGTAGGGGTGCAGTTTTATTAGTTTTAGCTTAATTAGTTGAGCGAGTTTGGTGAACGCTTGTGCCATTTCCACCCGAGGATTGGGAATGTACCGGGCGAGGTAGGCAGGGTCCCAACTGCTTAGTCTTTCAATGACGTGACTTGGGACCCACGCCAACATGCTGCCAAGGGTGCTCAAATACTAAAGAGTGTCCACGGTATGGACCGGGGACGAGGTGTAGGCTGTGTAGAAGAACCCCATGTGTTTGGGAAACTGGCAGGTACACAAGTGTTGGCACGAAAGCAATAGGGAACTAGAGTCTACGCGTTCCGGTAGGAGTGACAGTAGGTAGTCAAGTACGGTTACTTGATACCAAGCCCTGCTTCTCTATAGAAATGGACGTCCATCCTGGAGTCAGATTTCTGGGTTTTAGACACTGCAAGGAGGAGGATGAAATGAAGTTGGTAGTGAGCCAAGTAACGACTATGCAGAACTTGGCCTGCGGGATTGCTGAAGGCCTGGAATGAACATACAATGGACATTAAACTGGTGCCACCGGGCTAACTGCAGCGGTCTGCGCAGGAAGGACACAACCGAGAGCGGTCCAGACCTGGCTTCAATAACAAGATGAGCCTCGGCCCAGTTGTCGGTGGTGAAAGCCACAGCCTGTCCTGTCCTGACATGACCCCAGATACGAGAGGCTGTCATGACCGGGTATAGCCTGAAGAGGGAGGAAGTCCAGGTAAACCGGGGTTTAGGAGTATCCCTGATGCCATGGTCCTGTAAACCAGTGGTGGCCAAAAATTTCCGCGAAGCCTGTGTAGGCTGTGGCATCTGTCACTACCAGGGGCGACAGGGGCATCGTAGACGGTCTAAACACCGATACATCAATCCATGCAGTAAGGAACCTTCCGACATTGACAGGTCTGCTATTGCCACGACATCCAAATTAAGGATCTAAGAAGGGTCCTGTGTCCGTGAGAGGAGGACTAGGAGGCGTGACATAAAGATCGATCCTGGGGAATGGCCCGTATTGCAGATTTGAACATTCGTCAAGTAGTGTCTGTGTAGAACCTGGCTGCCAGTGCTACCAACAATAAATTGGCTAGGCCATGGAAAACCACAAAGGGCCAGGTAGATGGCCGCTTGGATGACTAGACTGGAGAATATGCGAGGATTTCATGTCCCTAAAGATGGCAGTTGTGATGGGCGAGCGTTTTCCGTTGGCTATGGGTGATGCCTCTGGATGCCTCGAAGTGGGGATCTTGCTGTATAAGCCATAAAGACAGGTGGCTCTCCGGGCCCTGTAAGGATGAGAAATGCTGAGCGCTGGCTAGGTATAGCCTGAGCGTGTTACGGGAAGAAGCCAGTTGCGTGTGTCAACACGATCCAGGTGCTGGATGGAAGTTGAACTCAACTATCCTAAGGGAGAGACCGACAGACAGGAAACGGTGAGTGGCTTGTAAGAAAAGCCACAGGAGACAAGTGGCCAACTAAGTGCTGCTGAAAACGACGTGTAGCCAGTTTGTGTGCCGCTGAGAATGTGTGCTTGCAAAAGAATGATTGCAAGACGTTATGCTAAGTCGCGAGCCTTGACACGATTGCAAAAGTAGTGTTTAAACGTGTGCTTGCGACAATTGCGTGGGAGTTTGTCACTGGAAATGTGTTCATAGTGACTGTGAGAAATTCGTGTTATCGCATGTGCTTTGCGAAGACTGCAGGAGTTGTGCTTGAACATGTGTTTGGGTGCGTGCTTGCAACGATTGCAAGATGTTATGCCAAGATGCGTGCTTGCAACGATTGCAAGATGTTATGCTAGGATGCGTGCCTGCAACGATTGCAAGGAGTTACACCAGGATGCGTGCTTGCCATGATTGCAAGATGTTATGCTAGGATGCGTGTGTGCAATGATTGCAAGAAGTTATGCCAGGATGCGTGCCTGCGACGATTTCAAGGAGTTATGCCAGGATGCGTGCCTGCAACGATTGCAAGAAGTTATGGTAAGATACATGGGTAGCCAGGTCGGAAAAGACAGAAGTCCATCCAGTCCTAACCACAAATCAAACAAATAAATATCGCACAACCCGACACACCCAATTCTACACCCACAGCTGATCCAGAGGAAGGCAAAAAACCCCAGCAGAGCATGGCCCAATTTGCTACAGCAGGGAAAAAATTCCTTCCTGATCCCCCGAGAGGCAATCGGATTTTCCCTGGATCAACTTCACCTATAAAATAAGTACCCCGTTACAATGTACATTTAGGAAGGTATCCAGGTTTTTCCCAAAGCAATCTATTGAGCCAGCCGGAACTGCCTGCTAGCAATGATTGCAACAAGTTTGTGCCTGGACATCTGCTCGCAATGATTGCAAGAGGTCTTATGCTCGAATGCGTGCTAGCAATGATTTGCCAGAGGTCTATGCCTGAATGTGTGCTTGCAATGATTGCAAGAAGTCTATGTTTGGATGCGTGCCTGCAACGATTGCAAGAAATCTACGCTTGGATGCATGCTTGCAAAGACTGCAAGAAGTCTACGCATGGATGCGTGTTTGCAATGATTGCAAGAAGTCTATTCTTGTATGCGTGCTTGCAACGACTGCCAGATTTCCATGCTTGAATGCGTGCTCGCAACGATTGCACGAAGATTTATGCTTGATGCATGCTTGCAATGATTTGCAAGAAGTCTATGCTTGGATTCGTGCTTGCAACGATTGCAAAAAGTCTACGCTTGAATGCGAACTTGCAACGACTGTACGACGTCCATGCTTGAATGCGTGCTCGCAACGGTTGCAAGAAGTCTACACTTGAATGCGAGCTTGCAACGCTTGCGAGAAGTCCAGGCTTGTATGCGTACTCGCACCAACCGCAAGACGTCCATGCTTGACTGCGTACTAGCAACGATTGCAAGAGGTCTATGCTAGGATGCGTGCTTGCAACGATTGCTAGAAGTCTACGCTTGGATGCGTGTTTGCAACGATAGCAAGAAGTCTACGCTTGTGTGCGTCCATGCTTGGATGCGTGTATGCAAAGATTGCAAGAAGTCTATGCTTGAATGCGTGTTTGCAACGATTGCCAGAAGTCTGTGCCTGGGGATGTGTTTGCATGTCAGATGCGACCGACTCGAAACGGGGCACTGTATACTACGGTCCATTTAATGAAAACCTGTTATGACAGAGGCATAAGCCGGTCATGCCGTGATTGTGACTGATGATGAACCGGACTCTGGAGCATGCACTGAAATGAGGCTAAAGCACTGGGGCACACCGTAACGAATCGGTGCATGTATGCAACTGGATTCGAAACGGAGCGCGGTACGTGGCGGTGAAATTTATTTGATTGCCATGACAGAGGCATGAGTTGGTCGTGCCGCTGTTGCGACTATCCGTTAATCGTGCATGCTGTAAAGCAAGTACTGGAATGTGGCTGAAATACCTGGGGCGCCGGGACGAATCGGTGCGTCGTAGATGCGACTGGATTCGTATCGGACGTCCTACGTGACAGTGAAATCGATTTCCCATGACAGAGTCATGAATCAGAGAACCGAAACCTGCAACCAACAATGAATCCTGACTCTGGAGCATGTACTGAAATGAGGCCGTAACCAACTGGGGCACACCGAAACGAATCGGTGCATCACAGATGCGACTAGATTCGAATCGGAGCGCGGTAAGTGACAGTGAAATGAGTGACAAAAGTATGCCATGACAGAGGCCCGAATCGGTCGTGCCGCGATTGCGACTGACAACGAACGGGACTCCGGAGCATGTACAGAAATGAGGCCGAAAATACCTGGGGCACGCCGGGACGAATTGGTGCATCGTAGACGCGACTGGATTCGTATCGGAACGTGATATGTGACAGTGAAATGATCCCATGACAGAGACCCGATCGCTTAGCAACGAGCGGGCTCTGGAGCATGTACCGAAATGAGGCCAACACAACTGGGACACGTCGATCGAACCTGTGCGTTTTCCTGAGAAATGCGACTGGTTTCGACTCGAACGTACTAGGTGACAGTGAAATGATTCCCATGACAGAGACCCGATTGATTAGCCACGAGCGAGCTCTGGAGCATGTACCGAAATGAGGCCAACGTAACTGGGACACGTCGATCGAACCTGTGCGTTTTCTTGAGAAATGTGACTGGTTTCGATTCGAACGTACTAGGTGACAGTGAAATGATTCCCATGACAGAGACCCGATCGATTAGCCACGAACGAGCTCTGGAGCATGTACCGAAATGAGGCCAACGTAACTGGGACACGTCGATCGAACCTGTGCGTTCAAGAACTGCGACTGGTTTCGATTCGAACGTACTAGGTGACAGTGAAATGAATTCCCATGACAGAGACCCGATCGATTAGCCACGAACGAGCTCTGGAGCATGTACTGAAATGTGGCCAAGCAGTTAGGGGCACACCGGAATGAATCTGCGCATTTAGCGGATGCGACTGGATTCGAATCGGAGCGCCGTGCGTAACAAAATGAGTGAAATGATGAAATGACCTACGTGAGCCAGCCATGGCAGAGGTAGGAGTCGTTGTGCCGTGAGACACGACTGGCAACGATTTTGACTGTGGAACACGGTAACGAGACTATAACAAGTACTAAAACAGTGCAATTTTTCCTACCAGCAATATCTACCGAAATGACGCCCGTGAAATGAAGGGCGCTGCGAAATTGGAGCGTATTGAGTGATAACAACCGGTATCACAACAAACGATTCGATATTTCAGGTTTTAACGACACTAAAAATAGTACAGGAAGGTCAATCGAGACCCTTACCTGCGGCAGTCGAGCTGGCGACATTGTACAGAGCCGGCGACGTTGTACAAACGAACGGGAAAGAAAACCACGAGAGAGACGTTTTGTCCGAATGGAAACGAAACACGAGCCGTCGGCCTAGTGACGTAGTGCCGCGCACCGGAAACCGACAAAGACCACAGGCGAGCGGGCTGGTTAAATACCCTCCGGGCTCCTCCCATAAATTCAGGCCACCACACTGGCCTTCTTACATATATATATATATATATATAAAATAATATAATATATATATATATATAATATATATATATAATAATTATATATATATATATATATATATATATATATATTATATATATATATTATATTTAATATATATATATATATATATATATATATATATATATATATATATTATATTATTTAATATATATATATTATATATATATTATATTTAATATATATATATATATATATATATATATATATATATATATATATATATATTATATTATTTAATATATACATATATATATTATATATATATTATATAATACATATATATATATTACATATTATATATATATATATATATATATATATATATATATATACCTGGAGGCACAAAGTAGTTGTGATGATATGTACGGATTTACTAACGCATGTCAAAGTTGCAAAATTGTGCTTAGGCATTAACATTTGTTTTACCCTTAGGTGTGAAGGAGATAACCAAGTGATATAATATGACTGTCAGCCCCATCTAGTGGCCATAATGAGGTATCTCTTCTCAACTACCTAAAATTCCACATTATGGCCACTAGATGGAGCCAATGATCATAGGAAATCACTTCATGAAATAAAATACGACCAGAATTTGTCATAGTACAGCGAATGCTCGTCACACTCGGTCAACTATTTTTTTATTTATTTTTTTATTAAACTAGACCTGTAAATGTTTATTACATATAGATAGTCTGGCTGACAAAATACACAAGTCCATCTAGTTCAATCAATAGAAAAAAAAAGTTTCCACCATAAAATGTACCAATGAGAGGTAAGGACTCCATTTTTATTTTTCTCCTGCTATCATTGGCCGACACGGTACAACACTTCATCCATGTCTTTGGTGATCTCTGATCTCCTTATCAACTGTTTCTTCCATGATGAAGATCAGCCATGGAGTATATCTGAGGTGTATATCAGGGTGTGCTTCTTCCCCACATGTCCAGCAACATTCATATACAAGACATTTCCCGCACTCACTAATACATCTCGAGGGTTGTGTGGGACCCCCGATGTACAGGAAGACAGGACTTCAGTGAGGAACAATTCCCTCACTCAGGACAGGAATATGGCTTCTCCCCCGTGTGCAACTTCTGATGTCTGAGAAGATTTGACTTTGCTGAAAAACATTTCCCGCAGTCAGGACAGGAATACGGCTTTTCGCCCGTGTGTGACATATGATGTTTATCAAGATGCCACTTATCTGAAAAACATTTCCCGCACTCAGGACAGGAATACGGCTTCTCACCCGTGTGCAACAACTGATGTCTATCAAGATGCCATGCACCTGAAAAACATTTCCCGCACTCAGAACATGAATACGGCTTCTTATACATGTGAGACCTCTGATGTCTGACAAGTTCTGATTTCACTACAAAACATTTCCCGCACTCAGGACAAGAATATGGCTTCTCATCCGTGTGCGACCTCTGATGTCTGAGAAGATTTGACCTATCTGAAAAACATTTCCCGCACTCAGGACAGGAATACGGCTTCTCACCAGTGTGTGATCTCCGATGTGTGTCAAGATTCAACTTAACTGAAAAACATTTCCCGCACTCAGAACATGAATACGGCTTCTCACCTGTGTGAAACTTCTGATGTCTGAGAAGATTTGACTTTGCTGAAAAACATTTCCCGCACTCAGGACAGGAATACAGCTTCTCACCCGTGTGCATCCTCTGATGTTTATGAAGATGCCACTTATCGGAAAACCATTTCCCGCACTCAGGACAGGAATACAGTTTCTCACCTGTGTGCATCCTCTGATGTTTATGAAGATGCCACTTATCGGAAAAACATTTCCCGCACTCAGGACAGGAATACAGCTTCTCACCTGTGTGCGACAACTGATGTCTATCAAGATGCCATGCACCTGAAAAACATTTCCCGCACTCAGAACATGAATACGGCTTCTCATACATGTGAGACCTCTGATGTCTGACAAGTTCTGATTTCACTACAAAACATTTCCCGCACTCAGGACAAGAATATGGCTTCTCATCCGTGTGCGACCTCTGATGTCTGAGAAGATTTGACCTATCTGAAAAGCATTTTCTGCACTCAGGACAGGAATACGGCTTCTCACCCGTGTGTGATCTCCGATGTGTGTCAAGAATCAACTTAACTGAAAAACATTTCCCGCACTCAGAACATGAATACGGCTTTTCACCTGTGTGAAATTTCTGATGTCTGAGAAGATTTGACTTTGCTGAAAAACATTTCCCACACTCAGGACAGGAATGCAGCTTCTCACCCGTGTGCAACCTCTGATGTTTATCAAGATGCCACTTATCTGAAAAACATTTCCCGCACTCAGGACAGGAATATGGCTTCTCACCTGTGTGCGACCTCTGATGTCTATCAAGATTTGACTTCCTTATAAAACATTTCCCACACTTAGAACAGAAATGTGGCTTCTCACCTGTATGACATTTTTTATGCATATTAAGACCAGACTTAGAATTGAAATGTTTCCTGCACACAGTACAAGGAAACCTCTTATCTGTTGGAAAGACGGCACCGTCCCGCACAGTCTGAGGTTCCTCGGGATAAGAGGAATACGATGGTCCGGCACCGTCCCGCACAGTCTGAGGTTCCTCAGGATAAGAGGAATACGATGGTCCGGCACCGTCCCGCACAGTCTGAGGTTCCTTGGGATAAGAGGAATACGATGGTCCGGCACCGTCCCGCACAGTCTGAGGTTCCTCGGGATAAGAGGAATACGATGGTCCGGCACCGTCCCGCACAGTCTGAGGTTCCTCGGGATAAGAGGAATACGATGGTCCGGCACCGTCCCGCACAGTCTGAGGTTCCTCAGGATAAGAGGAATACGATGGTCCGGCACCGTCCCTCACAGTCTGAGGTTCCTCGGGATAAGAGGAATATGATGGTCCGGCACCGTCCCGCACAGTCTGAGGTTCCTCAGGATAAGAGGAATACGATGGTCCGGCACCGTCCCGCACAGTCTGAGGTTCCTCGGGATAAGAGGAATACGATGGTCCGGCACCGTCCCGCACAGTCTGAGGTTCCTTGGGATAAGAGGAATACGATGGTCCGGCACCGTCCCGCACAGTCTGAGGTTCCTTGGGATAAGAGGAATACGATGGTCCGGCACCGTCCCGCACAGTCTGAGGTTCCTCAGGATAAGAGGAATACGATGGTCCATCTACACTGTGTGGTGCCGGATGGACATTTGAGGTAGTCGGGTTTTCTCCTGGACTATACTGTGTGATGTCCTCATCTTCTACTTTACAGTCTGGAGACAAAGTGAGACAATCCTCTGAGGTTTTCCTCATCTCCCGTCCATCTACTAAAATAGAAATACAAAGATTATTACTAGACATCAGCTGATTGGTTCCCCTAAACCAGGACTCCGCCCACATCAGGCAGCTTTGTCTCTGAGGATCTTACAATTCCCCCCTCAAGGTAACTAGTAAATGGGTTCCCGCCCTGCTCTGGACCAATCAGTGAGCAGTATGGGTGGAGGAATGGATTTAGTGTTAATGACCCACCTGTGCTGATCTGTAGGAGTGTCCTCCTCTATAAATGTCCCCGTTATTCCATCCTCCTCCATAGACTGCTGATCATCCCTCACATACCTCTCTTCTTCTTCTTCTGATTTCACCTCAACTTTACAATCTCTCAGGTTTCCACTCTGAATATATAATAAAATATTAATTGTAACACACAAGTTTGTATATATATATATATATATATATATATATATATATATTTTGTAACTATCAATAATTGTTCCTCATCTACCTGATGATGGTGGGGGATGGTGTGATCTTCCTGTGTGGAATCCCGGGAATACAGAGGACGGGGACATCTCTCTGGTGGGTTCCCATTACTGGATCCATCTGTAGGAAACACACACACTGACTGAATACATTGTTTCTATGTGTTTATCAGATGATGGGGGATCTAGGTGGAGCCTCCGTACTGCTCTCTCCTTTACAATAAAGTCTCCTCTTACCCGGTGATGTGAGGGGCGGCTGATTGTCCATCATGACGTCCTTGTAGAGATCCTTGTGTCCTTCTAAATACTCCCACTCCTCCATGGATAATGTCCCAGAATTCCCGGCACCGCTCACCTCTCCTGTTATCATCTTCATCATCTTTTTCGTGACTTCTAGAATCTTCTCCATGTTGTGTCTCTCAGGTTTTAGGGATGGAAATAGAGAGATAGTGATGGTCACCTTGTCACCAGACTTTACAGGAGGAAAACTCTGAAAGAACAAGGGTAATATTATGAGATCCTCCCAGAATCCTCCTCACCTCTCCGGTCAGGTCTGTGTTTTATTAATAGAGAGAAGAGTGATGTCATGTGACCTCCCAGAATCCTCCTCACCTCTCCGGTCAGGTCTGTGTTTTTATTAATAGAGAGAAGAGTGATGTCATGTGACCTCCCAGAATCCTCCTCACCTCTCCGGTCAGGTCTGTGTTTTATTAATAGAGATAAGAGTGATGTCACGTGACCTCCCAGAATCCTCCTCACCTCTCTGGTCAGGTCTGTGTTTTATTAATAGAGATAAGAGTGATGTCATGTGACCTCCCAGAATCCTCCTCACCTCTCCGGTCAGGTCTGTGTTTTATTAATAGAGATAAGAGTGATGTCATGTGACCTCCCAGAATCCTCCTCACCTCTCCGGTCAGGTCTGTGTTTTATTAATAGAGATAAGAGTGATGTCATGTGACCTCCCAGAATCCTCCTCACCTCTCCGGTCAGGTCTGTGTTTTATTAATAGAGATAAGAGTGATGTCATGTGACCTCCCAGAATCCTCCTCACCTCTCCGGTCAGCAGGTAGATGATCTCCAGGTTGAGGTTTATTATCTTCTCAGTCATGTGACTCCGGTCCTCCTTCATCCTCATTCGTGCCGTCATTTGATCTATACAGGTCTTCATGTTGACAGATAACTTTGGTAAATGAAATTAAGAATTATTTGGATAGTATTGATCACACACAATATGTGAGTGGGGGGATGGGAGAAGGATGTGGATTTGAGGGGGGTAATAGGAGGGTTGTTGTACTAATAGAGCAAACTATAATTTTTAGAGAACCTTCAGGGCCGGTTCACACCAAAATAAGGTGCAGGAAAATCATATTCCATGCACATTTCCCACACCGCTGCATCCTTGCGAAATAAAATAAAATGTCAATGGCCCCCCAAACACATCTCACAAACACATGTGGTGTTGGGAGAAGTGCATTGAATGCGTTATTCCTGCACCATGTTTTGGTGTGATCCGGCCTTGAAGGTTCGGTGCGGAACACTTTCAAAGCAGAGGGTACAATATTGCACATTTTTGGGGAAAAAAATCAAGGAGTTCTGGGTAATGGTTGCTGAAACCATTAAAATAATAACAGGAATTTCCCTAGGAGATAGACCGGCAGCCTTTTTATTATTGGACATTCCTATATTAGTGGAAAGATATAAAAACTCTTTGCTGAGATCTTCTTACAGCAGCTTGGGCGTGTATTCCTGTCCTGTGGAAGAGGGACATCCCTCCAACCAGAGCACAGTGGTTTGCTAGAATTGCAGAAATCCAACAAATGGAAAATCTTACTTTGGCGATGAAAGATCAAGATGAGAGATACCGGAAGACATGGGCCCCTTATCTGGTGTATAGAGAGGGATCAGGATGACATGTAAAACTTGCTAAGTGGTCCATGTCTGAGAAAAGAATGGTTTGACATTGTCACTCACAGTCTGAGGTTCCTTGGGATAAGAGGAATACGATGGTCCGGCACCGTCCCGCACAGTCTGAGGTTCCTCGGGATAAGAGGAATACGATGGTCCGGCACCGTCCCGCACAGTCTGAGGTTCCTCGGGATAAGAGGAATACGATGGTCCGGCACCGTCCCGCACAGTCTGAGGTTCCTCGGGATAAGAGGAATACGATGGTCCGGCACCGTCCCGCACAGTCTGAGGTTCCTCGGGATAAGAGGAATACGATGGTCCGGCACCGTCCCGCACAGTCTGAGGTTCCTCGGGATAAGAGGAATACAATGGTCCGGCACCGTCCCGCACAGTCTGAGGTTCCTCGGGATAAGAGGAATACGATGGTCCATCTACACTGTGTGGTCCCGGATGGACATTTGAGGTAGTCGGGTTTTCTCCTGGACTATACTGTGTGATGTCCTCATCTTCTACTTTACAGTCTGGAGACAAAGTGAGACAATCCTCTGAGGTTTTCCTCATCTCCCGTCCATCTACTAAAATAGAAATACAAAGATTATTACTAGACATCAGCTGATTGGTTCCCCTAAACCAGGACTCCGCCCACATCAGGCAGCTTTATCTCTGAGGATCTTGCAATTCCCCCCTCAAGGTAACTAGTAAATGGGTCCTCTGATCTCCTACCAGATCATTTCTTTATTCATGGACCTTAGTCAGAGAGGGAGGAAACAACGAGAACTGTCTTCTATAGGAGTGACAGTGATGAGGGGATTATAGGACGAGTGTCCCCTCCCCCTCTATCACTCATTGCCATCTTCCCAACACAAGAAGTCCTGCACTTCCTTATTCATTCCATGATTTAGTCATGAATAACAGCGGGGCTGAGCTCCACCAGAGGTCAGAGTGAGGATGGGGGGAGAACAACCAATGAAGACTGGACTGATCCTGAAGAGCCCCATCATTGGGTTATTGACTCCTCCCTCATTATCACTTTCTGTTTACGGCTCCAAACTTGGAGGAAGTTATTACATTATTAACACCATGTAAAAGTCTGTCCTCCAATCACATCATCAGATATAAAATGTCCAGCTGGTAGGAAATGGGTGTAACAAAAGAGAATACATATTATGTGTATATATAGTAGAGGGAAGAGAGAAGAAGTCAGGACAATGTAATATACAACATATTGTATAAGATACAACAGATAGGACTATAGAGCATCAGAATTATGTAATGTACAACATAAAATATATAGTGCAGGGATCAGGAGAATGTAATGTACAATATAAATGATATAGTCAAGGGTCAGGAATCATAATATTGGTGTTCAGAAATCAGTGGAAGCTTAAATGTTTACTGGAGACAAGTTGCAGAGGTCCCACAGCTGATCCCCAGAATCTCCATAAATCCAGTCTAGATCCATAAATTGTGTCGGCAGCACAGAGAAGGAAGATTATCGGAGAGAAATCCAGGAATACAGGACGGGGAACACAGCTCAGGAAAGTGACCAGGGGATTACAGGCTGATATCACCCAGCCCCCGCCCTACTCTGGACCAATCAGTGAGCAGTATGGGTGGAGGAATGGATTTAGTGTTAATGACCCACCTGTGCTGATCTCTGTAGGAGTGTCCTCCTCTATAAATGTCCCCGTTATTCCATCCTCCTCCATAGACTGCTGATCATCCCTCACATACCTCTCTTCTTCTTCTTCTGATTTCACCTCAAATTCTATATCGATTGGATCTCCACTCTAAACCAAGAAAATGAGAGAGAAAATCATCTGTAAAATAAGAGCTTTAATATTGTGACATCACATAAAAAATCCACACATTGTCTCTGTAAGTGAATGTTCTAGATTCTCCGTCCCACCAACCTTGTAACAGTGGGGGATGGTGTGACCTTCCTGTGTGGAATCCCGGGAATACAGAGGACGGGGACATCTCTCTGGTGGGTTTCTGTTACTAGACGGCTCCATCATATCCTTGTGTCCTTCTGAAAACACCTCCATAACCCCATACTCCTCATCCTCCTCTTTAAACTCTTCTTTGACAAAAATATTATCACCACCGAGGTTTCCAATCTGCAATATATTATAAAAACATTTATTGTAACACACATGCTTGTGCATAATGTATAACTACCAGTGATTGTTCCTCATCTACCTGATGATGGTGGGGGATGGTGTGATCTTCCTGTGTGGAATCCCGGGAATACAGAGGACGGGGACATCTCTCTGGTGGGTTTCTGTTATTAGGCGGCTCCATCATATCCTTGTGTCCTTCTGAAAGCTCCTTTATTACACCATATTCCTTGTCCTCTTCTTTAAAAAAAACTGTAATAATTCTCAAGGTTTCCACTCTGAATATATAATAAAACGTTTATTGTAACAAACATGATTGTGTATAAGTCATAACTATTCATAATTGTTCCTCATCTACTTCATGATGTGGGGGATGGTGTGATCTTCCTGTGTGGAATCCCGGGAATACAGAGGACGGGGACATCTCTCTGGTGGGTTTCTGTTACTTGATTTCTCCCTCATGATGTCCTTCAGAAAGCTGCTTCATCACACCATACTCCTCATCCTCCTCTTTTTACTCTTATTTAACAACAATATTATCATCCCCGATGTTTCCACTCTGAATTTATAATAAAAAAATTGTTGTAACAAACATGTTTGTGTATAAATCCTATCGGTGATTGTTACCCATCTACCTGATCATGGTGGGGGATGGTGTGAATGAATATCTGAGACTTGGATCAATATGGAAAAAAATGTTTTCAGGACATTCTTTCTACAAATTATATTTACCCTCTTTCTTCCTATTTGAACCTTCTAAAATAAAGACATACATATTCCAATCCCCCCCATCCCCCACTAATAATAAAAGTCATATAGTCCGTTAGTATAGACTGATGAGGTGAGAAGGTGATTGGTGGGAAAGGTGACACGCCTTCAAAATTATGACAATGTTCCGGCCCCATAAATCTGCCTGTGTGGTGTAATAATTGCCCTTTGTAGGCCATGTATGGTCAGGATGGTCATTGTCTTGTCTATTTATTGTCAGTGCTGTTTGTTTAAAGGAACATATTACTAGAATTTAACTACAAAATAAAGGAAATGTTCCGGCCCGGTGAGTGGGGGAATGTTCTGACCATGAAGGGGTTAATCTAGGTTTCCACACTATATATTTGTGTATCATCATCTGCTGGAGATAAAAGACGTCACAGTGACTATGGAGGAAGAGGACGAAACATGACTGGGGTGGGGGGGGCTACTGGGTGTATATAGAAAATAAGATCTTATTACCTCCTTTTCTGCCAGTTCCAGCAATGTCTCTTCTCAACTTCCTCCGGACTCACCTCTCACCCGGAACTTCCTGTCTGTACCTGGCATCACTTCCTGTCTGGGTAGAAGTGAGATCACCACCTTGTGGCGTTCAGAGGAAATGCAGTGTCTCGAAGTATGAACACGGCCCTGTGATCTGTATGTACTGTATATCCTTATAGATGGGGTCACCTCCACTCCCAACAAGGTGGAGAGAAATATGTATATATATAATATTCTTAGATTGTAAGCTCTAACGAGCCGGGTCCTCCAATTCCTCCTGTATTGTAACTGTACTGTCTGCCCTCATGTTGTAAAACGATGTGTAAACTGTCTGTGCTATACAAGTCCTGTATAATAATGATAATAACCTGTGTATTCAATCTGGTTATAACAGTAGATAGGTCGGGTGCTTCTGTAGATTTCCAGAGGTTGGCTATTGTAAGTCTTGATGCTATTAAGATGTGGACCACTATAGTTCTATGTATAATGGGATATTTCTCAAGGTCAATACCTAATAGGGCTGAGGCTGGAGTAAGCGTGGAAAGGTTTCCTGTGATGTCCGCTATAAAGGATGAAACTGAGTTCCAAAAGCTTTTCCAACTCCAGAGAGTATGTATAAGATTTCCAGTTTGCTCATTACACCTCCAACAAATATCGGTTGTGGATTCGTCTTATTACCTCCTCTGCTGCCAGGCCCAACAATATCTCCACTCTACTTCCTCCCGACTTACCTCTCACCCGGAACTTTCTTTCTGTGCGGGACATCACTTCCTGTCTTCCAAAGAGACTTCCTGTCTGTATGTGACATCACTTCCTGTCTTCCACAGAGACTTCCTGTCTGGGTAGAAGTGAGAAGATCACCCACCTTGTAGAGTTCAGAGGAACTGCGCCCCGAGAAACGTCTCATAGTGCGAGCACGGCCTTGTGCTGTGTGTATGTTCTCTATAGCGTCATACACTTGTAATGATGTGATCATTTCTTTGCCCATTTGCCAAGTGTATACTCCTGTTATGCAGTGTTTGTTTGTCGCTTTTCAATATGGCTGCTATGCTCTCTCTCACCAAGGATGAGGTAAGTGGGTGGAGAGGGAGACATGTGGCGGAAAGAGAACAGTGGATTGTTGCTGAGAGAGAACACGGAATGTGTAAGTGCTGCAGTTCCTCCTCACTGGGACATACATAGAGACTGTTAATGATTTCATGTTCCTGTCCGGAAAATACCTTATGTTGGACGGTTCACTGAATGTTATTTCTTCAATACATGGACTTTCAAATACAAAGCTGTGTGGATTACCATCTATGTGGAGATACATTTCTCAGTTGGGATTTCACTTGCTATTCACAAGCCCCAATTGAGTGGAGGCACTGCACATGTTAGAGATCCTGTCCTGATCACACAGATTATGAAGACTCTGCTCCTAAATACTCTACAGGAGGCGCCGTCATATCTCAGGAGCCGTCGAGTGTGAAAAGAATCGCGCTACACACGACATTACCAACAGTATTGGGACGCCTGCCTTTACACACACATGAACTTTAATGGCATCTCAGTCTTAGTCCGTAGCAGGGGAGGGCTGGTAGCCTTAGGCCTGGGGGCAAGTCCATTCAAGTGTCCCATTGAATCAGCGACCCACAGGCCAGCGACTAGCAGGACCCACATGCCAGCTCCCTGCAGGACCCATAGGCCATGGCCAGCTCCCAGCAGGACCCACAAGCCATGACCAGCAGGACCCATAGGCCATGGCCAGCTCCCAGCAGGACCCAAAGGCCATGGCCAGCAGGACCAACAGGCCATGGAGAGCTCCCAGCAGAACCCACAGGCTATAGCCAGCAGGACTAATAGGCCATGGCCAGTTCCCAGCAGGACTTACAGGCCATGGCAAGCACAGGACCTGACAGCCAGACAGTGTTGAGGGCTATTTCCTATTTTGAGGTTCCTGGGTGGGCAGGGAAAATGGGGTGCATGGGGGGGGGGGGTCAGGGTCTCTCACCTCAACGATGCAGCAACTCAGCCTCCTGGGGGGGTGATGACAACTTCAAGTTGCAGCCAGCGCCCAGCCTGGGCCAGTCACGCCCTGTCTCCAGTCCAAGGACTCCGGGACTTGTAGTGGAAAAGTAAGCTGCTCTCAGACAGTTATTTCTTCTTCTCTCTGTGACTGTCTCTCTAAAAACTTCAAGTTGCCGCCATCCAGCGCCCAGCCTGAGCCAGTCACAGACATCCCAGCCTTCAAAAACGAATTTCAGGGAGGTGATGCTTCGTGCCGCCGCCTTACCTGTGCCAATTAAACGCAGCCTATCAGTGCCAATTAAATGCAGCCTATCGGTGTCCATCAGTGCCACCTTATCAGTGTCCACCAGCGCAGCCTCAGTGTCCACCATAGGAGCGCTCCGTCCCACCCCAATGCCTGGCCACAGGCAGAAGACAGAGCAGCCCGAGCGGATGTACTCCATTTGTCTGCTCTGTCTTCTGGCCCAGCCGGGAGATCGCCCAATGCTCAGGGGTGTCCAGGAGCCTGCAGCCAAATGCGGGAGACTTGGGATGTCTGTAGTCACGTGATGTGCGTGACCTGCCACATGCCCCGCCTCTGAAGAGGAAAAAAGCTTTTTTTTTTTTTTTTTTTTTTTACTATTTTGGGGCCAGTTGTCCTTTGATAATAAAACAAATTAATCAGGAGACATCAATCACCATTTACCACCAAATGAAAGTCAAATTTGTCCTGAAACAAACGCGGTATAATCCACCTGGAGGCACAAAGCAGTTGTGATGATATGTACGGTTTTACTAACACGTCAAAGTTGCATAATTGTGCTTAGGCATTAACATTTGTTTTACCCTTAGGTGTGAACAATATAACAAAGTGATTTCCTATGACTGTCAGCCCCATCTAGTGGCCATAATGAGGTATCTCTCCTGAACTACCTAAACTTACACATTATGGCCACTAGATGGAGCCAATGATCATAGGAAATCACTTTATGAAATAAAATACGACCAGAATTTGTCATAGTACAGCGAATGCTCATCACACTTGGTCAACAATTTTTTTTTAATTAGACCTGTAAATGTTTATTACATATAGATAGTCTGGTTTATAAAATACACAAGTCCATCTAGTTCAATCAATAGAAAAAAAAAGTTTACACCACAAAATGTACCAATGAGAGGTAAGGACTCCATTTTTATTTTTCTCCTGCTATCAATGGCCGGCACGGTAGAACAGTTCATCCATGTCTTTGGTGATCTCTGATCTCCTTATCAACTGTTTCTTGCATGATGAAGATCAGCCATGGAGTATATCTGAGGTGTATATCAGGGTGTGCTTCTTCCCCACATGTCCAGCAACATTCATATAGAAGACATTTCCCGCACTTAAGGCACTAATACACCTCAAGGGTTGTGTGGGACCCCCTGATGTACAGGAAGACAGGACTTCAGTGAGGAACAATTCCTTTACTCAGAACAGGAATACAGTTTCTCCCCCGTGTGAGATCTCTGATGTGAGTTAAGACTAGACTTAAATGAAAAACATTTACCACAGTCAGGACAGGAATATGGCTTCTCTCCCGTGTGCAATCTCTGATGTCTGTCAAGATTCGACTTAACTGAAAAACATTTCCCGCACTCGGGACATGAATACGGCTTCTCACCCGTGTGCAATCTCTGATGTCTGTCAAGATTCGACTTAACTGAAAAACATTTCCCGCACTCAGGACATGAATACGGCTTCTCACCCGTGTGCAATCTCTGATGTGTGTCAAGATGCGACTTGACTAAAAAACATTTCCCACACTCGGGACAGGAATACGGCTTCTCACCCGTGTGTGATTTCTGATGATAGGAAAGATTGGACTTATGTGAAAAACTTTTCACGCACTCAGGACAGGAATACAGCTTCTCACCCGTGTGCAACCTCTGATGTCTATCAAGATGCCACTTATCTGAAAAACATTTCCCGCACTCAGGACAGGAATATGGCTTCTCACCCGTGTGCAACATCTGATGTCTGAGAAGAAGTGACTTCCTTAAAAAACATTTCCCGCACTCAGAACAGGAATGTGGCTTCTCACCTGTATGGAATTTTTTATGCATATTAAGACCGGACTTAGAATTGAAACGCTTCCCGCACTCAGTACAGGAAAACCTCTTTTCTGTTGGAAGGATGGCACTGTCTCTCATAGTCTGAGGTTCCTCAGGATAAGAGGAATACGATGGTCCGGCACCGTCCCGCACAGTCTGAGTTTCCTCAGGATAAGAAGAATACGATGGTCCGGCACCATCCCGCACAGTCTGAGGTTCCTCGGGATAAGTGGAATACGATGGTCGGGCACCATCCCGCACAGTCTGAGGTTCCTCGGGATAAGAGGAATACGATGGTCCGGCACCGTCCCGCACAGTCTGAGGTTCCTCGGGATAAGAGGAATACGATGGTCCATCTACACTGTGTGGTGCCGGATGGACATTGGAGGTAGTCGGGTTTTCTCCTGGACTATACTGTGTGATGTCCTCATCTTCTACTTTACAGTCTGGAGACAAAGTGAGACAATCCTCTGAGGTTTTCCTCATCTCCCGTCCATCTACTAAAATAGAAATACAAAGATTATTACTAGACATGAGCTGATTGGTTCCCCTAAACCAGGACTCCGCCCACATCAGGCAGCTTTGTCTCTGAGGATCTTACAATTCCCCCCTCAAGGTAACTAGTAAATGGGTCCTCTGATCTCCTACCAGATCATTTCTTTATTCATGGACCTTAGTCAGAGAGGGAGGAAACAACGAGAACTGTCTTCTATAGGAGTGACAGTGATGAGGGGATTATATGATGAGTGTCTGGAGTATGGGTCAGGAGTATGTAATGTACAACATAGAGTATATAATGCAGGGGTCAGCACTATATAATGTACAATATAGAGTATATAACGTACAACATAAAGTATATAGTGCAGGGGTCAGGAGTATGTAATGTACGACATAGAGTATATAATACAAGGGTCAAGCTTAAATGTTTACTGCAGACAAGTTGCAGAGGTCCCACACCGCTGCCTCCCATCTCCTGAGACTGCACTCAGTGACTTGGGTCTGAGACTATACAGACATATCCCTCCACCCGGGAACAGCAAGGAAAGAAAACAGAGCAAGTGACCCTGAAAAATTGAAACAATAGAGATCCTGCTATACCCTGGCATGGGGCAGAAGACCCAAGACACATGCCACTGGTGCCTAGGTTGAGCAATGTCTATAGTGAGAGTCAACATTTTGCTGCCAGCTGATCCCCAGAATCTCCATAAATCCAGTCTAGATACATAAATTGTGTCGGCAGCACAGAGAAGGAAGATTATCCAAGAGAAATACAGGACGGGGAACACAGTTCATTACAGGCTGATATCACCCAGCCCCCGCCCTACTCTGGACCAATCAGTGAGCAGTATGGGTGGAGGAATGGATTTAGTGTTAATGACCCACCTGTGCTGATCTCTGTAGGAGTGTCCTCCTCTATAAATGTCCCCGTTATTCCATCCTCCTCCATAGACTGCTGATCATCACTCACATACCTCTCTTCTTCTTCTTCTGATTTCACCTCAAATTCTATATCCATTGGATCTCCACTCTAAACCAAGAAAATGAGAGAGAAAATCATCTGTAAAATAAGAGCTTTAATATTGTGATATCACATAAAAAAAATTGGATTTTTATAACAGCTTACCTTTTCTTGGAGTACACGGGACACAGAGCAGCCATAGTAATTACTATGTGAGTTTTAGACCACCTCCAGGTGAATGGCATAATCAAAGACAAGAAGTCCCCCTCTATATAACCCCTCCCACACCAGGATAACCTCAGTTTTTGTAGCAAAGCAATAATGTATATATCCCAATAAGAGGGGGGGACCTCTGTGTCCCGTGATGTACTCCAAGAAAAGGATTTTACAGTTAAGCTGTTATAAAAATCCTATTTTCTTTATCGTACATCACAGCACACAGTGCAGCCATAGTAATTACTATGTGGGATGTCCAAGAGCCATGCCTTCTGAGGGGAGGGAGACACAAATAAAAGCAGACCGCCATCAGACGTGAGGACCTATACTGCTGCCTGCAGTACACTGCGCCCAAAAGCGTCATCCTCTTGCCATCTTACATGCACCTGATAGATTCTAGTGAATGTATGGACTGACGACCAAGTTGCGGCCTTGCAAATCTGAGTCAGAGGCTTGGTGATGCCCATGAGGCACTTACTGCCCTGGAAGACTGCGCTCTAAGTTGAAAAGGCAGAACCCGTCTTTTCAAACCATAAGCCTGAGTAATGACGAATCCATCTTGAAATAGTCGATTTTGATGCTGCCTGCCCTTTCTTGGGGTCTTCTGGCAGCACAAACAAAACATCAGTTTTTCTTATCTGAGCTTATATATCTCACTTTCAGATAGACTTTAACTGCTCTCACTACATCGAGAGAGTGTAATAATTTTTCTTCTTCAGAATAAGGTTCTGGAAAAAAGGAAGGTAGGGAAACTTGATTCAGATGAAAACTTGATACTACCTTAGGCAAAAAGGTTGGGTGAGGACGCAACACCACCTTATCCTTATGAATAATGATAATACTGCTCTTTACAAGAAAAAACTGCTAACTCTGAAACTCTTCTTGTGGAGGTTAACGCAACCAATAACACCAATTTCCTTGTCAAAAGGATCAAGGGAATATGGCGTATTGGCTCAAAAGGCTGTCTTTGTAAAGCCAACAAAAATAGATTCAAATCCCACGGGCACAAGGGTGACCTAACTGGCGGATTTATACACGTTACCCCTTGTATGAAGGCCCGAACCAAAGAATGCAAAGCAAGTAGCCTTTGGAAAAACACTGATAAGGCCGAAATCTGACCCTTGATTGTACTCAAGGCTAGCTTTATTTCCACTCCTAATTGTAGGAAGGCCAGAACTCTACCACCTATGACATACTTCCTAGGATGCCATCTTTTGGCTTCACACCAGGAAATATAGGCCCGTCCAGACTCTATATTAAATAGTCCTAGAAGCTGGCTTTCTTGCATTAATCAGGTTAGTTACCACTGAACCTGAAAGCCCCCGACTACTTAAAATGTGGGATTCAATAGCCAAACCATTATATTTAGCGTTTGTAAGGCAGGATGGAATACCGACCCCTGAAAAAGCAAGTCTGGGCGAGATGGAAGAGTCCCCGAGTCCCCTACTGCAATTGTTACGATCTCTGCATACCAGGTTCTTCTGGGCATGCCGCGGCTACTCGAATTATCGGCTTCTGTTCCCCTTTGATCCTGCTAAGGAGCAGCGGCACTGGGGGGGATCAGTACAAACTGATCCCATGGGATCATTAAACGCATCTGTCCCGTATGCGAGTGGATCCCTTGTCCTTGACACAAAGCTGTCCAACTTCTTGTTGAACCTGGACGCCAATAGATCTATGTCCGGGGTACCCCATTTCTGGCATACGGCCCGAATAAATGTCGGGATGCAGGGACCATTGTTGTTGGCGGCTCAAGAAATCCACCTGCCAATTGTCTACTCCCAGAATGAAGACTGCAAATAGGCAAGGCACATGCTCTTCTGCCCAAGCCAGAATATAGTTCACCTTCGTCTGGGCTGCGCAACTTCTGGTGCTGCCCTGGGGACCTATCACTCTTTCTCCCAGGGTGGGAGGAAGCTGCAAACGTACCAGCTATTTTACTTTCCAAACCAGCTAATGCTGTAGCCATATCGTCTTTAGTGACGTATGCAGAGGCTGGAATGTTGGAAGTAGCTACAATACCTCACATACTCAATGGCTCAGTCTGATCAGCCACTTCAGGTATTTCAGGGGAGGATGGTACTGTGGAAGTGAGACTAGGTTTCTCAGACCCTGACCATGGCACCCTTGTGCTCCTCCTTGGTAATTTAGCATTCTTCTTTCGTGAAGACATAGACCTAAGCACAAAGCAGAGGTACTAACCCAAATGCATCTGCTGCTGAGCTTTAGTCTAGCAATGTTTTATATGCCGCTATTAGTGCCCAGGCTGAGGCTGAGTAGATGTGCCTTGAGAATGCCTGTATTCAACACCCTATAGTGCTTACTTGCCCAGGTATGCTGCTGTGTCCCTCCTTTAGCCAAACTTCACTGTAGAGTGAGGATTTCAAAGGCAGCCACCCTGTGCATGCGCCGTTTATAACGTGCACGCTGCCCATGCTCAGCCACGCCCCCCGTGACGTAGAACGCCTCCTATTTTCAAAAGAGGGCATATCCTGCCTGTGCGGTGGTCTCCAACTCGGAAATCCCGAGGGGGGGGGGGCTCGCATCAGAGGGACACCCAGCAGGCGGGGGACCCCTGAACCCCATCTTGTGGCTGAAAGGAGTGAAGTAGGTGCATGCTGTCCACAAGCAAGCGGTCACTGAGAACCTGGGGAACCAAGGTATGTTGACACTAGAAATGTTATACTTTACACCCTCTAACACCCTTAACTTACCATCTAAGCCACAGGATACTGCTAGAAAATCACGGACAGACCCAACCTTCACCCATCATGGAGGGCCATGTCATGACAGACCTTCAAGGAATGGGTCCCCTTTGTATATAGGGTCCACTCCCTTGGACGTGTACAGCACCCTGCCAGAACAAACCTTTGGTTTCGTTTTTACGTGACCAAGATGCCAGGTCCCAGGGTCCAGAAGCATTACAGGCTAAAACCTTGTTCTTCTTTCCTCGAGGCCCAGGGACCATCCACTTTGGCTTTCTTGGCACTTTTTATGGATCCGTCTGCATAGCCCCCTGAGCCAGTGAAGGATCCTTCTGCGGAGCTTTTCTTAGCACTTCAATAACCGTGACCAACACCTTAGACACTGGCGAAAAAACTGAAGTACTCCCAGTGTGGGAGGGGTTATATAGAGGGGTACTTCCTGTCTTTGATTATGCCAGTGTCCATTCACCTGAAGGTGGCCTATAACCCACATAGTAATTACTATGGCTGCTCTGTGTCCTGTGATGTACAATAAAGAAATCCACACATTGTCTCTGTAAGTGTATGTTTCAGATTTCCCCGTCCCACCAACCTTGTAACAGTGGGGGATGGTGTGATCTTCCTGTGTGGAATCCCGGGAATACAGAGGACGGGGACATCTCTCTGGTGGGTTCCAGTCACTAGGCAGCTCCATCATATCCTTGTGTCCTTCTGAAAACTCCTCCATAACCCCATACTCCTCATCCTCCTCTTTATACTCTTCTTTGACAAAAATATTATCATCCCCGAGGTTTCCACTCTGCAATATATTATAAAACATTTATGGTAACACACATGCTTGTGCATAATGTATAACTACCAGTGATTGTTCCTCACCTACCTGATGATGGTGGGGGATGGTGTGATCTTCCTGTGTGGAATCCCGGGAATACAGAGGACGGGGACATCTCTCTGGTGGGTTCCTGTAGCTGGATGACTCCACCATGGTGTCCTGGTACAGATCTTTGTGTCCTTTTGGAAACTCCTCCATCACCCCATCCTCATCATCCTCCTCTTTTATCTCTTCTTTAAAGCGGGAGTCCGCCCGGAGTTCCGCCGTTTTTTTTTTTTAAAAGCCAGCAGCTACAAATACTGCAGCTGCTGACTTTTAAAATAAGGACACTTACCCGCCCAGCGCGCCCGCGATGTCGGCACCCGAAGCTGATCTCTCGATCATCTCTCGGGTGCTGTCGCCGCCATCTTGGATATGGGAATCAGGAAGTGGAGCCTTTCGGCTTCATTTCCCGGTTCCCTACTGCGCATGCACGAGTCGCGCTGCGCAATAAGGATGGACCCGCTGCCTCTGGGATCTGTGTGTTTCCCAGCAGGCAGCGGGGGACTTTCGGAAAGGGGCGTAGATCTACGCCCCTTTCCGCAGAGAGCTATTCCGGCAGTGGGTGCAGATACCTGTACTGTACAGGTACCTGCACCCCCCTCCCCCCTGAAAGGTGCCAATTGTGGCGCCGGAGGGGGGGAGGATTCCAATGAGCGGAAGGTCCACTTTAGGGTGGACCTCCGCTTTAACCTCAACTTTAGAATTTCTCAGGTTTCCACTCTGAAAATATAATAAAAATGACATCAATGGTAACAATGCAGATAATGTACAGATCCTAATGATACTATCAGGGATTGTTCCTCATCTACCTGATGATGGTGGGGGATGGTGTGACCTTCCTGTGTGGGATCCCGGGAATACAGAGGACGGGGACATCTCTCTGGTGGGTTCCTGTTATTAGGTGGCTCCATCATATCCTTGTGTCCATCTAAAAGCTCCTTCATTACACCATATTCCTTGACCTCTTGCTTGTACTCTTCTTTAATAACACTATTATAATCCTCAAGATTTCCACTCTGAATATATAATAAAACATTAATCGTAACAAACATGTTTGTGTATAAGTCATAACTATTCATAATTGTTTCTCATCTACCTGATGATGGTGGGGGATGGTGTGATCTTCCTGTGTGGAATCCCGGGAATACAGAGGACGGGGACATCTCTCTGGTGGGTTTCTGTTACTTGATTGCTCCATCATGAAGTCCTTGTGTCCTTCAGAAAGCTGCTTCATCACACCATACTCCTCATCCTCCTCTTTATACTCTTCTTTAACAACAATATTATCATTCCCGAGGGTTCCACTCTAAATATATAAACATGTTTGTGTATAAATCCTATCAGTGATTGTTATCCATCTACCTGATCATGGTGGGGGATGGTGTGAATGAATATCTGAGACTTGGATCAATATGGAAAAATTAGTTTTCAGGACATTTTTTCTACAAATTACATTTTCCCTCTTTCTTCCTATATCAATCTTGTAAAATAAAGACATACATATTCCAATCCCCCCCATCCCCCACTACTAATAAAAGTCATATAATTCCGTTAGTATAGACCGATGAGGTGAGAAGGTGATTGGTGGGAAAGGTGACACACCAACAAAATGAAGACAATGTTCCGGCCCCGTAACTGGGGGAACGTTCTGATCCTGAAGGGGTAAATCTGCCTGTGTGGTGTAATAATTGCCCGTTGTAGGTCATGTATGGTCAGGATGGTCATTGTCTTGTCTATTTATTGTCAGTGCTGTTTGTTTAGAGGAACAAATTACTAGAATTCATTTTCAAAATGAAGAGAATGTTCCGGCCCATAAGTGGGGGAATGTTCTGACCCTGAAGGGGTTAATCTAGGTTCCAACACTATATATATGTGTATCATCATCTGCTGGAGATAAAAGAGGTCACAGTGACTATGGAGGAAGAGGACGGACATGACGGGGGGGGGGGGGTTACTGGGTGTAGGGATGAGCTCAGGCCCGATCTCTGCAGCCACGCATCAGGGCAATGTCTCACTGCCTGTGATTAGCGCAGTACTGCGCTGACTTCCTGGCGGGTTCTGCACGCGGTCCATGCGAACACACCTGAGCTCATGCTTAACTGGGTCACTTAACTAGAAAATAATATTCTTAGATTTTAAACTCTAATGAGCCGGGCCCCCCCGATTCCTCCTGTATTGTAACTGTACTGTCTGCCATCATGTTGTAAAGTGCTAAACAAACTGTTGGCGCCATATAAATCCTGTATAATAATATCTTATTACCTCCTCTACTGCCAGGTCCAACAATGCCTCCTCTCTACTTCCTCCCGACTCACCTCTCACCCAGAACTTCCTGTCTGTATGTGACATCACTTCCTGTCTGTATGTGACATCACTTCCTGTCTTCCATGGAGACTTCCTGCCTGAATGAGACATCACTTCATGTTTTCTTCTATAGAGACTTGCCTGTGTAGAAGTGAGATCACCACCTTGTGGAGCTCAGAGGATTTGCCGCCCCGAGAAATGTCTCGTAGTGTGAGCACGGCCTTGTGCTGTGTGTGTATGTACTGTATATCCTTATACACTTAAAGTGGTTGTAAACCCTTACAAACCACTTTGACCTACAGGTAAGCCTAGATTAAGGCTTACCTGTAGGTCCAAGAAATATCTCCTAAACCTATACGGTTTAGGAGATATTTACCTGAAGACAGCCACCGCTGTCTACGGTGCATGCACCGTAGACAGCGGCGCGCAGGCGCACTGGGTAAGCCGCAGATCATGGCGATATGCCGCTAGTGACGGCTCCCGTGCGCATGCGCGGGAGTGACGTCATCGCTGCTCTGGCGAATCGCAGCGCCGGAGCAATGAGACCCACCAAGTAGACGCTCAGAACTACAGGGGACATTGGTGACTTCGCTGGCTCCTGTGTCAGGTAAGTGACACATAATGGACTACTATGCGATGCGATGCGATGCATAGTAGTCCATTATGCCTTACCTTTGCAGGGAATCAAAGAGGAAGTAAACCCATCAAGGTTTACTTCCTCTTTAAGGACCAGGCCTCTTTTTCAGATTTGGTGTTTACATGTTTAAAACATTTTTTTTTTGCTAGAAAATTACTTAGAACCCCCAAACGTTATATTTTGTTTTTTTCTAACACCCTAGAGAATAAAATGGCGGTCTTTGCAATACTTTTTTTTTGACACCGTATATTGCGCAGCGGTCTTACAAGCACACTTTTTTGGGAAAAAATTCCGTTTTTTGAATAAAATAAAAAAAGGCGGGGGGCGTGACCGGAAGTGCTGGGGAGAGGTCGCATCCCTGCTGAGCTCCGCCGGCCGAGAAACAATCTTCACCCATCCGCCGCTACCAAGCGGGATTTTGGCCGGCGGACACCTCAACTCGCTCCCCACGAGTCCCGGGAGCACAACCGCCACCGTATTGCGGCTCCGGACCGGCGGTACGTCCCGCGATCGGGCCCGAGGCCTACTACACCTGGCGAGCGCCGGCCGCCATCTTGCGGCCTACAAGGCCTCCGGAGCCTCCGCGCTCGCGTACCGCGGGCCGCTCGGATAGCGGCGCTGCACACGCATCTTCAGTGGGTCGGAGGAGCCTCCCTAAGGCCTGGGACAAAACTTTGGCAGAGAGCACTGGAATCAACAGGCAGCTCGTTACTGTGGAGGACATATGGAAGACTGAGGTAGGCGGCCATCTTGGTACACCTAGTCCTCCATTACAGGCCCCTCACACACTCCCACGGACAGATTCTGCTCCCCCCCCTGTACTACACGCCATCCACATAGACTATAGTGTCCCTGGAGAGCCTACAGATGGACGTGTAATCATATATATCTTGACTGGGGGTGCATACGCGGTCTCAAGGAAAATGACAGCGTAATTCCCTAGCACTGCGCCGTCGGACCATTCCACTTGGCGGATAAGGCATATTCAGCTAACGACTGTGGTCACATCTACCCCAACCACTGCATGCGCTATTTGGCAACCGGCGGGTATGTATAATACGCCCCGGAACCGTCCCCGCAACAGATCACAACAGAAATCCTCTCCGGTCCTGGGGAAGGCGAAGGGGAAGGGCAGGATGGCGCCTGAACCGCCGGAACCTGATGACACCACACAACATTCTGATGATAGCCTGTCACAGTTCCCCTCTAACCTAGCAAGCCCAGCGGACACTAACTCTGAAGCTTTGCTACAAAAATTCCGCACCATAGTAAGGGACGAGATCACCGCGACCTCTTGCAAGCTGTCTGCTGAACTGGTGAAGGATCTTAAAGAACTAGGCCACCGCACTAATCAGTTGGAGGAACGGATGGACCTAACAACCACGGTACTTGAGGGTCATGAGGAAGAGGTGGAGAAACTGAATGCAGAACTTGTGACGCTCCAGGACAAACTTGAGGACTCAGAAAATAGACCTCGCAGAGGTAATTTGCGTATACGCGGCCTCCCGGAAACCATCACAGACCTACAGGGTACAGCTACAGCGTTCTTCCAGGAGCTTGCTCCCGATATTCCTACGGAACGCCTGGAGTTCGACCGTATCCATAGGTCCCTCGCTCCCAAGCCAACTGAGGGCCCCCCTAGAGATGTGATCATAAAATTTCACTTCTACAGAACCAAGGAACGGCTTCTCCAAGCGGCCAGAGAGTTGCCGGACATTACATTCCAGGGAAACTCCCTCCAATTGTTTGCAGATCTTTCCCCGGTCACTATCGCTAAAAGGCGGAATATGAAGCCCTATCTGCAAATCCTGCAAGCCAGAAACATCCGCTATCGGTGGGGGTTCCCCTTTAAACTCTCTTTTTATCATCTGGGACGTCAGTTTCATGCCTCATCTTTGCCGGATCTGAGGCGACAATTCCAGGAGCTGCAGTTTGACCTCCCTCCTTCTTAACCCGAAACAGCATTGGCCCGCCCGGGTCCCTCCCGGGCCCCACTGAGATCCTCACAACACGGATCCCAAGCCCTCCGCTCTCTCAAGGCTCAGAGGTTTCAAGAAGTTTCTACAGCCGGGCATCTTTAGAAAAGTGCTGCTTCTGCCCTTTGCTAAATTTGATTGTGCTTTGTTTTTTTTTGTTTTTTTTCTTCTTTTCCCCTGCCTTCGCACAGCAGGCTCGCCTCAGGCTCTTGAACAAGCAGCAACTAATGCCACCAGGAGACTAGAACGGGACACCTCTGAACCGCAACTCTGAGGATTGGTAAGCTAGTCATTATTTGCTTACAGGCAGACTGTGCTGGTCTTTAACCCTGGACTGTGGCGGCCCACCTTACTGGTTGCAGATGAATGGCGGGGGAATTGTCTTGACCCTTTTTTTTTTTTTATATTTTGTACAATTAGTGCACTCAGGTAATGACTGCCGTCTCCCCCCCAATTGCATAAGCTATTTCGATTCCCCACCTCCTTTTTACCCTTTTCAATTTTTTCCCCTCCCATTGTGTGAGTTAAGAGGGGGTGTATGCACTGTGGACTGGACCCCTGCCTACTATTGGCCGAATGGGGGGAGGCCTTGCGCCCATCCCGCGGTTAATAGGCACACCTGTTTTTTTTTGCTTTGGGTTCCTTTTAGATGTTGCTGGGTTCATGCTGTTTTTTCATGGGCGGGGGGTCACCCCATGCACTGCCCTGTTTTTTTTTTTTTTTTTTTTTGGGGGGTGGGGGAGGGGATAGGGATGGTGACATTTTTTCTCTTTGTCTCTTTTTTTTTTTCTACTACAGTCTTTCATTTGTTCTTGGGGTTTATTTCGATATGCCATTGTTGACATGTTCTTTTATATGTATGGTTATTGTTACAGTTAAGCCAAGTGGTCTCCGACGGACCACTGCACCCTCATGCTGTGGTACTTGATCCGAACTAACGTTCGAGTCAACACCCGACCAGGTAGTGGGATGTTTAACCCACGACTCATAGCAATCTTACTGTTACAGAGTTATATGTTCGCAGAATTGCATGTTTCTACTACCTTTTCTGATGTGATACAATATTTCTCTCTTCCTTCTCCCTCTTCACTGCTTCTTTCCCTTTTTTCCCCCTCTGGGTTCGCAGGGTGTGTACGCTGGTTCAAGGTTGATGGCCGCCTAAAGCTGTCCCAATGACAATTAACTGGTTGTCCCTGAATGTTCAGGGCATGAACTCTCCCCATAAGAGGGTGAAGGTTTTTAAATATCTGCGCAAACGACAAGTTGACATTGCTTGTTTACAGGAGACACATTTTTCTGAGACCTCCCATCCTAGGTACTTCGATGCTCAGTTCCCTCAGGTATTTTTTGCAAATGCTTCAACTAAACAAAGGGGGGTCCTCGTAGCTTTTCGCAAATCTGTTCCATTTAGTTGCACTAAACAGATCGCAGACCCTGATGGGCGGTACCTATTGCTCCAAGGCACTATTCATGGCATGGAGGTTACCGTACTAACGTACTATGCCCCGAATGTAAATCCGGGGCCCTTCTTGACCCATGTCTGCACCCTACTTATGTCCCACGGCAAGGGCACCCTCCTTCTTGTGGATGACTCTAACCTTCTACTAAATCCCAAACTAGATAAGCAGCCGCCCGAGAGAAACGGACAGTCGGCAGGGGCTAAAAAATTCATGTCCTCCTTGCAAACACTTGACTTGGTTGACCTGTGGAGGGAATGTCATCCTCAGGGCAAGGACTACACCCATTACTCTCACCCCCATCAGGTCCACTCAAGGATTGACCATATGTTTATGCTCAGACGTCACCTTCCGTTAGTGGTATCGGCCTCAATCTTGGCTGTTCCTTGGTCGGATCACGACCCGGTGCTAGTTGTCTGTCACTCTGGATAGACCTAGATTTTCTCCCTGGGTGATGAATGATTCCCTTCTTTCGCATGCAGGTGTGACAGCGGATATTGTTAAGGCTTCGGAGGACTACTTTCGTGAAAATTTGGGCTCGGTGCAGTCACCAGTGGTCCTTTGGGAGGCTTATAAAGCGGTGTTACGGGGTCGGATAATTGGTCTGGCTTCGGCCCGTAAGAGGGCAAGAGAGATAAAACAAAAAGAGCTTGAGTCCCGATTGGAGTCACTATCCGAGAAGTTTAAACAGTTTCCCACCCCGAACAACCGTAAGCTGTTGGACATAGCCAGATCGGAGCTTGACCTATGCCTTACTGAGGGTGCTGAGCGTATACTGCGCTGGTCCCGCCAGCGGTGGTATGTGAGAGCAAATAAGCCAAACCGTATGTTAGCAGACTCCGAACCTTTGCCCCTAAATTGAATCCGATTACCCTACGAGATCGAAACAATGTCCTATCAGGGAACCCGAAGCATGTTCTGTAGGAATTTGGGTTTCGCCTTTCGAAGCTATACGCGGCACCAGAGGGTAATGCGGCTCAGAGCACGGCAGACTTCCTGGAAAGCCTTTCGCTCCCATCCTTAACGGGCGCTCACATTGCCCTCATGGATAGGGATATTCAGATCACCGAAGCTCTACAAGCAATAAAGGAACTTAAGGTAGGAAAACGTCCTGGGCCTGATGGGTACACCGCGCTTTACTATAGGAAGCTGGCATCGGTAGTAGCCCCTCACCTGGTGGCAATGTACAATTCGGTCAAAAACGGCAGCCCTCTCTCCCCCAGATCTTCTGACTGCAAATGTGGTGATGATTCCTAAACCGGACCGTGACCACTCATCTTGGGCCAATTTCAGGCCGATCTCGCTCATCAATGTAGATATGAAACTCTTGACAAAAATCTTGGCGACTCGACTAAACTCTTTCCTCCCCCGTTTAATAAAAAAGGACCAGGTTGGCTTCGTACCACAGAGACAGGCGGGAGATGCAATTCGACGTATAGTTCAAATCCAGCATATAGCCCAGGCTCGCTCCCAGGAATCCATGCTTCTCTCCCTCGATATGAATAAGGCCTTTGACTCCTTATCTTGGCCCTATCTCATGTCTGTCCTACGGCACTATGGATTCGGGAATTCATTTATGACTTGGATGTCGGCCCTATATGATTCCCCCCGAGCAAAAATTAAATATTACGGATTTGAATCCCCCATTTTTACTATCCACAGGGGAACCCGCCAGGGATGTCCGCTGTCACCCCTTCTTTTTGTGTTGGCACTGGAACCTCTGGCGGAGGCAATAAGAGCTCACCCAGATATCCGGGACATAGAAATAGCAGGTTGCCCCCATAAGATTTCCTTATTCGCTGATGACATTCTCATTTCTGTCACCTCTCCTAGAACTTCCCTGCCAAACTTACACACACTGTTGCAATCCTTTGCATCTCTCTCAGGACTCCAGATTAACTCATCTAAATCGAAGGCATTGTCGACTAATCTCTCTGTGGAGTTACTGGGGGACTTGCAGTTGGCCTTTCCTTACCAATGGGTTTCCTCTTTGCCTTATTTAGGAATCCGTCTCACATCGACATACCAGGCTTTATATCAGGCGAATTATCCACCATTATTCAAAAAATTAACGGATATGTTGTCGGCGTGGTCCTCCTTACCTCTTTCATGGTTTGGGAGAATAACGGGCATTAGGATGGCATATCTCCCAAAATTACTTTATTATTTTAGGGTTCTCCCCATCCCAATTCCCTCCCATGTCCTCAATATCCATCAGCGTAGGATCCTGCAATTTATCTGGGGATCGTCTCGTCCCCGTATTAATAAACAAATCCTGTTCGCCAACAAAAGTAATGGGGGCCTCTCGGTCCCGAATATAAGAGACTACTACGTGGCTGCTACCATTGCTCCGCTCTCTCACCTTCACGAGACGTATCAACTCCCGCTCTGGGCGACTATTGATCTGCTTGAGACGGACCCTGTCCCAATCTCTTCATTACCATGGCTCCCACCTGCACATCGCCCTAAGATTACAGGGCCTTGTATGATTCATACGCTACGAGTTTGGGACTCTGTGAAGTACTCGGCGGGGCTGGCTTCTCCCCATCTCCCGCTGTTGCGACTTCTACGTTGCCCACTTTTCCCTCCAGGCCTTCATGACTCCGTGCAATTCAAGTGGTGGACCATGAATGGCTTCGGCGATGTACACTCCTTGCTTACTCCCACAAAAATTTTACCATATGATGTTTTACGTTCATCACACGATATACCTCTACGGGAATATTTCAGGTATCTACAGATCCGTAATTTCCTCCAGAGTCTCATTAAATCTCAGGACGCCCCATACAGGTTGACACCGTTTGAGAGCATATGCAGATCCAGGCCCCACTCTCCTGGTCTGATATCTATGATATACTCAGCTCTGGTTTCTAAGCGGAGACCTCCTGTGCGGTCTTACCATTTGCAATGGGAGAGAGAGTTGGGGAAGAAGCTGGACCCGGAGGATTGGCAGGCAATGACCCTAGCCATATCCAACTGCTCGCGCAATGTGGTAATTCTGGAAAATGCATATAAGGTGTTATACCGGTGGTATTGTACCCCGACGCGTCTGGCTCGCTTTGTTCCAACCTGTTCCCCACTTTGTTTTAGAGAATGTGCCCGAGAGGGCAATATGGCCCATATTTGGTGGACCTGCCCACGGGTGTGCAGACTATGGGTCAGGGTGTACGCATTGCTCCGTAGCCTACTTCGAGTAAATCTTAAAAAGGATCCATTTGAGGCACTCCTTGGCAAACCAATAACTGAGCTGTTACGCCCAGAGCGCCAATTGACGCAACATCTCTTTACTGCAACTAAGTTGACAATAGCCAGAGCATGGAGAACCCCGGCGTGTCTGGCAGCCCTGGATAGCATATAATTATTCTCCTAGATTTGATGTTGCTTTATTATCAATGTAGGGACCGGTGGTGCGCACCCTGTGAACCCATTCTCTTCCCTCCCTCCCCTCTCTCTTCCTCGACCCCCCCTCCTTCTCTCTTTTGATCCTCCCTACTCCTCCCCTGCTTCTCATTCAACAACCTCTTTTCATCTTCCCTTGACTCACTCTACATCTTCTTCTCCCCTTCTCTCTCTTGTCTCACCAATTACCAGTAGATGATTACTATGGGCTGTTAATGCACTGTATGACATGCTTCTGTTGCAGTCATGTGAAAACCCGGGTTCACCCGGACGCAGGACATGTTGGAATCGTTCGGGCAACAGCCTGCTTTAATTACTACCATACAGTGAATCACCTGAACTGTTATTTGTACGACAGCCTATTGTATTGGAATGTAAACTTGTTCATTAATACTAATAAAAACCTTTGTAAAAGAAAAAAAAAAAAAGGCAACAGTAAAATTAGCCCAAATTTTTTTTTATATTGTGAAAGATAATGTTACGCCGAGTAAATTGATACCCAACATGTCACGCCTCAAAATTGCGCCCGCTCGTGGAATGGCGACAAACTTTTACCCTCAAAAATCTCCATAAGCGACATTTAAAAAAAATTCAGAGGAGGTCTAGGGCTAGAATTATTGCTCTCGCTCTACCGATCGCGGCGATACCTCACATTTGTGGTTTGACCGCCGTTTTCATATGCGGGCGCTACTCACGTATGCGCTTGCTTCTGTCGGGACGGGGTGTTTTAAAAAAAAATTATTTATTTTACTTGATTTTATTTATAAAAAAAAAAAAAAATGGATCACTTTTATTCCTATTACAAGGAATGTAAACATCCCTTGTAATAGAAAAAAGCATGACAGGTCCTCTTAAATATGAGATCTGGGGGGGGTCAAAAATTCCTCACATCTCTTATTTGGACTTAAATGCAATAATAAAAAAAAAAGTCATTTGAAAAAATTACATTGAAAAAAATATACCTTTAAGAGTTATGGGCGGAAGTGGCGTTTTGACGTAGTTTCCGCCCTCCTATGGTATAGAGACGAGTGGGGGGGCCATCTTAGCCTCACTCCTCTCTATACTCAGCTAGGAAGAGGACCCGATCGCCTCCGACCGCTACCGACGGCTCCGGTAAGCGGCGGAGGGCGCGGGAGAGGTGCCACTCCCGCCGCCCATAATGGTGATCTCGAGACGAACCCGCCGCGGAGACCACCGTTACAACCGAGATATCCCTCTTTACAGGAGGCGGTCCTGTGTTCTATAACGGTGGTCTCCGCGGCGGGTTCGTCTCGAGATCACCATTATGGGCGGCGGGAGTGGCACCTCTCCCGCGCCCTCCGCCGCTTACCGGAGCCGTCGGTAGCGGTCGGAGGCGATCGGGTCCTCTTCCTAGCTGAGTATAGAGAGGAGTGAGGCTAAGATGGCCCCCCCACTCGTCTCTATACCATAGGAGGGCGGAAACTACGTCAAAACGCCACTTCCGCCCATAACTCTTAAAGGTATATTTTTTTCAATGTAATTTTTTCAAATGACTTTTTTTTTTATTATTGCATTTAAGTCCAAATAAGAGATGTGAGGAATTTTTGACCCCCCCCAGATCTCATATTTAAGAGGACCTGTCATGCTTTTTTCTATTACAAGGGATGTTTACATTCCTTGTAATAGGAATAAAAGTGATCCATTTTTTTTTTTTTTAATAAATAAAATCAAGTAAAATAAATAATTTTTTTTTAAAACACCCCGTCCCGACAGAAGCAAGCGCATACGTGAGTAGCGCCCGCATATGAAAACGGCGGTCAAACCACAAATGTGAGGTATCGCCGCGATCGGTAGAGCGAGAGCAATAATTCTAGCCCTAGACCTCCTCTGAATTTTTTTTAAATGTCGCTTATGGAGATTTTTGAGGGTAAAAGTTTGTCGCCATTCCACGAGCGGGCGCAATTTTGAGGCGTGACATGTTGGGTATCAATTTACTCGGCGTAACATTATCTTTCACAATATAAAAAAAAATTTGGGCTAATTTTACTGTTGCCTTTTTTTTTTTTTCTTTTACAAAGGTTTTTATTAGTATTAATGAACAAGTTTACATTCCAATACAATAGGCTGTCGTACAAATAACAGTTCAGGTGATTCACTGTATGGTAGTAATTAAAGCAGGCTGTTGCCCGAACGATTCCAACATGTCCTGCGTCCGGGTGAACCCGGGTTTTCACATGACTGCAACAGAAGCATGTCATACAGTGCATTAACAGCCCATAGTAATCATCTACTGGTAATTGGTGAGACAAGAGAGAGAAGGGGAGAAGAAGATGTAGAGTGAGTCAAGGGAAGATGAAAAGAAGTTGTTGAATGAGAAGCAGGGGAGGAGTAGGGAGGATCAAAAGAGAGAAGGAGGGGGGGTCGAGGAAGAGAGAGGGGAGGGAGGGAAGAGAATGGGTTCACAGGGTGCGCACCACCGGTCCCTACATTGATAATAAAGCAACATCAAATCTAGGAGAATAATTATATGCTATCCAGGGCTGCCAGACACGCCGGGGTTCTCCATGCTCTGGCTATTGTCAACTTAGTTGCAGTAAAGAGATGTTGCGCCAATTGGCGCTCTGGGCGTAACAGCTCAGTTATTGGTTTGCCAAGGAGTGCCTCAAATGAATCCTTTTTAAGATTTACTCGAAGTAGGCTACGGAGCAATGCGTACACCCTGACCCATAGTCTGCACACCCGTGGGCAGGTCCACCAAATATGGGCCATATTGCCCTCTCGGGCACATTCTCTAAAACAAAGTGGGGAACAGGTTGGAACAAAGCGAGCCAGACGCGTCGGGGTACAATACCACCGGTATAACACCTTATATGCATTTTCCAGAATTACCACATTGCGCGAGCAGTTGGATATGGCTAGGGTCATTGCCTGCCAATCCTCCGGGTCCAGCTTCTTCCCCAACTCTCTCTCCCATTGCAAATGGTAAGACCGCACAGGAGGTCTCCGCTTAGAAACCAGAGCTGAGTATATCATAGATATCAGACCAGGAGAGTGGGGCCTGGATCTGCATATGCTCTCAAACGGTGTCAACCTGTATGGGGCGTCCTGAGATTTAATGAGACTCTGGAGGAAATTACGGATCTGTAGATACCTGAAATATTCCCGTAGAGGTATATAGTGTGATGAACGTAAAACATCATATGGTAAAATTTTTGTGGGAGTAAGCAAGGAGTGTACATCGCCGAAGCCATTCATGGTCCACCACTTGAATTGCACGGAGTCATGAAGGCCTGGAGGGAAAAGTGGGCAACGTAGAAGTCGCAACAGCGGGAGATGTGGAGAAGCCAGCCCCGCCGAGTACTTCACAGAGTCCCAAACTCGTAGCGTATGAATCATACAAGGCCCTGTAATCTTAGGGCGATGTGCAGGTGGGAGCCATGGTAATGAAGAGATTGGGACAGGGTCCGTCTCAAGCAGATCAATAGTCGCCCAGAGCGGGAGTTGATACGTCTCGTGAAGGTGAGAGAGCGGAGCAATGGTAGCAGCCACGTAGTAGTCTCTTATATTCGGGACCGAGAGGCCCCCATTACTTTTGTTGGCGAACAGGATTTGTTTATTAATACGGGGACGAGACGATCCCCAGATAAATTGCAGGATCCTACGCTGATGGATATTGAGGACATGGGAGGGAATTGGGATGGGGAGAACCCTAAAATAATAAAGTAATTTTGGGAGATATGCCATCCTAATGCCCGTTATTCTCCCAAACCATGAAAGAGGTAAGGAGGACCACGCCGACAACATATCCGTTAATTTTTTGAATAATGGTGGATAATTCGCCTGATATAAAGCCTGGTATGTCGATGTGAGACGGATTCCTAAATAAGGCAAAGAGGAAACCCATTGGTAAGGAAAGGCCGACTGCAAGTCCCCCAGTAACTCCACAGAGAGATTAGTCGACAATGCCTTCGATTTAGATGAGTTAATCTGGAGTCCTGAGAGAGATGCAAAGGATTGCAACAGTGTGTGTAAGTTTGGCAGGGAAGTTCTAGGAGAGGTGACAGAAATGAGAATGTCATCAGCGAATAAGGAAATCTTATGGGGGCAACCTGCTATTTCTATGTCCCGGATATCTGGGTGAGCTCTTATTGCCTCCGCCAGAGGTTCCAGTGCCAACACAAAAAGAAGGGGTGACAGCGGACATCCCTGGCGGGTTCCCCTGTGGATAGTAAAAATGGGGGATTCAAATCCGTAATATTTAATTTTTGCTCGGGGGGAATCATATAGGGCCGACATCCAAGTCATAAATGAATTCCCGAATCCATAGTGCCGTAGGACAGACATGAGATAGGGCCAAGATAAGGAGTCAAAGGCCTTATTCATATCGAGGGAGAGAAGCATGGATTCCTGGGAGCGAGCCTGGGCTATATGCTGGATTTGAACTATACGTCGAATTGCATCTCCCGCCTGTCTCTGTGGTACGAAGCCAACCTGGTCCTTTTTTATTAAACGGGGGAGGAAAGAGTTTAGTCGAGTCGCCAAGATTTTTGTCAAGAGTTTCATATCTACATTGATGAGCGAGATCGGCCTGAAATTGGCCCAAGATGAGTGGTCACGGTCCGGTTTAGGAATCATCACCACATTTGCAGTCAGAAGATCTGGGGGAGAGAGGGCTGCCGTTTTTGACCGAATTGTACATTGCCACCAGGTGAGGGGCTACTACCGATGCCAGCTTCCTATAGTAAAGCGCGGTGTACCCATCAGGCCCAGGACGTTTTCCTACCTTAAGTTCCTTTATTGCTTGTAGAGCTTCGGTGATCTGAATATCCCTATCCATGAGGGCAATGTGAGCGCCCGTTTAGGATGGGAGCGAAAGGCTTTCCAGGAAGTCTGCCGTGCTCTGAGCCGCATTACCCTCTGGTGCCGCGTATAGCTTCGAAAGGCGAAACCCAAATTCCTACAGAACATGCTTCGGGTTCCCTGATAGGACATTGTTTCGATCTCGTAGGGTAATCGGATTCAATTTAGGGGCAAAGGTTCGGAGTCTGCTAACATACGGTTTGGCTTATTTGCTCTCACATACCACCGCTGGCGGGACCAGCGCAGTATACGCTCAGCACCCTCAGTAAGGCATAGGTCAAGCTCCGATCTGGCTATGTCCAACAGCTTACGGTTGTTCGGGGTGGGAAACTGTTTAAACTTCTCGGATAGTGACTCCAATCGGGACTCAAGCTCTTTTTGTTTTATCTCTCTTGCCCTCTTACGGGCCGAAGCCAGACCAATTATCCGACCCCGTAACACCGCTTTATAAGCCTCCCAAAGGACCACTGGTGACTGCACCGAGCCCAAATTTTCACGAAAGTAGTCCTCCGAAGCCTTAACAATATCCGCTGTCACACCTGCATGCGAAAGAAGGGAATCATTCATCACCCAGGGAGAAAATCTAGGTCTATCCAGAGTGACAGACAACTAGCACCGGGTCGTGATCCGACCAAGGAACAGCCAAGATTGAGGCCGATACCACTAACGGAAGGTGACGTCTGAGCATAAACATATGGTCAATCCTTGAGTGGACCTGATGGGGGTGAGAGTAATGGGTGTAGTCCTTGCCCTGAGGATGACATTCCCTCCACAGGTCAACCAAGTCAAGTGTTTGCAAGGAGGACATGAATTTTTTAGCCCCTGCCGACTGTCCGTTTCTCTCGGGCGGCTGCTTATCTAGTTTGGGATTTAGTAGAAGGTTAGAGTCACCCACAAGAAGGAGGGTGCCCTTGCCGTGGGACATAAGTAGGGTGCAGACATGGGTCAAGAAGGGCCCCGGATTTACATTCGGGGCATAGTACGTTAGTACGGTAACCTCCATGCCATGAATAGTGCCTTGGAGCAATAGGTACCGCCCATCAGGGTCTGCGATCTGTTTAGTGCAACTAAATGGAACAGATTTGCGAAAAGCTACGAGGACCCCCCTTTGTTTAGTTGAAGCATTTGCAAAAAATACCTGAGGGAACTGAGCATCGAAGTACCTAGGATGGGAGGTCTCAGAAAAATGTGTCTCCTGTAAACAAGCAATGTCAACTTGTCGTTTGCGCAGATATTTAAAAACCTTCACCCTCTTATGGGGAGAGTTCATGCCCTGAACATTCAGGGACAACCAGTTAATTGTCATTGGGACAGCTTTAGGCGGCCATCAACCTTGAACCAGCGTACACACCCTGCGAACCCAGAGGGGGAAAAAAGGGAAAGAAGCAGTGAAGAGGGAGAAGGAAGAGAGAAATATTGTATCACATCAGAAAAGGTAGTAGAAACATGCAATTCTGCGAACATATAACTCTGTAACAGTAAGATTGCTATGAGTCGTGGGTTAAACATCCCACTACCTGGTCGGGTGTTGACTCGAACGTTAGTTCGGATCAAGTACCACAGCATGAGGGTGCAGTGGTCCGTCGGAGACCACTTGGCTTAACTGTAACAATAACCATACATATAAAAGAACATGTCAACAATGGCATATCGAAATAAACCCCAAGAACAAATGAAAGACTGTAGTAGAAAAAAAAAAAGAGACAAAGAGAAAAAATGTCACCATCCCTATCCCCTCCCCCACCCCCCAAAAAAAAAAAAAAAAAAAAACAGGGCAGTGCATGGGGTGACCCCCCGCCCATGAAAAAACAGCATGAACCCAGCAACATCTAAAAGGAACCCAAAGCAAAAAAAAACAGGTGTGCCTATTAACCGCGGGATGGGCGCAAGGCCTCCCCCCATTCGGCCAATAGTAGGCAGGGGTCCAGTCCACAGTGCATACACCCCCTCTTAACTCACACAATGGGAGGGGAAAAAATTGAAAAGGGGAAAAAGGAGGTGGGGAATCGAAATAGCTTATGCAATTGGGGGGGAGACGGCAGTCATTACCTGAGTGCACTAATTGTACAAAATATAAAAAAAAAAAAAGGGTCAAGACAATTCCCCCGCCATTCATCTGCAACCAGTAAGGTGGGCCGCCACAGTCCAGGGTTAAAGACCAGCACAGTCTGCCTGTAAGCAAATAATGACTAGCTTACCAATCCTCAGAGTTGCGGTTCAGAGGTGTCCCGTTCTAGTCTCCTGGTGGCATTAGTTGCTGCTTGTTCAAGAGCCTGAGGCGAGCCTGCTGTGCGAAGGCAGGGGAAAAGAAGAAAAAAAACAAAAAAAAACAAAGCACAATCAAATTTAGCAAAGGGCAGAAGCAGCACTTTTCTAAAGATGCCCGGCTGTAAAAACTTCTTGAAACCTCTGAGCCTTGAGAGAGCGGAGGGCTTGGGATCCGTGTTGTGAGGATCTCAGTGGGGCCCGGGAGGGACCCGGGCGGGCCAATGCTGTTTCGGGTTAAGAAGGAGGGAGGTCAAACTGCAGCTCCTGGAATTGTCGCCTCAGATCCGGCAAAGATGAGGCATGAAACTGACGTCCCAGATGATAAAAAGAGAGTTTAAAGGGGAACCCCCACCGATAGCGGATGTTTCTGGCTTGCAGGATTTGCAGATAGGGCTTCATATTCCGCCTTTTAGCGATAGTGACCGGGGAAAGATCTGCAAACAATTGGAGGGAGTTTCCCTGGAATGTAATGTTCGGCAACTCTCTGGCCGCTTGGAGAAGCCGTTCCTTGGTTCTGTAGAAGTGAAATTTTATGATCACATCTCTAGGGGGGCCCTCAGTTGGCTTGGGAGCGAGGGACCTATGGATACGGTCGAACTCCAGGCGTTCCGTAGGAATATCGGGAGCAAGCTCCTGGAAGAACGCTGTAGCTGTACCCTGTAGGTCTGTGATGGTTTCCGGGAGGCCGCGTATACGCAAATTACCTCTGCGAGGTCTATTTTCTGAGTCCTCAAGTTTGTCCTGGAGCGTCACAAGTTCTGCATTCAGTTTCTCCACCTCTTCCTCATGACCCTCAAGTACCGTGGTTGTTAGGTCCATCCGTTCCTCCAACTGATTAGTGCGGTGGCCTAGTTCTTTAAGACCCTTCACCAGTTCAGCAGACAGCTTGCGAGAGGTCGCGGTGATCTCGTCCCTTACTATGGTGCGGAATTTTTGTAGCAAAGCTTCAGAGTTAGTGTCCGCTGGGCTTGCTAGGTTAGAGGGGAACTGTGACAGGCTATCATCAGAATGCTGTGTGGTGTCATCAGGTTCCGGCGGTTCAGGCGCCATCCTGCCCTTCCCCTTCGCCTTCCCCAGGACCGGAGAGGATTTCTGTTGTGATCTGTTGCGGGGACGGTTCCGGGGCGTATTATACATACCCGCCGGTTGCCAAATAGCGCATGCAGTGGTTGGGGTAGATGTGACGAGAGTCGTTAGCTGAATATGCCTTATCCGCCAAGTGGAATGGTCCGACGGCGCAGTGCTAGGGAATTACGCTGTCATTTTCCTTGAGACCGCGTATGCACCCCCAGTCAAGATATATATGATTACACGTCCATCTGTAGGCTCTCCAGGGCCACTATAGTCTATGTGGATGGCGTGTAGTACAGGGGGGGAGCAGAATCTGTCCGTGGGAGTGTGTGAGGGGCCTGTAATGGAGGACTAGGTGTACCAAGATGGCCGCCTACCTCAGTCTTCCATATGTCCTCCACAGTAACGAGCTGCCTGTTGATTCCAGTGCTCTCTGCCAAAGTTTTGTCCCAGGCCTTAGGGAGGCTCCTCCGACCCACTGAAGATGCGTGTGCAGCGCCGCTATCCGAGCGGCCCGCGGTACGCGAGCGCGGAGGCTCCGGAGGCCTTGTAGGCCGCAAGATGGCGGCCGGCGCTCGCCAGGTGTAGTAGGCCTCGGGCCCGATCGCGGGACGTACCGCCGGTCCGGAGCCGCAATACGGTGGCGGTTGTGCTCCCGGGACTCGTGGGGAGCGAGTTGAGGTGTCCGCCGGCCAAAATCCCGCTTGGTAGCGGCGGATGGGTGAAGATTGTTTCTCGGCCGGCGGAGCTCAGCAGGGATGCGACCTCTCCCCAGCACTTCCGGTCACGCCCCCCGCCTTTTTTTTTTTTATTCAAAAAACGGAATTTTTTCCCAAAAAAGTGTGCTTGTAAGACCGCTGCGCAATATACGGTGTCAAAAAAAAAGTATTGCAAAGACCGCCATTTTATTCTCTAGGGTGTTAGAAAAAAACAAAATATAACGTTTGGGGGTTCTAAGTAATTTTCTAGCAAAAAAAAAATGTTTTAAACATGTAAACACCAAATCTGAAAAAGAGGCCTGGTCCTTAAAGAGGAAGTAAACCTTGATGGGTTTACTTCCTCTTTGATTCCCTGCAAAGGTAAGGCATAATGGACTACTATGCATCGCATCGCATCGCATAGTAGTCCATTATGTGTCACTTACCTGACACAGGAGCCAGCGAAGTCACCAATGTCCCCTGTAGTTCTGAGCGTCTACTTGGTGGGTCTCATTGCTCCGGCGCTGCGATTCGCCAGAGCAGCGATGACGTCACTCCCGCGCATGCGCACGGGAGCCGTCACTAGCGGCATATCGCCATGATCTGCGGCTTACCCAGTGCGCCTGCGGGCCGCTGTCTACGGTGCATGCACCGTAGACAGCGGTGGCTGTCTTCAGGTAAATATCTCCTAAACCGTATAGGTTTAGGAGATATTTCTTGGACCTACAGGTAAGCCTTAATCTAGGCTTACCTGTAGGTCAAAGTGGTTTGTAAGGGTTTACAACCACTTTAAGTGTATAAGGATATACAGTACATACACACACAGCACAAGGCCGTGCTCACACTACGAGACATTTCTCGGGGCGGCAAATCCTCTGAGCTCCACAAGGTGGTGATCTCACTTCTACACAGGCAAGTCTCTATAGAAGAAAACATGAAGTGATGTCTCATTCAGGCAGGAAGTCTCTATGGAAGACAGGAAGTGATGTCACATACAGACAGGAAGTGATGTCACATACAGACAGGAAGTTCTGGGTGAGAGGTGAGTCGGGAGGAAGTAGAGAGGAGGCATTGTTGGACCTGGCAGTAGAGGAGGTAATAAGATATTATTATTATACAGGATTTATATGGCGCCAACAGTTTGTTTAGCACTTTACAACATGATGGCAGACAGTACAGTTACAATACAGGAGGAATCGGGGGGGCCCGGCTCATTAGAGTTTAAAATCTAAGAATATTATTTTCTAGTTAAGTGACCCAGTTAAGCATGAGCTCAGGTGTGTTCGCATGGACCGCGTGCAGAACCCGCCAGGAAGTCAGCGCAGTACTGCGCTAATCACAGGCAGTGAGACATTGCCCTGATGCGTGGCTGCAGAGATCGGGCCTGAGCTCATCCCTACACCCAGTAACCCCCCCCCCCGTCATGTCCGTCCTCTTCCTCCATAGTCACTGTGACCTCTTTTATCTCCAGCAGATGATGATACACATATATATAGTGTTGGAACCTAGATTAACCCCTTCAGGGTCAGAACATTCCCCCACTTATGGGCCGGAATATTCTCTTCATTTTGAAAATGAATTCTAGTAATTTGTTCCTCTAAACAAACAGCACTGACAATAAATAGACAAGACAATGACCATCCTGACCATACATGGCCTACAACGGGCAATTATTACACCACACCGGCAGATTTACCCCTTCAGGATCAGAACGTTCCCCCAGTTACGGGGCCGGAACATTGTCTTCATTTTGTTGGTGTGTCACCTTTCCCACCAATCACCTTCTCACCTCATCAGTCTATACTAACGGAATTATATGACTTTTATTAGTAGTGGGGGATGGGGGGGATTGGAATATGTATGTCTTTATTTTACAAGATTGATATAGGAAGAAAGAGGAAAAATGTAATTTGTAGAAAAAATGTCCTGAAAACTAATTTTTCCATATTGATCCAAGTCTCAGATATTCATTCACACCATCCCCCACCATGATCAGGTAGATGGATAACAATCACTGATAGGATTTATACACAAACATGTTTATATATTTAGAGTGGAACCCTCGGGAATGATAATATTGTTGTTAAAGAAGAGTATAAAGAGGAGGATGAGGAGTATGGTGTGATGAAGCAGCTTTCTGAAGGACACAAGGACTTCATGATGGAGCAATCAAGTAACAGAAACCCACCAGAGAGATGTCCCCGTCCTCTGTATTCCCGGGATTCCACACAGGAAGATCACACCATCCCCCACCATCATCAGGTAGATGAGAAACAATTATGAGTAGTTATGATTTATACACAAACATGTTTGTTACGATTAATGTTTTATTATATATTCAGAGTGGAAATCTTGAGGATTATAATAGTGTTATTAAAGAAGAGTACAAGCAAGAGGACAAGGAATATGGTGTAATGAAGGAGCTTTTAGATGGACACAAGGATATGATGGAGCCACCTAATAACAGGAACCCACCAGAGAGATGTCCCCGTCCTCTGTATTCCCGGGATTCCACACAGGAAGATCACACCATCCCCCACCATCATCAGGTAGATGAGGAACAATCACTGATAGTATCATTAGGATCTGTACATTATCTGCATTGTTACCATTGATGTCATTTTTGTTATATATTCAGAGTGGAAACCTGAGAGATCCTAAAGTTGAGGTTAAAGCGGAGGTCCACCCTAAAGTGGACCTTCCGCTCATTGGAATCCCCCCCCCCCTCCGGCGCCACAATTGGCACCTTTCAGGGGGGAGGGGGGTGCTGGTACCTGTACAGTACAGGTATCTGCACCCACTGCCGGGATAGCTCTCTGCGGAAAGGGGCGTAGATCTACGCCCCTTTCCGAAAGTCCCCCGCTGCCTGCTGGGAAACACACAGATCCCAGAGGCAGCGGGTCCATCCTTATTGCGCAGCGCGACTCGTGCATGCACAGTAGGGAACCGGGAAATGAAGCCGAAAGGCTCCACTTCCTGATTCCCATACCTAAGATGGCGGCAGCAGCACCCGAGAGACGATCGAGAGATCGGCTTCGGGTGCCGAGATCGCGGGCGCGCTGGGCGGGTAAGTGTCCTTATTTTAAAAGTCAGCAGCTGCAGTATTTGTAGCTGCTGGCTTTTAAAAAAAAAAAAAAAAAACGGCGGAACTCCGGGCGGACTCCCGCTTTAAAGAAGAGATAAAAGAGGATGGGGTGATGGAGGAGTTTCCAAAAGGACACAAAGATATGTACCAGGACACCATGATGGAGTCATCCAGCTACAGAAACCCACCAAAGAGATGTCCCCGTCCTCTGTATTCCCGGGATTCCACACAGGAAGATCACACCACCCCCCACCATCATCAGGTAGATGAGGAACAATCACTGGTAGTTATACATTATGCACAAGCATGTGTGTTACAATAAATGTTTTATAATATATTGCAGAGTGGAAACCTCGGGGATGATAATATTTTTGTCAAAGAAGAGTTTTTAAAGAGGAGGATGAGGAGTATGGGGTTATGGAGGAGTTTTCAGAAGGACACAAGGATATGATGGAGCTGCCTAGTGACTAGAACCCACCAGAGAGATGTCCCCGTCCTCTGTATTCCCGGGATTCCACACAGGAAGATCACACCATCCCCCACTGTTACAAGGTTGGTGGGACGGGGAAATCTGAAACATACACTTACAGAGACAATGTGTGGATTTCTTTATTGTACATCACAGGACACAGAGCAGCCATAGTAATTACTATGTGGGTTATAGGCCACCTTCAGGTGAATGGACGCTGGCATAATCAAAGACAGGAAGTACCCCTCTATATAACCCCTCCCACACTGGGAGTACCTCAGTTTTTTCGCCAGTGTCTAAGGTGTTGGTCATGGTTATTGAAGTGCTAAGAAAAGCTCCGCAGAAGGATCCTTCACTGGCTCAGGGGGCTATGCAGACGGATCCATAAAAAGTGCCAAGAAAGCCAAAGTGGATGGTCCTTGGGCCTCGAGGAAAGAAGAACAAGGTTTTAGCCTGTAATACTTCTCTTTGAGAGCTGGACCCTGGGACCTGGCATCTTGGTCACGTAAAAACTAAACCAAAGGTTTGTTCTGGCAGGGTGCTGTACACGTCCAAGGGAGTGGACCCTATATACAAAGGGGACCCGTTCCTTGAAGGTCTGTCATGACATGGCCCTCCATGATGGGTGAAGGTTGGGTCTGTCCGTGATTTTCTAGCAGTATCCTGCAGCTTAGATGGTAAGTTAAGGGTGTTAAAGGGTGTAAAGTATAACATTTCTAGTGTCAACATACCTTGGTTCCCCAGGTTCTCAGTGACCGCTTGCTTGTGGACAGCATGCACCTACTCCACTCCTTTCAGCCACAAGATGGGGTTCAGGGGTCCCCTGCCTGCTGGGTGTCCCCCTGATGCGAGTCCCCCCCCCCCCGGGATTTCCGAGTTGGAGACCACCGCACAGGCGGGATATGCCCTCTTTTGAAAATAGGAGGCGTTCTACATCACGGGGGGCGTGGCTAAGCATGGGCAGCGTGCACGTTATATACGGCGCATGCGCAGGGCGGCTGCCTTTGAAATCCTCACTCTACAGTGAAGTTTGGCTGAAGGAGGGACACAGCAGCATACTTGGGCACGTAAGCACTATAGGGTGTTAAATACAGGCATTCTCAAGGCACATCTACTCAGCGTCAGCCTGGGCACTAATGGCGGCATATAAAACATTGCTAGACTAAAGCTCAGCAGCAGATGCATTTGGGTTAGTACCTCTGCTTTGTGCTTAGGTCTATGTCTTCACGAAAGAAGAATGCTAAATTACCAAGGAGGAGCACAAGGGTGCCATGGTCAGGGTCTGAGAAACCTAGTCTCACTTCCACAGTACCATCCTCCCCTGAAATACCTAAAGTGGCTGATCAGACTGAGCCATTGAGTATGTCAGGTATTGTAGCTACTTCCAACATTCCAGCCTCTGCATACGTCACTAAAGACGATATGGCTACAGCATTAGCTGGTTTGGAAAGTAAAATAGCTGGTACGTTCGCAGCTTCCTCCCACCCTGGGAGAAAGAGTGATAGGTCCCCAGGGCAGCACCAGAAGTTGCGCAGCCCAAACGGAGGTGAACTTTTATATTCTGGCTTGGGCAGAAGAGCATGTGCCTTGCCTATTTGCAGTCTTCATTCTGGGAGTAGACAATTGGCAGGTGGATTTCTTGAGCCGCCAACAACAATGGTCCCTGCATCCCGACATTTATTCGGGCCGTATGCCAGAAATGGGGTACCCCGGACATAGATCTATTGGCGTCCAGGTTCAACAAGAAGTTGGACAGCTTTGTGTCAAGGACAAGGGATCCACTCGCATACGGGACAGATGCGTTTAATGATCCCATGGGATCAGTTTGTACTGATCCCCCCCAGTGCCGCTGCTCCTTAGCAGGATCAAAGGGGAACAGAAGCCGATAATTCGAGTAGCCGCGGCATGCCCAGAAGAACCTGGTATGCAGAGATCGTAAGAATGGCAGTAGGGGACTCGGGGACTCTTCCATCTCGCCCAGACTTGCTTTTTCAGGGGTCGGTATTCCATCCTGCCTTACAAACGCTAAATATAATGGTTTGGCTATTGAATCCCACATTTTAAGTAGTCGGGGGCTTTCAGGTTCAGTGGTAACTAACCTGATTAATGCAAGAAAGCCAGCTTCTAGGACTATTTAATATAGAGTCTGGACGGGCCTATATTTCCTGGTGTGAAGCCAAAAGATGGCATCCTAGGAAGTATGTCATAGGTGGTAGAGTTCTGGCCTTCCTACAATTTGGAGTGGAAATAAAGCTAGCCTTGAGTACAATCAAGGGTCAGATTTCGGCCTTATCAGTGTTTTTCCAAAGGCTACTTGCTTTGCATTCTTTGGTTCGGGCCTTCATACAAGGGGTAACGTGTATAAATCCGCCAGTTAGGTCACCCTTGTGCCCGTGGGATTTGAATCTATTTTTGTTGGCTTTACAAAGACAGCCTTTTGAGCCAATACGCCATATTCCCTTGATCCTTTTGACAAGGAAATTGGTGTTATTGGTTGCGGTAACCTCCACAAGAAGAGTTTCAGAGTTAGCAGTTTTTTCTTGTAAAGAGCAGTATTATCATTATTCATAAGGATAAGGTGGTGTTGCGTCCTCACCCAACCTTTTTGCCTAAGGTAGTATCAAGTTTTCATCTGAATCAAGTTTCCCTACCTTCCTTTTTTCCAGAACCTTATTCTGAAGAAGAAAAATTATTACACTCTCTCGATGTAGTGAGAGCAGTTAAAGTCTATCTGAAAGTGAGATATATAAGCTCAGATAAGAAAAACTGATGTTTTGTTTGTGCTGCCAGAAGACCCCAAGAAAGGGCAGGCAGCATCAAAATCGACTATTTCAAGATGGATTCGTCATTACTCAGGCTTATGGTTTGAAAAGACGGGTTCTGCCTTTTCAACTTAGAGCGCAGTCTTCCAGGGCAGTAAGTGCCTCATGGGCATCACCAAGCCTCTGACTCAGATTTGCAAGGCCGCAACTTGGTCGTCAGTCCATACATTCACTAGAATCTATCAGGTGCATGTAAGATGGCAAGAGGATGACGCTTTTGGGCGCAGTGTACTGCAGGCAGCAGTATAGGTCCTCACGTCTGATGGCGGTCTGCTTTTATTTGTGTCTCCCTCCCCTCAGAAAGCATGGCTCTTGGACATCCCACATAGTAATTACTATGGCTGCACTGTGTGCTGTGATGTACGATAAAGAAAATAGGATTTTTATAACAGCTTACCTGTAAAATCCTTTTCTTGGAGTACATCACGGGACACAGAGGTCCCCCCCCCCCTCTTATTGGGATATATACATTATTGCTTTGCTACAAAAACTGAGGTTATCCTGGTGTGGGAGGGGTTATATAGAGGGGGACTTCTTGTCTTTGATTATGCCATTCACCTGGAGGTGGTCTAAAACTCACATAGTAATTACTATGGCTGCTCTGTGTCCCGTGTACTCCAAGAAAAGGTAAGCTGTTATAAAAATCCAATTTTTTTTATGTGATGTCACAATATTAAAGCTCTTATTTTACAGATGATATTCTCTCTCATTTTCTTGGTTTAGAGTGGAGATCCAATCGATATAGAATTTGAGGTGAAATCAGAAGAAGAAGAAGAGAGGTATGTGAGGGATGATCAGCAGTCTATGGAGGAGGATGGAATAACGGGGACATTTATAGAGGAGGACACTCCTACAGAGATCAGCACAGGTGGGTCATTAACACTAAATACATTCCTCCACCCATACTGCTCACTGATTGGTCCAGAGTAGGGCAGGGGCTGGGTGATATCAGCCTGTAATGAGCTGTGTTCCCCGTCCTGTATTTCTCTTGGATAATCTTCCTTCTCTGTGCTGCAGACACAATTTATGTATGTAGACTGGATTTATGGAGATCCTGGGGATCAGCTGGCAGCAAAATGTTGACTCTCACTATAGACATTGCTCAACCTAGGCACCAGTGGCATGTGTCTTGGGTCTTCTGCCCCATGCCAGGGTATAGCAGGATCTCTATCATTTCAATTTTTCAGGGTCACTTGCTCTGTTTTCTTTCCTTGCTGTTCCCGGGTGGGGGGATATGTCTGTATAGTCTCAGACCCAAGTCACTGAGTGCAGTCTCAGGAGATGGGAGGAGCGGTGTGGGACCTCTGCAACTTGTCTGCAGTAAACATTTAAGCTTGACCCTTGTATTATATACTCTATGTTGTACATTACATACTCCTGACCCCTGCACTATATACTTTATGTTGTACGTTATATACTCTATATTGTACATTATATAGTGCTGACCCCTGCATTATATACTCTATGTTGTACATTACATACTCCTGACCCATACTCCAGACACTCATCATATAATCCCCTCATTACTGTCACTCCTATAAAAGAAAGTTCTCGTTGTTTCCTCCCTCTCTGACTAAGGTCCATGAAAAAAGAAATTATCTGGTAGGAGATCAGAAGACCCATTTACTAGTTACTTTGAGGGGGGAATTGTAAGATCCTCAGAGACAAAGCTGCCTGATGTGGGCGGAGTCCTGGTTTCGGGGAACCAATCAGCTCATGTCTAGTAATAATCTTTGTATTTCTATTTTAGTAGATGGACGGGAGATGAGGAAAACCTCAGAGGATTGTCTCACTTTGTCTCCAGACTGTAAAGTAGAAGATGAGGACATCACACAGTATAGTCCAGGAGAAAACCCGACTACCTCAAATGTCCATCCGGCACCACACAGTGTAGATGGACCATCGTATTCCTCTTATCCTGAGGAACCTCAGACTGTGCGGGATGGTGCCGGACCATCGTATTCCTCTTATCCTGAGGAACCTCAGACTGTGCGGGACGGTGCCGGACCATCGTATTCCTCTTATCCTGAGGAACCTCAGACTGTGCGGGACGGTGCCGGACCATCGTATTCCTCTTATCCTGAGGAACCTCAGACTGTGCGGGGCGGTGCCGGACCATCGTATTCCTCTTATCCCGAGGAACCTCAGACTGTGCGGGACGGTGCCGGACCATCGTATTCCTCTTATCCTGAGGAACCTCAGACTGTGCGGGACGGTGCCGGACCATCGTATTCCTCTTATCCCGAGGAACCTCAGACTGTGCGGGACGGTGCCGGACCATCATATTCCTCTTATCCTGAGGAACCTCAGACTGTGCGGGACGGTGCCGGACCATCGTATTCCTCTTATCCCGAGGAACCTCAGACTGTGCGGGAGGGTGCCGGACCATCGTATTCCTCTTATCCTGAGGAACCTCAGACTATGAGAGACAGTGGCATCCTTCCAACAGAAAAGAGGTTTTCCTGTACTGAGTGCGGGACGCGTTTCAATTCTAAGTCAGGTCTTAATATGCATAAAAAATTCCATACAGGTGAGAAGCCACATTCCTGTTCTGAGTGCGGGAAATGTTTTTTAAGGAAGTCACTTCTTCTCAGACATCAGATGTTGCACACGGGTGAGAAGCCATATTCCTGTCCTGAGTGCAGGAAATGTTTTTCAGATAAGTGGCATCTTGATAGACATCAGAGGTTGCACACGGGTGAGAAGCTGTATTCCTGTCCTGAGTGCGGGAAATGTTTTTCACATAAGTCCAATCTTTCCTATCATCAGAAATCACACACGGGTGAGAAGCCGTATTCCTGTCCCGAGTGTGGGAAATGTTTTTTAGTCAAGTCGCATCTTGACACACATCAGAGATTGCACACGGGTGAGAAGCCGTATTCATGTCCCGAGTGCGGGAAATGTTTTTCAGTTAAGTCGAATCTTGACAGACATCAGAGATTGCACACGGGAGAGAAGCCATATTCCTGTCCTGACTGTGGTAAATGTTTTTCATTTAAGTCTAGTCTTAACTCACATCAGAGATCTCACACGGGGGAGAAACTGTCTTCCTGTACATCAGGGGTCCCACACAACCCTTGAGGTGTATTAGTGCCTTAAGTGCGGGAAATGTCTTCTATATGAATGTTGCTGGACATGTGGGGAAGAAGCACCCCCTGATATACACCTCAGATATACTCCATGGCTGATCTTCATCATGCAAGAAACAGTTGATAAGGAGATCAGAGATCACCAAAGACATGGATGAAGTGTTGTACCGTGTCGGCCATTGATAGCAGGAGAAAAATAAAAATGGAGTCATTACCTCTCATTGGCTGAGTACATTTTGTGGTGTAAACTCTTGCAAGAGGTCTGTTTTCTCAAGTCGTCTTTCAGGACGAAACGCGTTAACCCCACCACTTAAAAGGTGGTCTTCTAGGCCTTTTTAAATAAAAATGCAGTCATTACGTTTCATTGGCTGAATACATTTTGTGGTGTAAATTTTTTTTTTTAATTGCTTCTAAGTATAAATTTGATCAGAGATCACCAAAGACATGGATGAAGTGTTCTACCGTGCCTGCCATTGATAGCAGGAGAAAAATAAAAATGGAGTCCTTACCTCTCATTGGTACATTTTGTGGTGTAAACTTTTTTTTTCTATTGATTGAACTAGATGGACTTGTGTATTTTATAAACCAGACTATCTATATGTAATAAACATTTACAGGTCTAATTAAAAAAAATTGTTGACCAAGTGTGACGATCATTCACTGTACTATGACAAATTCTGGTCGTATTTTATTTCATAAAGTGATTTTCTATGATCATTGGCTCCGTCTAGTGGCCATAATGTGTAAGTTTAGGTAGTTCAGGAGAGATACCTCATTATGGCCACTAGATGGGGCTGACAGTCATAGGAAATCACTTTGTTATATTGTTCACACCTAAGGGTAAAACAAATTTTAATGCCTAAGCACAATTATGCAACTTTGACGTGTTAGTAAAACTGTACATATCATCACAACTACTTTGTGCCTCCAGGTGGATTATACCGCGTTTGTTTCAGGACAAATTTGGCTTTCATTTGGTGGTAAATGGTGATTGATGTCTCCTGATTAATTTGTTTTATTATCAAAGAACAACTGGCCCCAAAATTGTAAAAAAAAAAAAAAAAGCTTTTTTCCTCTTCAGAGGCGGGGCATGTGGCAGGTCACGCACATCACGTGACTACAGACATCCCAAGTCTCCCGCATTTGGCTGCGGGCTCCCGGACACCCCTGAGCATTGGACGATCTCCCGGCTGGGCCAGAAGACAGAGCAGACAAATGGAGTACATCCGCTCGGGCTGCTCTGTCTTCTGCCTGTGGCCAGGCATGGGGGTGGGACGGAGCGCTCCTATGGTGGACACTGAGGCTGCGCTGGTGGACACTGATAAGGTGGCACTGATGGACACCGATAGGCTGCATTTAGTTGGCACTGATAGGCTGTGTTTAATTGGCACAGGTAAGGCGGCGGCACGAAGCATCACCTCCCTGAAATTCGTTTTTGAAGGTTGGGATGTCTGTGACTGGCTCAGGCTGGGCGCTGGATGGCGGCAACTTGAAGTTTTTAGAGAGACAGTCACAGAGAGAAGAAGAAATAACTGTCTGAGAGCAGCTTACTTTTCCACTACAAGTCCCGGAGTCCTTGGACTGGAGACAGGGCGTGACTGGCCCAGGCTGGGCGCTGGCTGCAACTTGAAGTTGTCATCACCCCCCCAGGAGGCTGAGTTGCTGCATCGTTGAGGTGAGAGACCCTGACCCCCCCATGCACCCCATTTTCCCTGCCCCAGTGGCCTGCCCACCCAGTAACCTCAAAATAGGAAATAGCCCTCAACACTGTCTGGCTGTCATGTCCTGTGCTTGCCATGGCCTGTAAGTCCTGCTGGGAACTGGCCATGGCCTATTGGTCCTGCTGGCTATAGCCTGTGGGTTCTGCTGGGAGCTCTCCATGGCCTGTTGGTCCTGCTGGCCATGGCCTTTGGGTCCTGCTGGTCATGGCTTGTGGGTCCTGCTGGGAGCTGGCCATGGCCTATGGGTCCTGCAGGGAGCTGGCATGTGGGTCCTGCTAGTCGCTGGCCTGTGGGTCGCTGATTCAATGGGACACTTGACTGGACTTGCCCCCAGGCCTACGGCTACCAGCCCTCCCCTGCTACGGACTAAGACTGAGATGCCATTAAAGTTCATGTGCGTGTAAAGGCAGGCGTCCCAATACTGTTGGTAATGTTGTGTGTAGCGCTATTCTTTTCACACTCGGCGGCTCCTGAGATATGACGGCGCCTCCTGTAGAGTATTTAGGAGCAGAGGCTTCATAATCTGTGTGATCAGGACAGGATCTCTAACATGCGCAGTGCCTCCACTCATTTGGGGCTTGTGAATAGCAAGTGAAATCCCAACTGAGAAATGTATCTCCACATAGACGGTAATCCACACAGCATTGTATTTGAAAGTCCATGTATTGAAGAAATAACATTCAGTGAACCGTCCAACATAAGGTATTTTCCGGACAGGAACGTGAAATCATTAACAGTCTCTATGTATGTCTCAGAGAGGAGGAACTGCAGCACTTACACATTCCGTGTTCTCTCTCAGCAACAATCCACTGTTCTCTTTCCGCCACATGTCTCCCTCTCCACCCACTTACCTCATCCTTGGTGAGAGAGAGAGAGCATAGCGGCCATATTGAAAAGTTGCAAACAAACACTGCATAACAGGAGTATACACTTGGCAAATGGGCAAAGAAATGATCACATCATTACAAGTGTATGACGCTATAGAGAACATACACACAGCACAAGGCCGTGCTCGCACTATGAGACGTTTCTCGGGGCGCAGTTCCTCTGAACTCTACAAGGTGGGTGATCTTCTCACTTCTACCCAGACAGGAAGTCTCTGTGGAAGACAGGAAGTGATGTCACATACAGACAGGAAGTCTCTTTGGAAGACAGGAAGTGATGTCCCGCACAGAAAGAAAGTTCCGGGTGAGAGGTAAGTCGGGAGGAAGTAGAGTGGAGATATTGTTGGGCCTGGCAGCAGAGGAGGTAATAAGACCCATCCACAACCGATATTTGTTGGAGGTGTAATGAGCAAACTGGAAATCTTATACATACCCTCTGGAGTTGGAAAAGCTTTTGTAACTCAGTTTCATCCTTTATAGCAGACATCACAGGAAACCTTTCCACGCTTACTCCAGCCTCAGCCCTATTAGGTATTGACCTTGAAAAATAACCCATTATACATAGAACTATAGTGGTCCACATCTTAATAGCATCAAGACTTACAATAGCCAACCTCTGGAAATCTACAGAAGCACCCGACCTATCTACTGTTATAACCAGATTGAATACACGGGTTATTATCATTATTATACAGGACTTGTATAGCACAGACAGTTTACACATCGTTTTACAACATGAGGGCAGACAGTACAGTTACAATACAGGAGGAATTGGAGGACCCGGCTCGTTAGAGCTTACAATCTAAGAATATTTTATATATATACATATTTCTCTCCACCTTGGTGGGAGTGGAGGTGACCCCATCTATAAGGATATACAGTACATACAGATCACAAGGCCGTGTTCATACTTCGAGACACTGCATTTCCTCTGAACGCCACAAGGTGGTGATCTCACTTCTACCCAGACAGGAAGTGATGTCAGGTACAGACAGGAAGTTCCGGGTGAGAGGTGAGTCTGGAGGAAGTTGAGAAGAGACATTGCTGGAAATGGGAGAAAAGGAGGTAATAAGATCTTATTTTCTATTTACACCCAGTAACCCCCCCGCCATGTCCGTCCTCTTCCTCCATAGTCACTGTGATGTCTTTTATCTCCAGCAGATGATGATACACAAATATATAATGTGGAAACCTAGATTAACCCCTTCATGGTCAGAACACTCTCCCACTCACCGGGCCGGAACATTTCCTTTATTTTGTAGTTAAATTCTAGTAATATGTTCCTTTAAACAAACAGCACTGACAATAAATAGACAAGACAATGACCATCCTGACCATACATGGCCTACAAAGGGCAATTATTACACCACCCAGGCAGATTTATGGGGCCGGAACATTGTCTTCATTTTGAAGGCGTGTCACCTTTCCCACCAATCACCTTCTCACCTCATCAGTCTATACTAATGGACTATATGACTTTTATTAGTAGTGGGGGATGGGAATATGTATGTCTTTATTTTAGAAGGTTCAAATAGGAAGAAAGAGGGTAAATATAATTTGTAGAAAGAATGTCCTGAAAACATTTTTTTCCATATTGATCCAAGTCTCAGATATTCATTCACACCATCCCCCACCATGATCAGGTAGATGGGTAACAATCACCGATAGGATTTATACACAAACATGTTTGTTACAACAAATTTTTTATTATAAATTCAGAGTGGAAACATCGGGGATGACAATATTGTTGTTAAATAAGAGTAAAAAGAGGAGGATGAGGAGTATGGTGTGATGAAGTAGCTTTCTGAAGGACATCATGAGGGAGAAATCAAGTAACAGAAACCCACCAGAGAGATGTCCCCGTCCTCTGTATTCCCGGGATTCCACACAGGAAGATCACACCATCCCCCACCATCATCAAGTAGATGAGGAACAATTATGAATAGTTATGACTTATACACAATCATATTTGTTACAATAAACGTTTTATTATATATTCAGAGTGGAAACCTTGAGAATTATTACAGTTTTTTTTAAAAGAAGAGGACAAGGAATATGGTGTAATAAAGGAGCTTTCAGATGGACACAAGGATATGATGGAGCCACCTAATAACAGAAACCCACCAGAGAGATGTCCCCGTCCTCTGTATTCCCGGGATTCCACACAGGAAGATCACACCATCCCCCACCATCATCAGGTAGGTGATGAACAATCACTGGTAGTTATACATTATGCACAAGCATGTGTGTTACAATAAATGTTTTATAATATATTGCAGATTGGAAACCTCGGGGATGATAATATTTTTGTCAAAGAAGAGTTTAAAGAGGAGGATGAGGAGTATGGGGTTATGGAGGAGTTTTCAGAAGGACACAAGGATATGATGGAGCCACCTAATACCAGGAACCCCCCAGAGAGATGTCCCCGTCCTCTGTATTCCCGGGATTCCCCACAGGAAGATCACACCATCCCCCACTGTTACAAGGTTGGTGGGACGGAGAATCTAGAACATACACTTACAGGGACAATGTGTGGACTTTTTATGTGATGTCACAATATTAAAGCTCTTATTTTACAGATGATTTTCTCTCTCATTTTCTTGGTTTAGAGTGGAGATCCAATCGATATAGAATTTGAGGTGAAATCAGAAGAAGAAGAAGAAGAGAGGTATGTGAGGGATGATCAGCAGTCTATGGAGGAGGATGGAATAATGGGGACATTTATAGAGGAGGACACTCCTACAGAGATCAGCACAGGTGGGTCATTAACACTAAATCCATTCCTCCACCCATACTGCTCACTGATTGGTCCAGAGTAGGGCGGGGGCTGGGTGATATCAGCCTGTAATCCCCTGGTCACTTTCCTGAGCTGTGTTCCCCGTCCTGTATTCCTGGATTTCTCTCCGATAATCTTCCTTCTCTGTGCTGCCGACACAATTTATGGATCTAGACTGGATTTATGGAGATTCTGGGGTTCAGCTGTGGGACCTCTGCAACTTGTCTCCAGTAAACATTTAATTTTCCACTGATTTCTGAACACCAATATTATGAATCCTGACCCTTCACTATATCATTTATATTGTACATTACATTCTCCTGATCCCTGCACTATATATTTTATGTTGTACATTACATAATTCTGATGCTCTATAGTCCTATCTGTTGTATCTTATACAATATGTGGTTCATTACATACTCCTGACTTCTTCTCTCTTCCCTCTACACCCATTTCCTACCAGCTGGACATTTTATATCGGATGATGTGATTGGAGCACAGACTTTTACATGGTGATAATAATGTGATAACTTCCTCCAAGTTTGGAGCCGTAAACAGAAAGTGATAATGGGGGAGGAGTCAATAACCCAATGATGGGGGTCTTCAGGATCAGTCCAGTCTTCATCTTGGTTGTTCTCCCCCCATCCTCACTCTCTGACCTCTGGTGGGGCTCAGCCCCGCTGTTATTCATGACTAAATCATGGACTAAATAAGGAAGTGCAGGACTTCTTGTGTTGGGAAGATGGCAATGAGTGATAGAGAGGGAGGGGACACTCGTCCTATAATCCCCTCATCACTGTCACTCCTATAGAAGACAGTTCTCGTTGTTTCCTCACTCTCTGACTAAGGCCGCGTACACACGGGCGGACTGTTCGCCCAACTTAGTCCGCTGAACAGTGTTTCAGCGGACAGTCCGCTCGTGTGTGGGCTTCAGCGGACAGTTTCAGCGGACAGTCTGACGAACAAAGTTTTTCGGAATTTCCGTAAGACAGTCCGCTGAAACTTGGTTTTGTCCGTCCAAACTTGGTTTCAGTGGACAGTCCGCTCGTGAGTAGGCAAGTTGGACGGACTAAGTATCGCGCATACTCAGAAAGGGTTTACACGGCCGAAGGTTGCATTGCAGTGTATAGGACATCGTTTTTCTAGTCCCGTCGTACGTGCCGTTCACGTCATCGCGCACGCTTTCAGCGGACTGTTCGTTCATCGTGTGTGGTCAAGTCCGTTCATGCAAATTTTGAGCGGACTGTTTGTCGGAGTTGGGCGAACAGTCCGCTCGTGTGTACGCGGCCTAAGGTCCATGAATAAAGAAATGATCTGGTAGGAGATCAGAGGATCCATTTACTAGTTACCTTGAGGGGGGAATTGTAAGATCCTCAGAGACAAAGCTGCCTGATGTGGGCGGAGTCCTGGTTTAGGGGAACCAATCAGCTGATGTCTAGTAATAATCTTTGTATTTCTATTTTAGTAGATGGACGGGAGATGAGGAAAACCTCAGAGGATTGTCTCACTTTGTCTCCAGACTGTAAAGTAGAAGATGAGGACATCACACAGTATAGTCCAGGAGAAAACCCGACTACCTCAAATGTCCATCCGGCACCACACAGTGTAGATGGACCATCGTATTCCTCTTATCCTGAGGAACCTCAGACTGTGCGGGACGGTGCCGGACCATCGTATTCCTCTTATCCTGAGGAACCTCAGACTGTGCGGGACGGTGCCGGACCATCGTATTCCTCTTATCCCGAGGAACCTCAGACTGTGCGGGACGGTGCCGGACCATCATATTCCTCTTATCCTGAGGAACCTCAGACTGTGCGGGACGGTGCCGGACCATCGTATTCCTCTTATCCGGAGGAACTTCAGACTGTGAGTGACAATGTCAAACCATTCTTTTCTCAGACATGGACCACTTAGCAAGTTTTACATGTCATCCTGATCCCTCTCTATACACCAGATATGGGGCCCATGTCTTCCGGTATCTCTCATCTTGATCTTTCATTGCCAAAGTAAGATTTTCCATTTGTTGGATTTCTGCAATTCTAGCAAACCACTGTGCTCTGGTTGGAGGGATGTCCCTCTTCCACAGGACAGGAATACACGCCCAAGCTGCTGTAAGAAGATCTCAGCAAAGAGTTTTTATATCTTTCCACTAATATAGGAATGTCCAATAATAAAAAGGCTGCCGGTCTATCTCCTAGGGAAATTCCTGTTATTATTTTAATGGTTTCAGCAACCATTACCCAGAACTCCTTGATTTTTTTTCCCCAAAAATGTGCAATATTGTACCCTCTGCTTTGAAAGTGTTCCGCACCGAACCTTCAAGGCCGGATCACACCAAAACATGGTGCAGGAATAACGCATTCAATGCACTTCTCCCAACACCACATGTGTTTGTGAGATGTGTTTGGGGGGCCATTGACATTTTATTTTATTTCGCAAGGATGCAGCGGTGTGGGAAATGTGCATGGAATATGATTTTCCTGCACCTTATTTTGGTGTGAACCGGCCCTGAAGGTTCTCTAAAAATTATAGTTTGCTCTATTAGTACAACAACCCTCCTATTACCCCCCTCAAATCCACATCCTTCTCCCATCCCCCCACTCACATATTGTGTGTGATCAATACTATCCAAATAATTCTTAATTTCATTTACCAAACTTATCTGTCAACATGAAGACCTGTATAGATCAAATGACGGCACGAATGAGGATGAAGGAGGACCGGAGTCACATGACTGAGAAGATACTAAACCTCACCCTGGAGATCATCTACCTGCTGACCGGAGAGGTGAGGAGGATTCTGGGAGGTCACATGACATCACTCTTATCTCTATTAATAAAAACACAGACCTGACCGGAGAGGTGAGGAGGATTCTGGGAGGTCACATGACATCACTCTTATCTCTATTAATAAAACACAGACCTGACCAGAGAGGTGAGGAGGATTCTGGGAGGTCACATGACATCACTCTTATCTCTATTAATAAAACACCGACCTGACCGGAGAGGTGAGGAGGATTCTGGGAGGATCTCATAACATTACTCTTGTTCTTTCAGAGTTTTCCTCCTGTAAAGTCTGGTGAGAAGGTGACCATCACTATCTCTCTATTTCACAACCTAAAACCCGAGAGACACAACTTGCAGAAGATTCTAGAAGTCACCAAAAAGATGGTGAAGATGATGACAGGAGAGGAGAGCGGTGCTGGGAATTCTGGGACATTATCCATGGAGGAGTGGGAGTATTTAGAAGGACACAAGGATCTCTACAAGGACGTCATGATGGACAATCAGCCGCCCCTCACATCACCGGGTAAGAGGAGACTTTATTGTAAAGGAGAGAGCAGTACGGAGGCTCCACCTAGATCCCCCATCATCTGATAAACACATAGAAACAATGTATTCAGTCAGTGTGTGTGTTTCCTACAGATGGATCCAGTAATGGGAACCCACCAGAGAGATGTCCCCGTCCTCTGTATTCCCGGGATTCCACACAGGAAGGTCACACCATCCCCCGCCATCATCAGGTAGATGAGGAACAATTATTGATAGTTACAATATATATATATATATATATATATATATATACAAACTTGTGTGTTACAATTAATATTTTATTATATATTCAGAGTGGAAACCTTGGAGATTGTAAAGTTGAGGTGAAATCAGAAGAAGAAGAAGAAGAGAGGTATGTGAGGGATGATCAGCAGTCTATGGAGGAGGATGGAATAACGGGGACATTTATAGAGGAGGACACTCCTACAGAGATCAGCACAGGTGGGTCATTAACACTAAATCCATTCCTCCACCCATACTGCTCACTGATTGGTCCAGAGTAGGGCGGTGGCTGGGTGATATCAGCCTGTAATCCCCTGGTCACTTTCCTGAGCTGTGTTCCCCGTCCTGTATTCCTGGATTTCTCTCCGATAATCTTCCTTCTCTGTGCTGCCGACACAATTTATGTATCTAGACTGGATTTATGGAGATTCTGGGGATCAGCAAAATGTTGACTCTCACTATAGTCATTGCTCAACCTAGGCACCAGTGGCATGTGTCTTGGGTCTTCTGCCCCATGCCAGGGTATAGCAGGATCTCTATCTTTGCAGTTCTTCTGGGGTCACTTGCTCTGAACCAATCAGCTGATGTCTAGTAATAATCTTTGTATTTCTATTTTAGTAGATGGACGGGAGATGAGGAAAACCTCAGAGGATTGTCTCACTTTGTCTCACTTTGTCTCCAGACTGTAAAGTAGAAGATGAGGACATCACACAGTATAGTCCAGGAGAAAACCCGACTACCTCAAATGTCCATCCGGCACCACACAGTGTAGATGGACCATCGTATTCCTCTTATCCTGAGGAACCTCAGACTGTGCGGGACGGTGCCGGACCATCGTATTGCTCTTATCCTGAGGATCCTCAGACTGTGCGGGACGGTGCCGGACCATCGTATTCCTCTTATCCTGAGGAACCTCAGACTGTGCGGGACGGTGCCGGACCATCGTATTCCTCTTATCCTGAGGAACCTCAGACTGTGCGGGACGGTGCCGGACCATCGTATTCCTCTTATCCCGAGGAACCTCAGACTGTGCGGGACGGTGCCGGACCATCGTATTCCTCTTATCCTGAGGAACCTCAGACTGTGCGGGACGGTGCCGGACCATCGCATTCCTCTTATCCTGAGGAACCTCAGACTGTGCGGGACGGTGCCGGACCATCGTATTCCTCTTATCCTGAGGAACCTCAGACTGTGAGGGACGGTGCCGGACCATCGTATTCCTCTTATCCCGAGGAACCTCAGACTGTGCGGGACGGTGCCGGACCATCGTATTCCTCTTATCCTGAGGAACCTCAGACTGTGCGGGACGGTGCCGGACCATCTTATTCCTCTTGTCCTGAGGAACCTCAGACTGTGCGGGACGGTGCCGGACCATCGTATTCCTCTTATCCCGAGGAACCTCAGACTGTGCGGGACGGTGCCGTCTTTCCAACAGATAAGAGGTTTCCTTGTACTGTGTGCAGGAAACATTTCAATTCTAAGTCTGGTCTTAATATGCATAAAAAATGTCATACAGGTGAGAAGCCACATTTCTGTTCTAAGTGTGGGAAATGTTTTATAAGGAAGTCAAATCTTGATAGACATCAGAGGTCGCACACAGGTGAGAAGCCATATTCCTGTCCTGAGTGCGGGAAATGTTTTTCAGATAAGTGGCATCTTGATAAACATCAGAGGATGCACACGGGGGAGAAGCTACATTCCTGTCCTGAGTGTGGGAAATGTTTTTCAGCAAAATCAAATCTTCTCAGACATCAGAAATTTCACACAGGTGAAAAGCCGTATTCATGTTCTGAGTGCGGGAAATGTTTTTCAGTTAAGTTGATTCTTGACACACATCGGAGATCACACACGGGTGAGAAGCCGTATTCCTGTCCTGAGTGCGGGAAATGCTTTTCAGATAGGTCAAATCTTCTCAGACATCAGAGGTCGCACACAGATGAGAAGCCATATTCTTGTCCTGAGTGCGGGAAATGTTTTGTAGTGAAATCAGAACTTGTCAGACATCAGAGGTCTCACATGTATGAGAAGCCGTATTCATGTTCTGAGTGCGGGAAATGTTTTTCAGGTGCATGGCATCTTGATAGACATCAGTTGTCGCACACAGGTGAGAAGCTGTATTCCTGTCCTGAGTGCGGGAAATGTTTTTCCGATAAGTGGCATCTTCATAAACATCAGAGGATGCACACGGGTGAGAAGCTGTATTCCTGTCCTGAGTGCGGGAAATGTTTTTCAGCAAAGTCAAATCTTCTCAGACATCAGAAGTTTCACACAGGTGAGAAGCCGTATTCATGTTCTGAGTGCGGGAAATGTTTTTCAGTTAAGTTGAATCTTGACACACATCGGAGATCACACACGGGTGAGAAGCCGTATTCCTGTCCTGAGTGTGGGAAATGTTTTTCAGATAAGTCAAATCTTCTCAGACATCAGAGGTCGCACACGGGTGAGAAGCCATATTCTTGCCCTGAGTGCGGGAAATGTTTTGTAGTGAAATCAGAACTTGTCAGACATCAGAGGTCTCACATGTATGAGAAGCCGTATTCATGTTCTGAGTGCGGGAAATGTTTTTCAGGTGCATGGCATCTTGATAGACATCAGTTGTCGCACACGGGTGAGAAGCCGTATTCCTGTCCTGAGTGCGGGAAATGTTTTTCAGATAAGTGGCATCTTGATAAACATCAGATGTCACACACGGGTGAGAAGCCGTATTCCTGTCCTGAGTGCGGGAAATGTTTTTCAGCAAAGTCAAATCTTCTCAGACATCAGAAGTTGCACACGGGGAGAAGCCGTATTCCTGTCCTGAGTGAGGGAAATGTTCCTCACTGAAGTCCTGTCTTCCTGTACATCAGGGGGTCCCACACAACCCTCGAGGTGTATTAGTGAGTGCGGGAAATGTCTTGTATATGAATGTTGCTGGACATGTGGGGAAGAAGCACACCCTGATATACACCTCAGATATACTCCATGGCTGATCTTCATCATGGAAGAAACAGTTGATAAGGAGATCAGAGATCACCAAAGACATGGATGAAGTGTTGTACCGTGTCGGCCATTGATAGCAGGAGAAAAATAAAAATGGAGTCTTTACCTCTCATTGGTACATTTTGTGGTGTAAACTTTTTTTTTTTTCTATTGATTGAACTAGATGGACTTGTGTCTTTTGTAAGCCAGACTATCTATATGTAATAAACATTTACAGGTCTAGTTTAAAAAAAAAAATTGTTGACCAAGTGTGACGAGCATTCGCTGTACTATGACAAATTCTGGTCGTATTTTATTTCATAAAGTGATTTCCTATGATCATTGGCTCCATCTAGTGGCCATAATGTGGAATTTTAGGTAGTTCAGGAGAGATACCTCATTATGGCCACTAGATGGGGCTGACAGTCATAGGAAATCGCTTTGTTATCTCCTTCACACCTAAGGGTAAAACAAATGTTCATGCCTAAGCACAATTTTGCAACTTTGACATGCGTTAGTAAATCCGTTCATATCATCACAACTACTTTGTGCCTCCAGGTGGATTATATATATATATATATATATATATATATATATATATATATATATAAAATAATATAAAATATATATATATTGTTTCAGGACAAATCGGGCTTTCATTTGGTGGTAAATGGTGATTGATGTCTCCTGATTTTTATTTTTTCATTATTAAAGGAGAACTGGCCCAAAATAGTAAAAGAAATAGGATTTTTTGTACTCGCCGTAAAATCCTTTTCTCTGTAATTCACCGACCGACACAGCTCCTCTCTGTAACTAAATGGGTTTGTTAGCCTGCCACTAGGAGAAACTAGGCAACATTGTAAATTATCGGTCGGTGAATTACAGAGAAAAGGATTTTACGGTGAGTACAAAAATTTATATTTTCTCTTATATTCACCGACCGGCACAGCTCCTCTCTGTAACTAAATGGGACGTCCCCAAGCAGTGACAAAACGAAGGGTGGGATATAACAGCATAAAAACTTCATCCACCATGGCAAGTGCGAACTAGTGAGACTAAACCCACAAAAAAAACAGCAGTGTACGGAAAAACACCGCCATATAACCGGGTATCCTCAACTGGAGTGATCCTCAAGACCGCAACATTGCCGTGCATAAACATAACAGTACTGAGTTTTTACCGAAGAACCAGGAAAAACGAAGCCTGAATATCCAATTGCATCTACACGGCCGACCTGCAAAACTTAGCGGCCAAAACAGGCATCAGCCGATGCACCGACGTCTACGTTGTAGAACTTGGTAAACGTATGGACAGACGACCAGCTCGCCGCCTTACACACCTGAGCGACAGACGCTTGGTGTCAGAAAGGCCCAAGACATTCCGTTTGCTCTTGTGGAGTGGGCCGTGACCAGAAAGGGGGGGCACCTGCCTCTTCAAAGCGTAGGCTTGGACTACAATCTGAACCACCTGGAAATGGTGGCCGACGAGACCGCCGTGCCCTTCCTTGGACCAGCCACCGAAACAAACAGTGAGTCTGACTTCCGAAAGGGAGCCGTGGCAGACAAGTACACCTTCAGAGCCCTAACCACATCGGGGGCGTGAAGGGCCACCTCTTTGGGGGGGCTTCGGCTTAGGACACAACGATGGTAATACAATGTCCTCATTGATATGAAAAGCCGAAACCACCTTCGGTAGAAAGGACGGTTGAGGACGCAACACCACCTTATCCCTGTGGATGACCAGATAAGGCGACTTGCATGACAAGGCCGCCAATTCCGAAACCCTCCTGGCCGACGTGATGGCCACTAGAAAGACCACTTTCTGGGAGAGAGTCAACAGGGGAATCTCCCTGATGTTTTCAAAACGGCGGCTTTTGAAGTTCCGACAACACCAGGTTCAAATCCCATGGGGGTAACGGCGGATGCACCGGAGGGACTACATGTCGTACCCCCTGAACGAAGGTACTCACTAATGAGTGAGACGTCAGGGATCGCTGAAAAAAGACAGCTAAGGCTGAAATTTGCCCCTTAATGGTGCTTAAGGACAACTTCTGGTCTACTCCTTGCTGAAGAAACAGCAGGATCCTGGATATAGAAAAGGAGCGCGGATGCCACCCTTTCTCCTCACACATGGAGATGTAGGCCTTCCAGGTACGATGGTATATCTTCTCTAAGGAAGATTTTCGCGCCCTCAACATAGTTGGAATCACTGAGTCCGACAGACCCCGGTTCCTCAGCACCTGCCTCTCAATAGCCATGCCGTTAAAGCCAGCGATGGTAAAGCAGGGTGAAAGATTTGACCTTGAGATAGGAGGTCCTCTCGTAGCAGCAGTCGCCAGGGAGCATCTGCCACCAGACGCACCAGGTCTGCGTACTAGGGCCGCTGGGGCAACCAGAATTACTGGAATCCCCTCGGCTTCCACTCTGCAAAGCAGACGTGGCAACAGTTTCAGTGGAGGAAAGGCATAGACCAGCTGGTACTGATCCCACGGAGCCACCAGTGCGTCTGACGCATCTTCCCAAGGATCTCTTATCCTGGACATGAATCTTGGCACCTTCCGATTGAGACGGGAGGCCAATAGATCCACATCTGGCATGCCCCACTTCAGGCACAGCAGCCTGAATGTCTCCGGATGCAATGCCCATTCTCCTGGGTCCAGCATCTGTCGACTCAGATGGTCAGCCTGCCAATTTTCCACCCCCGGGATGTAAATGGCAGACGGGGCCGGTACGTGTCGCTCTGCCCCCCCGAAGTATGTGAGCGACCTCCTGAGCAGCGCCTGAGCTCCTTGTTCCCCCTTGGTGATTTATGTACGGCACAGCCGTGGCATTGTTCGACTGTACCCTGATCGGACGCCCTTGAAGACTCAACGACCATGTGTGGAGGCACAGCCTGATCGCTCTCAATTCAAGCAGATTGATCGGCAACTTGGATTCTTCCGTCGACCAGAGGCCCTGAGCCGGCTGAATCCCCATCACTCCGGATAGGCTGGCGTCCGTTGTAATCACCGTCCATTGGAGAGGTAGGAACGACTTTCCTTAACGAATCACCGGGGATCTCAGCCACCATAGCAGGGAGTCTCTGACGGACTGGCTCACTTGGATCGAGCGATCCAGGGACAACGGAGATTTGTCCCATTTCTGCAAAATCTCTTTCTGCAAGACCCTGGTGTGGAACTGGGCATACGGCACGGCCTCGAAGGCTGCCACCATGAGTCCCAGTACTCGCATGCAAAAGCGAAGTGCCGACCGCTCGCGATTCCACAGTCGTTTCATCGCGGCTCTGAGGGTCTGCACCTTGTCTGAAGGGAGAAAGACTCTCGCTTCCTTGGAGTCCAGCAACAAACCTAGGTACTTCAGACGCTGGGTGGGTACAACCACCGACTTCTTTAGGTTCAACAGCCACCCAAATTCTTGCAAAGCCTGCATGGAGATCGCAACATCCTCCTCCAACTCTGAGGCGGAAGATGCTCTCAGGAGGAGATCGTCTAGATATCCCACGATTGCGATCCCGCGTTGTCGCAGCAACGCCAAAACTGAAGCCAATACCTTGGTAAAGACTCGGGGGGCTGATGCCAGGCCAAATGGTAGAGCCACAAACTGATAGTGGGCTTCCCCAACTGCAAATCGCAGAAACTTTTGATGCCGCAGACATATGGGTATGTGCAGGTACGCATCCTGGATGTCCAAGGACGCCAGGGAGTCCCCTTGATGAAGCGCAGCGACTACTGAGCGAACTGATTGCATCCTGAACCTCTGCACTTTTACAAAGTGATTGAGAGCTTTTAGGTCCAATATTGGATGTACCCCTTCCTTCTTGGGAACAGCAAACAGATTTGAGTAGAATCCCTGGAAGCCTTCCGATTCCGGAACTGGTACAACCACCCCTTGACTCAGCAAGTCCCTTACCGCCCCCAACAGGGCCTCCCGGCAAACCGGGGGCACGGGTATGCTGGAGGGGAATTATCTGTTTGGCGGCCAAGAGAGAAACTATCTTGTAGCCTGTGGAAATCAGATCGCAGACCCATTAGTCGGATAAGCGGGAGGACCACCGGGCTGCAAACTCCTGAAGGCGACCCCCCCACCCATGACATGGGTGGGGGAAAACCTTCATGCTCTAGCACTTTTTGTTGCAGGCTTGCAAGGCGTGCAATGCCAGGGCAACTTTTGTCCATCCATGGCCGTCCTTTCGGGCTGGGGGCGCTTCGCCGAAGCCCCGGTCGGACGAAAAAGCCGTTTGTGAGCGGAAAAAGAGGGCCCTTGCCTACGGCGTGGCTCCTTAGGCTTCCTGGCTTGAGGGAGTAGGGTACTCTTACCACCAGTGGCATTTTTTATAATGTCATCCAATGAGGCTCCAAAGAGATGGTCGCCAAGGAAGGGAAGATCCGTCAGGGCTTTCTTAGATGCCTGGTCAGCAGACCGCCTAATCAGGCGCCTCAGCACCACAGCTGACACTGAAGCCCTAGATAACAGAGGAAGAGTATCCAGGGCTGCGTCACAGACGTACTTAAGGCCTTGCACTAGTTGGTCTGCTAGTTCCACGCAGACAGGGGAGGCCTGTTGCTCTCCCAATTCGCGGTGCAAAAGTTTTGCCCACTCAGTCAGTGTCTGCGACACCGGTGCGGATGCCGGTACAGGTCGCACGGCTGACCCCACAACCGTAAACAAGGAATGAGCCACCGCCTTGGCCTTCCTGTCCGTGGGATCCTTGAATGCAGGAGTCCCCTCAACCGGGATCGTGGTTACTTTATTTAACCTGGATACTGGGGGGTCCACGACCCGAGGAGCCGACCACTTTTTGAGAAGGCTTTCCTCAAAGGAGTAACGCACCGCCATGTTTTTGGGGACAGAAAAGGTCCTTTGCGGCCAACCCCATTCCCTGTAGATGAACTTGTCAAATACGGGAACACCTTAGGTGAACGTGCTGGCTTGCGGGACCCAAAGTGGACCAGTACGTCAGCAAAGGGATCCGCTGGCTCCTGGATCTTCAGGGTATCACGCACAGCTGTGATAAGTGCTCCAACCAGCACTTTGTCGCACCCGGACCCGGACGGGAATCATCCTCACTGTCCAACCGGTCCAGGTCAGAGCAGAGGTCACCAGCCGCAGCAGGGCCTGAGTCTGCATCAGAGCTCTCCCCAGAGGACGGGGGAGGGGCCTTTTTAGCGCACCTTTTCTTCCACGCACACCTCTATTTTAGCAACAAATGAGTTAAGGAACCGCCGTCAGGGTGTCCATGGGCACAGCGCCACCCGCAGGTGACCCAGTTGCAATAGCCTGGATTTCGGGGGAAGAAACACCAGTTTCTGAAGCCATGCTGACCCAACCCTGTCTGCCACCTGAAAGGGGGCTTTGGCTGGGGGGGCTCCTAGCGCCAGACTCACCACCCTGAGGCATTCTGTGTCGGTTACTAGCCGTGCCTGTAGTCCCCAGGAGGTTACCCAAGTGCAGAGTGAAGAAGCTGTGTCGGCAGCAGCAGCAAAGAGCGGTGAAACGATTTGCAGAGCTTGCATCAGCGCTCAGGGAATATCTGCCCAGCGTCCTGTATACACAGGAAGCAGCATGTAATATCACATGGCATGCTGTCACTAGAGAGCTGCGGTGAAAGAAAGCGCTCAGACTTCAAGAAAATGGCTGCCAATTATCTGAATAGGGAAAACCTACAGAAAATGGCCGCTGAACCTCACAAGGGGAACCTGCTCTTCCCACATCCAAAATGGTTGCCGGACAGCGCCATGCGGTGAAAGGAACTGTGCTGCCTCAAACATAACAAAATATCTCCACAGGCACCTTTTTGTTGTCCGTAGGGTTCAATATTGAGTTGGCCCACCCTTTGCAGCTATAACAGCTTCAAACCTTCTGGGAAGGCCGTCCACAAGGTTTAGGAGGGTGTCTATGGGAATGTTTGACCATTCTTCCAGAAGAGCCTTAGTGAGGTCAGGCACTGATGTTGCAGGAGAAGACCTGGCTCGCAGTCTCCGCTCTAATTCATCTTAAAGGTGTTCTGTTGGTTTGAGGTCAGGGCGGTCACGTTCCTCCACCCCAAACTCGCTCAGCTACACTATATTGCCAAAAGTATTTGGTCACCCCTCCAAATCATTTGGTGGAGGGGGGATTGTGGTGTGGGGGTTATTTTTCAGGGGTTGGGCTTGGCCCCTTAGTTCCAGTGAAGGGAACTATTAAGGCGTCAGTATGCCAAGACATTTTGGACAATTTCATTCTCCCAACTTTGTGAGAACAGTTTGGGGACGGCCCCTTCCTGTTCCAATATGACTGCCCACTAGTGCACAAAGCAAGGTCCATAAAGACATGGATGAGTGAGTTTTGGGTGGAGGAACTTGACTGGCCTACACAGAGTCCTGACCTCATCCTGATAGAACACCTTTGGAATGAATTTGAGCGGAGACTGCGAGCCAGGCCTTCTTGTCCAACATCAGTGCCTGACCTCACTCAGGCTGCGGCACGAAGCATCACCTCCCTGAAATTAGTTTTTGCAGGTTGGGATGTCTGTGACTGGCTCAGGCTGGGCGCTGGATGGCTGCAACTTGAAGTTTTTATTGAGACAGTCACAGAAAGAAGAAATAACTGACGGAGAGCAGCTTACTTTTCCACTACAAGTCCCGGAGTCCTTGGTCTGGAGGCAGGCAGAGACCGGGGCGTGACTGGTCCAGGCTGGGCCCTGGCTTCAACTTAAAGTTGTCATCACCCCCCCCCCCCTGAAGGCTGAGTTGTCACCCCAACCCCCCCATATACCCCATTTACCTTGCGGACCCAGTAACCTGAAAATAGTAAATAGCCCTCAACACTGGCTGTCAGGTCCTGTGCTGGCCATGGCCTGTGGGTCTTTCTGGCCATGGCCTTTGGGTCCTACTGGGAGCTGGCCTGTGGTTCGATGGGCCACTTGACTGGACTTTCCCCCCAGGCCAAAGGCTACCAGCCCTCCCCTGCCATGCCATATAAGTTCATGTTGCGTGTAAAGGCAGGCGTCCCAATAATTTTGGCAATGTAGTGTATAAGGATATACAGTACATACACACAGCACACGGTCGTGTTCACACTACGAGACGTGTCTCCGGGCTGCAAATCCTCTGAGCTCTACAAGGTGGTGATCTCACTTCTACCCAGGCAAGTCTCTATGGAAGACAGGAAGTGATGTCACATACAGACAGGAAGTCTCTATGGAAGACAGGAAGTTCCAGGTGAGAGGTGAGTTGTGAGGAAGTAGAGAGGAGACATTGTGGGAACTTGCCGCAGAGGAGGTAATAAGATATTATTTGCAACAATCTTAATTGTTATGTTCTCTTTTGATAAAATAAAAAAAAATTATGGATTAAAAAAAGATTATTATTATACAGGATTTATATGGCG